>NC_051184.2:77387542-77687542 GCF_013339695.2 Rhipicephalus sanguineus | reverse complement strand
GTTAACACACTTGAGCTGCCGCGGGGCAAACAAGAAACCACACTGGCAGACAAAAACAAGGGGGAGATACGTAGGCTCTAAGTATGGGTAAACAAGGGGGCTGACGTTTTGGCAAGGCAACTTGAAGAAGTAATCGGTTGTCCAAAGCAACCCTAAAGATGAAAGTCCCATTTTTGTTCTTTTTTGAAACGCTGGCACACCAGATTATAATGTCTTCCTAGTTAGCACTCCATTGAACTGTGAGGTTTTAGTAGGAATTTGACATTTATTGCATTGTGTAAGTCATTAACAGAAGGGAATTGCAGTTGACTACACTTTAATAACTGACTTCTTTGGTTCACTGACACTTATTTGAACGGCGGCAGTGAGGTTAGGGTAGCAAAATGCTTGGGAGCATTGGCTTTCACAGGGTCCTCCATTAGGGGACGGCCAAGTTGCACTGCAGACACCCCCCCGCCCACCCCCATCCCCATCCCAACTATACAAGTCCACCAGGAAACAAGCTCTGCAATGGATGCAAAAAATGATAATGAAGCAATGACATGCTTCTCGCAATGGCCTGGATTTTGGTCACCAGCATTCCGGGGGGCAACGGTGATAAATTAAACAGTTTTTGGAATGCAACATCACGAGCCGTTGGCCACCATTATCATCAGAAAGCTGCATGGCCATAACCCTGCCCATTAAACAACGAGGGGACTGGTCCAAGTGGGTCAAGGTATGGGGCCGACTTGACACCCGTTTTACATGATTGGGGTAGCGTGCTCCGCTCCTGTGTGCGCACCTGTGTTTGGGAGGGACGATAAAATAAATAAGGAGGCCACACTCTTGTGATAGCAATTTGTGTAAGCACGTGCCATCGCCATTGGCCGTATTCGGAGGCACACATTTAGGAGAAGTCACCGTAGTATGGCTTTCAGTGCACACTGGTTGACTGCCTGAGGAAAGGCGGGCCAAGTATCCACAACATGCATTGGTCGTAGTGCTGTTTAAAAATGACAAGTAATAAAATGTGCCAGTTGGAAAGAGTTGGAACCGCTTATGCTTAACAAGAATGGACGTACCGTTTTGAGATTGTCTATTCTTATTGCATTGACTGAAGGTCGAAACCCTCCGTACCCTATGAAGCATACTGGGAAGTCTGAGTGTGTTCTAAAATAATTTTAATATGTAACACCTGTTCCATAAACCGGTGTCTGCACTTAGTAGTACGTAGATGTGTTGTGACCGCTATAGCTGCAGCTGCCGTAGCACTGTTGCTTTCCTTCCTTCCTTCTTTTTCAGTAAACAACTTTGTCATACATAACTGAAGAACTGCACAGCACCACGAAACTTTGGTTTGTGTCGGGGCATTACGGTTATCTCATGCCATTTACAGGCCTACCTTATACCGGTGTCACATGGTCACTTTTGATCGCGATCGGGCCTGATCTGGATCGAATATCTTCATCGTAATTGGCTCATTTGAGAGAGCTGCTGAAGCGAGCCGATCACTGCAAAAATTTGATCCCGATCGGGCTTAATTGCAATCAGAAGTGCACCATGTGACACCGGTGCTAGTGATAAATGAGAAGTGCTTCCCAATCGTTGTACTTGGTGAGTGCGATCTTTTCTATGTGCAAGAACCCAGCAGTCAGTTTGTGTTTCTTCAGGCAACAGGTTTCAGCGCTTCTCCTAGAGTCCTGTTTCAACTGATGGCAGTGGCACGTTATTCATTCGGGAACCAAGCTAGACTAGTCCTTTATTGATGAAGTAGCGCATGAAAGACGCATTTACACACACATAAAGAGTACGCAAACACACAAGGAATGCAAGAAAAAAATGAGGGAAATCCTCGCGGCAATGCAAATCGATAAATAGAAAAAGAAATGTTTCAGTTACCCCACAGTATCATTCTGTAAAAAAAAAGAGCACACCAATCAAACCAATACCTTAGGCTGTAATCACGTACTCACCGAAACTTTTAACAAAAACTTGTCATATTTGTGCAATTTTTTTGTCGTCTCGATCACTTATGACTGCAGTCATAGCGCATGTGCATGTTGGTCTACATGAGATGGGTCTTTAGGCAATAAAGCATCCGTTGCAGTCCAGCACTTGTGTTTGCGTCCTCGTTAGTGCACGTGAATGTGTCTCTTGTGCGCTGCTTCATCAATATCGTGGCTAACTTACTAGCCTATCAAGGGTAACTTGGTTAGCCATGATATTGATGAACTAGTGCTTGGTCCTGTCTGTTCTTCCTGCGTCTTTGTTTTTTTGCACTGTTTTACAGTCATATTGCCCATCAGTACATATTGTTACAGTGGGTATAATCTATAGCGAAGGAGCAGCGGCAACAACGGAACAGAAAGGAAGAGCATAATGACGTGCAGTACTGGCTCGCACTCTCCCTCCAGCCTCAGTGAATAAACCTCTCTTACCAACCCTGTAACAGAGTGGTGGAGGTGCTGGGTTGTTCTTTATTGCTCCCGGGAAATCCACTTATAGCCGATTATCTAGTACAGTTGTTCTAAAATCGGGCTCCGTGGCGACCCATTTGAATAGAAGCCACGTAGTTCACGCTGCATGCTGTGTTGTGATCCCCACCCCACCTTTCTTCCCTCTCGATGCAAGGGGTCCCTCATCTATTCCACTGGTCCACAAGGGTCCCCGAAAATTCGTGGCTGAGAAAAACTGATCTAGTAAGAAAGCCTGTTCCAAAACGTCATCCTCTTTTCCTATGTCACTCGCAGGAATTCTGCCCACCTTCGAGGAGAACATCACCAGTTTCGAGAAGGACGAGGAGGACCAGTACAACGACCTGAGGCGCGCCCTGGAGGTGATGAGGGTTGTCAAAAATGGCACGCCGCAGGCCGACACCATCGTTCTCCTGTACCTCGTGGGCGAAGGGAAACTTCACCTCGACATCGAACTGCAGGTAATGCTTAAAAGGGCCCGTAAACAACCTCTGATCATTCTTTAACGTTTCAAGTAGACGCGTGCATCGAGTTCAGAATGCTGTCATGACGAACAGTGCCAAACACGGCATTGCTACGAGCTGTGGGCACGTCACAAATTCCAAGAGACAATCCCTTCTCCTCTCCGGGCTTTTCGGCAGCATTGGCCGTGATGTCCATAGATCGGCAAAAAGTGTGGAGCACTCAGACGCACTCATGAAATATATTTTGCCTTTAGGGCTCACTCGGACTCAGACTCACCAAGTTTCCTCATCCGGACTCACTCAGACTCACCGAAATTTTTCTCAACCATACTCACTCAGTCTCAAACTCACCAAATTATTGCTCATTTGGGCTCACTCAGACTCATGACTCAATCTGAGCCTGAGTGAGTCGACTCATGAGTGAGTTTGCCGACCTATGGTGACGTCAACATTTGCATCTGTTCTTGTCATCTACAAAAAGAACCTGTTTGTTTGCTCACACATATGCGCGCTCGCCGCTCTTCCTCCTCGTGCGGTGAGGAGGAGCAGTTGGCCAGGAGGAGAGACGAGCCGACAAATGGAGCATAGCAAAGGAAAGAGCAAAGCAAGCAAAGGTCTCTTTTGTATCGTTAAATGAGTGTTACTCTGCTATTACGACATTGTTTTCGTAAATTCTCGCGGCTACGTGTATGTTGAAGAGTCGTGCATGTCTGCAACGCGACAACTAAATATCGACCTCGGGGTGGTTTAGGAGCCCTTTAAAGGGTTCCTTTCAAATGACAAAGAAAAAAAAAAAAGTCACAGGGTCCGTTATGCATTTGTCTAAGACAACTCAAAGACGCAAGACCTTTTCTTCTTTTTCTTCTCAGTCGACTGGTTTGATCCCCCTCCCTGAAAGCTTTCCGCACACAACGTATTTTTGCAGTGCCTCTGAGATTGGCCCACCTTTGACCAAGAAATGATGTCATGTGATGAAGTCATCGTGTGATGTCACGCTACACGATATCATAGTGTTGTCATGAGGATGTCACAAATTTCGGTGACCTGTGACATCACGATGACATCATATGGTGACATCACTACGCGATAATGACTTCTTTAATGACTGGTGTTGACGCCAACGGTCACTTTTCGTGTTTGGTGAGGCATCTGAGGCATTCGCCTTAAAACAGCGCTTACTTCGCAAGGACAAAGAAATGGAAGGGTAGGCACGTGCATTGACTATACAACTTGCGTTGCACATGCGTTCACATGGTATTTTGGCTCTGTTGTTTACTTCATTTGAGGGCATGCTGCTGCATTCATCAACGGGCAAACCAATGGCTTTAATTGGTAGAACCGCTAGAGCCTTTTTTTCCTCTCTACAGAAAGAGGGAAAGTTCATTTTCTTTGAAGCAGGTGACAGTGCAGTTGAGTTCAGTTTATTTTCCCTCAAGACCATTAGATAAGGGGCGGGGTACAAAATGCTAATTTACAGATATGGTAAATTAGCAGCGCTCGACCGGAAAAAACAAGCTCGCGTGATTTTCAACGTGGAATAAGCTTCTCAGATTTCACGTTCTCTTTTAGAACCACAGTGAGCCAACATCTTAGTCCAACTAATGACCCGAAGCTTTGTTGAATAGAATCTGTTACGTTGCTTCTATTCATGTATAACATAGGCCTTACAGCACACATGTAACACGCACATACACAACCATTGGGCCTTAACCCTTTCCCTACCGAGTCTTTTGGTTGAAAACAGCACAAAAATACCGCTTTTTATTTGCCTATTTGATTCTAACCGTCTTCAAACAACTCAGTAACACTATTTAAAGGCGCTCTATTTGCAAGATACAAGCAAAATATTTTTTTTTCAATGCAGAGGATTGCTTACACTGCACTGTACCATGAAAAGTGCCTGAACCACTCCAATCCTCGGTGCGGAAAATGTCTCTTTGAAGTTTAAAAATTAAAGCGAAAGGGGGGGGGGGAGTGAGCCCCTGAAAAAAACCTTTGCCATGCCGGTGGGGGTTTCTTTACATCTGTCAGCATCCACTGCCGATACGTCGAGGCACGGTCGTCGTCCAAATCTGATGGTTTAGAGAAAATACACTGCTCTGTGCAGTCGCCATCACACTCACAGACTCACCGGAGAACTGAAAGTCATCTTCATTCCACAAAACTTCGGCAAACAAGCACTATTTTCCTCTTTGCCACTCTGCGTGTCCTCCTCTGCGTGCCACTTGCACACAGAGGAGGACGCCATTTCCTAACTCCGGTTACCCGAATAACGTCCTTTCTCGACTAAGATGCCTGCTTTGAGCCCCTTTTTTTTATTTTATACTGAGCCATCTGTCGAAGCCAGAGAGAACTCGGCAAAATGAATCGGGGTAGCTTAACACGTTCACTGCAGCGTGGGTCACGACTTGTGCTCTCCTCCTATGCCGCCGCGATGTTACGAGCAGGCATCTGCTTGCTGATGTGATAACTTCATCACACTTGAACGCAGAGGTGTGGTTTTTGTTGCAAGAGGTTATAAATAACAATAAGAATACTTTTCTGGTGTTAGATGCCGTGACCCACCGGTGACCCACGACACCTGAATGAGAACATTTTTTCAATGTGCACGCGGTGTCCTTCTAAGGTTTGAGAATGCAACCAATACACGTATTTTTATTGCATTTGACATGGGACAGCGATGTTGTTTTTAGGGAGCAGAGTGGTGACCTACTTCTCTCTTGTATTGCTTACCACTGTTTTGGCGCGGTTTTTGAAATACGTTTCACTCGAATTAGTATACACGCGTTCTTCCTGCTGCTCCCAAACATTCTAGCGTGACTAATGGATCATCATGACTTTTACAGGCACAGAAGAAAGCACAACACAGAGGAAACAAACGTGTGTTTGTGTTTTCCGGTGCCAGACACTTTAGATTTCAACATAGCTTTGCGCGAAAAGGCATAAAATAGCTCTGCGTCTTTCAAGTAAGCGCGCCAAGCGCCAGCCATAAAGGTAGCAGCGGCGTCTCTTTGGAGCGAACGAAACAGGCACAGGCGCGTGACCCACCGGTGGGTCACGGTGCACCCGGAAGATATGCCGAGTGGCCCACAAGTGGCTCACTCCACGCCTCAAGCGAGACCTCAAGAAAGCTTGCTGCAGCGAACGTGTTAATTGCTGCGCCCCCAAATGCTTCTTTCAGCACGGATGAGCTCAGCTCTTTTTCGGTGGGAGCAGTACAAACCGTGTGGACGAGTCCAGCCTGTCTTTGGGTAAGGAAAGGGTTAAAGGGGTCCTGTATCGCGCCTCGAGCTTGGTCATAGAACACACTCTACGAACAGCAACACTGCTATGAACAGCTCAGCCAAACCTTGCAGTCCTGGGTGGCAAGGGGAGTGCTACACAAGCAGAGTGCGAACTTTCCACTTTCTCAGGCACCCTTTCTTTTTATACAGAGGCCCCGTCCGAAGCTGCCGACTCTGTTTCATCGTTCAGTAAATTGCTGCTGTTGGCCGATAGCTGACATAAATCAAGAGCGGCGTTTGTATCAGATGTGCTTCATGCCACGGGGTGCCACCACATGTGACAACACTGCACCGTGTAGTGTGCTAAAATTGCGCAGTAGCAACACTAGTGCACTCCGGAACCACACTGGGAGTGGGCGAAAGCATTTCGTGATGGGCACTGAAGTTTCATGACACGCACTGACGGTAGCTTCTCTCCACTACTTCATCCCCTCATGTGCAACTTCCAGCTCGCTCTTCGGGACAAAAGAAGAGAAATAGTGCTCAAAGCATGCAACAGCTTCCTGCAACGGCACTTGTACCAGACATCAATTGATGTGTTGCAGCAAGTGATTCATGAGGCAATGAACTCTGATGATGGGGTCATTGGATTATTGCTTGAGAAAGTGTTTCAGGACCCCTTAAAGGCAAGTCTGTATCATCACAAACAAAAGGTAACAAAGTGCTACTTAGCTACAGTGTCACTTTCACTCTGTCATTTCCACAACTGGTGTCATGTGATACCTCCTCTAGGCCAGATTGTGCCAATGCTCTCACTTTAAAGTGACGTGCGAGTTCAGGAACCCCAGATAGTGTTATTGTTGTTGTTTGTTTACATATTATAAAGGACATTTGAAATTATTAAAGTGTTATCTGACCTTAAGTTTTCTATGAATCCTGTTTTGTATGGATCCTGTTTACATACTTGCATTAGGCCTGTTACCGAACTCTATTTCGGAGCAAAATCTTCAATTTCTGTTGATGTACAGAAAGAAATCAACCAATCCATCAATCAATCAATCAAAACCCCAGATTTTAAATTTTTTAATGTCTGCCTTATCTTGTGAATGACCTGAACATTCTTTTTCTTTTCTTCAGCAATCCATTTGAAGTAAGAAAAAAAAAGGCGTTATATGGCTGTAACAAAGCTCTGCTTATGTCAAAGAAATATCAAAGTCTTTTTCCGGAGCGCTGCTCTCTCAGAGTTCACCAAACGAAGTAGTATCCATTTCAGAATCCTTCGTTTGGTGACGCATATCGCCAGAGCCAGCGATGTAGAACTGATCGTGAACGCCAGCTCCGATATCCATTCACTCACTGCACTGCTGAAACGGGCAATGTAGTGGAATTTCTGGAGACTGCCACATCTCCTGTATTCTCGCTGGACAGTGGTCCAGCTCCAGCGAATGGCAGAAATAGAAATGCCCACTGCTTCTTGAGGATATGTATGTGAATCTAGAGTTCCTCCCTGCTATCGCTCGCCGCAGATGTCGGATGACGAGGTCCAGCACATCAGGAGCATCGCATCGGTCTTCACCAAGATCTGCAGCAGGCCGGAGGAGGCATACTGGTTGACGCGAAACTTCTGGAAGCACCTCAAGAAGCTCTCCATCGACTCGGACGCCATGGTGAGTGCGCGCGGAACTTCTCGCATGTTTAAGTGAAGCTTCTATGAGTGACAGATTTCTTATAGGGGCACTTATAAGGTTTCTTATAACGGTATAAGGGCATTACAGATTTCAGTGGTGACAGTGGCGGCATACACTCAAATCTCATTATAACAAAGTCACATCTGCCACGAAAATAACTTCGTTATATCCGAAAATTCGTTATAAACGTTTATTTCTAGCACTGTATCTACGACAAGACTTATTCTTCATTTACTTCGTTATAACCAATAATTTGTTATATCCGGGTTCGTTATATCGAGGTTTCAGTGTAGTTGGCAAGAACCCGGTGCTGGCGAGTGTACAGAAATGCGGGTGTACACAAAGAGGCCCTCGGAGGTGCGCCAGTCACATACGTACTTGTATGCGTCCTCTTCAAATCATGGGCTTGTCGGTGATCACCCGTTTCTGATACGGCAAGGTGACCTTTCATCTGGGTGACTTGTCATTCCACGTTGCCACATTTCATCTTGCCTTTCATCGTTGCATTTCATTGTTTCACCCATGCCCGTCGTTGTTGCCTGTTAGAAACAACATTACTGACAACCAACAGACGATCGAGCCAAGGAAAGTAGTCGGGGACACCGATCTCTAGCGATTGAGACATAAATGTGAAGAAATTGAAGTGGACAGAAAGGCAGCTTGCCTGCCGGCAGGTACCGAGCCTGGAACCCTCAGATAATGCGTCCGATGCTCTACCAATTGAGCTACGGCGGTGGCCGTCCTCCCATACACTTTATCGGGTGTATCTGTGCATTTAAATCGGGGAGCAAATTTAAATGCACAGATGCACAAAATGCACAAAACGCAATGCTTGTGCATCACTTATGCAACCCACCACGGTAGTCTAGTGGTTACGGTGGTCGACTGCTGATCCGCAGGTCGCGGGATCGAATCCCATCCACCGCGGCTGCATTTTTCCATGGAGGCAAAAATGCTTGAGGCTCGTGTGGTTAGATTTAGGTACACGTTAAAGAACCCCAGGTGGTTGAAATTTCCGGAGCCCTCTGCTACGGCGTCTCTCATAATCATATCATGGTTTTGGGATGTTAAACCCCAACAATTATTATATTGTCACGTGGTCGTGACGTCGACGAAGGCAGCAGTCAGCACGTCCGAGATGAAACTCTTTATTAGGCCGAACTTGTGGCCGGGAAAATGAAACTCCAGCTACAGCAATAAACTGATAGCGGCGAACAGAGCGTCGACCGTCGATCAACTGACAAGCGGTCAAGCGCGTCGGCTTTTATACAAGCGCTATGGAACTTTCCAGCAATATCGCTGGTGGCGGCGTTATCTCTCGACAAAGCTGGAACATTTGCGTGCGGCGCGCATTCTTAACAAAACGATCTACTAAAATCGTGAAGCTTCTCGAACACTGCTTCGCGACCAGCGTCTAGCGTTAATAACCGTCCTTGCTGGTCAAACTCGAACACATCAAAATAAAAGAAGGAGCGGGCGTGGCAATATTGTCACTTATACAATTCCCAAAGGAGATTTTGTGGGAATTTTTTGTGGCACAAGCTTGAGTGAAATTCTTGGTTCTCTTTCAAGCAATTCCAGTCAAGCATTTACTTGTGGTTTCCCAAATATTCAGAAAATATTCTGTAATAAATAAAACTGGTAAAATATTGATTATTCCGGTTCAGGTTAAGAGTTATATCGGATACATATGTTATTGAAGCATAATTTCATTAAGGTATGGGGCAATAAACTGGCAGGATAATTAATGAATATTAATTGGATGAGTTCGCTGAAAGAGCACACGGTTTTCTTGTGAGCAGCTTGGATCGTTACAACACCTGGTGGAACAGATCTCAACCACGCACTTCTTTCTACGTGTCCTCTGAGATCCGCTTCAGCAGCGCAATGAAACACAAAGCAAACCCAAGGAATACACCAGGGCATACCAGTGCTGAGATGCGAGTGCCACACCAGAATCTGAGCGAAGATCTGACTAGCTTCCCCAACTTTGGAGTTCATGTGCAGCGTCTCTTCAGCATTCGTCCTTCAGCAGTCGCCCAGCGTATTTGGATGCGTTGCAGTTTTCCTGTGCCAGTCTTTTTCTTTCTCCTGCTGGACTTGGGTTCACAGTAAAGTTGTAATCCCAGGTACGGTACAGTCCGCTCTGGAAGGGAACACTCGAATGTGTGCCTCTCGTTTTGCTAGCCCCGTAAAACCACAGCGGTGGCTACCTGGTTGAGTGTCCGCTTCCAATGCGGTAGGTGATGGGTTCGATTCTCAGTGCCGACCGCAAATCCACCTGTTTTTTTTCCTAATAGGTAGAGGAGTACATCGACCTGGCGCTCGGTTGTTTCCGGGTACTTGTCTCAAAAGGTGGCCCCGTAAGGTTCTGTAAAGGCCCCTGGGTGCACCTTCACCCCACAGCCTCGGTGAAATTGCGTAGCATCAGCCGTTGCTGCGGAAGGCAGAGAATTGCTGCCGCCAGGTACCCACCAATGAAATAGGTACAAGTGCACTTCTGGCCTGGGGCTCGGCAGAATGAAGTACTATACATAGTCGCTCGGGAGGGCACCCACCCTGTAAGAAATTGGCGGCATGGGACCGCCACCCCTAAAATTAAGGTCATCCTTTGTTTTTGGTGCGTGGGTGTGTTTGTGTGTGTGCGCGCATGCGTGTGTTTAATGGTTTTTTGACATTTCGTTTTTGCTGAGGCCATAACTGGAGTACCTAAAGTAGAGGTCTCAAACACGCGGGCGTATGCCGCCGGCGGACCTTTCACTAGCGGCCCGCAGAGGCCCGGCGCTACGTCGACACGCTTCTAGGGTCAATGCCATGTTCGGAAGTACCTGCTTGTGCGAACAACTGTTCTCCTTGCTGAAGGGGAACAAATCTGGTCCAGGATGAACAGCTGCTATGAACCGTGAGAATCGCCTCCGCACAAGAAGCTAACGATGCCCGCATCACTCGTCGGAGCTAAGCGTTGCCAGGCATCAAGTCAGGGTGTTTAGAACCTTAGCCACTATACTGTGCTTCACAAGGAATAGAGTTTTATAACTTTGCTAGGTGGTATCCTCATTATGTTCTCTCCTAATGCGACTAAAAACGCTTAACTTATTTGGGCAAGATACACAAACGTGACTGATCTTGAGCATCTTTTTTTTTTTTTTTTTTCCGCGAGGCACGCTATGCGGTCACCGTGTGCTGAAACATAATCGTGAAAGAAAAAGTGTGTTTCAGAATTTACGTCTCCGGATTTTAGTCAATCTCAAGATCGGTATCAATATGTTTCTCACGCTGACGTCAAATACCCTGCAGAAATGACCCGTACGTGAGATATGGGAAAGGCCTTCCAAATGGCAGCGTTAGCTGACATCTTGAAATCAAGAAATTTGCAGGCATAACAAGGAATTGGCTCATGCAAGACAGGTCAAGTTGGAGTTCATTGGGAGAGGCCTTCATCCTGCAGTGGAGATAAAATTAGTTCTTGACGATGTTGACACACAATTATGATCATGGTGATGGGATGATGCATGTGTTCTCTGACGCCGCAGGGCAAGCAGGTGGAGGACACGCTAGAAAAGGAGGACCACGAGCTGTTCCAGCAACTGCTGAAGATCAAGGCGTTCCCGGTGTTGCCCCTGGAGACGTGGTTCCAGCGGTGTTTCGCCGAAGTGCTCGACGAAGACGCCTTGGTCAGGTAATGGCAGTAACTCGTCACCCTGGCCCTTGTCACGGTAGCTCGTCACGGCGGTCGCACTATCGCTGCGCCTTTGCGAACGTGACAGTGGTGCCTCGCATCATGTCTATGGGAATGGTTGGGATGTTCCAGGGTTCTGTTAAGGGAGCCTGTATGAATCATGATGCATAAAAAGGTAGTGGTGCGGGCTAGTTTGTACTGCTATGTAATAGCGTGGAAGCACTACAAAAGACAAGAGGGGCACTGACAAGCACTAACTTTCAACCGTGCTTTATTGTGAACTAAAGCAAGACGCTATATACAGGCAGTGTTTACATTGACTAATGAAAACAGAATGAGCAGGCGTGTGTTTAAACAAGCAAAATCAGAGTAAACAAGCACGTGCTGAAGCAGAATTATCGTAGCAAGTGCATTAACCACTCTATTATTCCACTTGCTACTTAAACTCGATTATGCTAAAGATCATGATGCATCGAAATGCTGCCGTATCATGTTGTGGGAAAGAAAATAAATGTTGGTGATATTCGGTACTGCCCAACAAGCTTTCTGTTAGGTTTCGCCGCTCATAAGTCGGTCATGCAGACGGGACGGCGCGGCACTGTACGTCGTACAAAGCTTCTTTCTCGGCTCCCTCTCTGCGAGGTCTTTCACTGTGCAGCGGAAGGCAAACTGCAGGGAGCAGCTCGATCCCACGATGGCCCCCAGGGGTTCCGGGTACGCGACCGTTCTCAGAGGTCGGCAGCCCGAATGTGTGGGAAAATGAGGAGGACATCCCCTGCTCTATGCCGTCGCCCAAGGCGACAGTACGCTTGACCCTAACAATGACCGCCATGCGCTTTCGGCACGCCGACGGTAAAGAAGGGTTGAGTCGCAACAATGCACGGTCCGGGTTCAACTCGACGAGTATGGGAAAATGGCGTGAATGCACCTGGGCTAAGATACCGATGTATTTCGACCGTGAGAATCCCTGAGAGCGTGGGATAAGGAGAGGGAGAGCCATGATGGGAGAGAGTGCCAAAACGCCTGTCTGCACTGTGAAGACACTGCTGTCGAGATTAGGGACAGCCCAGTAGGGAGTGGCTTAATCTGAGGATAAACGGATTGGATAAGGGAATGTCGAGGCGGACCGCCAGTGGCCACCTCCCCTTTTCTTTGTTTACCGCAAGGTACTTAAGACTGGACGGAATTCGTTTCCCTTCAGTCTATGCTGTAATCACTTAACTGATCGATCAGTAAGACTCCGTACGATGCAACTTTCGTCTGGGCCGTAACCACTCGGTGGTCGAACAGTGAGACTCGGTTCTTCGTATGTAGTAACAGTGTTCTAGGCTCTAACTTAAGAAAAGTTAAGTAGAAGAGTAAGACGCTGTTGATGTCTATGTTATCATCAGTGTGCTTCGGCAAGATGTACATATGACTGTAAATATTTCGCTACAATATACCTTCAAGTTTTCATTACCTCCAACCTGCCTCCTGCTTCATCGACGTCGATCATCTCCTTGACGGGACTTCAATCCACATCAAGGAGAAAACGAACAAAGAAAAAACATAACTCTTTCTCTGAAGCGTTGGAGGGCTCCTTTAAAATATGTTCGCTGTGGCATGCTTCCAGTACCAGCAGTTGACTCAGATGCTCGCAGTACACTAGGATTACATAAATATTAAAAACTTCTGAGTAATGAACCTGATGATGTCCCATTCAAATCCCATGCTCTAATTGAGTAGTCACTATTAGTAAATGTGAATATATTTTTCTAGTTGTTTTCTAATACTGGGCAATAAGGTGTGATATTTGCACAAAAGTACCATGCTGTTATGACGGGCCAATGGTTACGGTGCTCGGCTGCCAACCCAAAAGACTGGGTTTGATCCTGACCACAGCAGTTGCATTTCGATGGAGGTGAAATGCTAGAGGCTCGTATACTGTGCGATATCAGTGCACATTAAAGAACCCCGGGTGGTTGAAATTGTAGGGAGCCCTTAACTACGGTGTCTCTCATTGCCAGAGTTGCTTTGGGACATTAAATCCCCCAAACCAACCAACCAACTAAAAGTACTATGAATTTAATTTGCAACCTGCATGCATAGTATAGATTTAAAACACGAAAATTTATTCATTATAACAGGCCGGTGCTGTGTTGCTCGGGGAGGCAGATTTTACAGGCTGTACAGCATTATTTCGCCATCTCCCAAGCCTTCTTTCTGTGTGTGAAAACAGAGTCCTTTTTTCCGTTGTTGTTTTTGTTGTTGTTGGAACACGTTGCAGTATGCGCAGCTTCGACATCTTTAAGTCACTTGAGTCATGGGATTGACCAGGGGCCTTCTAAATTTTCGATTGGGGGGGGAGGGTGAGGGATGGAAGAGTTTCTATGAAATGTGAACTGTGCATTGGAAGAAGCACACGAAACAAATTGATCACAGTTGAGTGGTTTATGTATATAAGTATTTTCTCTGGCTATTTTCTCGTGTATAGCCCGCACGAAATATACAGACAATTCAAAGGCAAGGTTGGGGTGCGGGTGGTATGTATGTGAATTTCGTTGCGTAAGTTGGTTTCATTGCACTGCTTCACAGTATGCAAGGAAGGCAGCTTCACGGCAATACACAGGAAATTTCTTTGTATTGCCAATTATATGGACATTCTCGGTGGGTTTTTGCCATCACCAGCGCCGTCATGTTCTGTATATGTATATGTATAGGTATATATATAG
The DNA here is from genome assembly GCF_013339695.2 of Rhipicephalus sanguineus. NCBI lineage: Eukaryota > Metazoa > Arthropoda > Arachnida > Ixodida > Ixodidae > Rhipicephalus > Rhipicephalus sanguineus. The sequence goes on along the minus strand of NC_051184.2, from coordinate 77,673,320 downwards.
TATATATAAAAGCCACAAATAAAAATAATTCGTAAGAAAAATTTTCCGAAGCTCATGACCAGGAATCCAACCTGCGACGCCTTGCTCCGCAAGGCGTCGCAGACAACTCCATCATTAGACAACTCCATCATGCAGCATACGTCCTCCAGCACAGTAATGGCGAGCTGTTTATATACACCATTTACCGCTGGCTGTACACAGAGCTCGGAGGTGCTTCAGCGTGTTCACTATCACCCGCGAGATGGTGCTAAGGGCACACTTTAAAGGTCGTCACCCCGCTCGTGTTTCGCCAGAGTTGGTATGCGCGCACGCCTCCTATTTATACTTCGACCTACAAGGCGTGGTCGCCTGTGCTCGCGTGCTTATGTCGTGAGGGAGGAGGCTTTTACGTCTTATCCTTTCACCGCAAAATTTGCGTTTAAGCTATAGGCCGCTCAAAGATCACTTCGCTCACTGCAGCAGCCACGTTTGCAAAATTAGTGAGCTGCCAGCTAGAAGAGCCAAAGTGGGGGCTAGTTGGTTGTGCATAGTTGACACTTGCAGCCAGGGTTGCCACTGACTTTCGAGCGAATGTCGCCAAACAACGAGCAGAAAGTCGCCAAAAGTCGCAATTTTTTTTAGAAATTTCGCCAAAAAAGTCGCCATTCTAGATGTGTGCGGCATATCCTAGTAATAGGAATTTTCACTGATGTATAGCCCCGTAGAATACAGTGCCATTCAAAGCCCTTAAAGTATCTTGACATTTCTCAATGCCAGGCGCATCGCCCCTTCACCATGGGAGTGCTTGGTGGTTCTCCGACTAGCCGCAAGATGTGCGCGGAGGCGCAAGTATGAAAGGATAAAACGCTCATGATATCCTTCCATCCCTGTCCGCTCGCTTCAAAGGTAAAAGTGTGGTAAACCTTGGGCGAAAGCCGCGAAGGCGTTGTTTGTAGACAGCTTTACATCCCCTCATATGAAAAAAAGGATTAACAGGTTTATTGAAAGTAGTAAGACAGAATTCTTACAGGTATCGTTCATTAGTGAGTCTTATACCTTTCAGTGTGAACTAATATGATACCGGACGCCACTGTCCCTTTCATATATAATCACTTATATCTACCCGCGTCAATCCACTGCGTTATAATTGAACAGGTAGACATTGTAAAATGTTATATAGCAATTGTTTTCATTGCACACGCTCACCGAGAACAGTAGAAAATGCCTGAATAAATAATTTTTTATTGCACGAACACCCGCGTATCCGCCCATCTTCGCTATACGAGCTCGATTAGGGGATACTGCAGCGGTGAATAGGTCGCCAAGCTATTCAGAATAGTTGGAGCTTTGGCGGAACAAATGGCCGGAACACACGACCAACCCGTCATCTAGCCCCTTGAGAAGCGAAACTTTAGCGAAGCTCTGAAGCATCTAGATGAATCTAGATGAATTGAGTTAGAAGCATCTAGATGAATTGAGGAGATACACACGAGTTACAGGACGGACATACAGAACGGCGCGTAATGTGCACCTCAAAACCCAGAAAAAAAAGTACAGAGAATAGTGCCGCTCATTCGTTGGGAAGGCACTGAGCTTAGGATGCATAACTCAGTGGAGACCTAAGCTGAAAATCGCCAAAAATTCGCCATGTCGCCATTCATAATTTTAGGTCGCCACGGGCCTCTCAAATTCGCCAATTTGGCGAAAAGTAGCCACCATTGGCAACCCTGCTTGCAGCACGCTTCTTAAAGACGAAGAGGTAACAACTGTGACAGTTGTTAGTTCGCATTCATCCTGTGTATACCTGTGCATTCCTTTCGTGCATCCTTCTTTGTTTTTGAGCAGTGCGCTGCAGCTTTCAAGCTGTGACAGTTGTCAGTTCGCGCTCGTCCTGTGTGTGTTCTTTTTCATGCATGCTTTGTGCTTGAGTAGTGCGCTGTAAGTTTCGAGCTGCTTGTCGTTCTTCATGTGACATTCCAATTTGCAATAATGCATTGATTGCTTTGCCCCTGCGGCAGAACTGACTCTTTTAGTTTCTATTTTTCTGGAGTTCACATTCGGCAGTACAGATTATATTCAGGGGCGAGTTATATGCGAGAAAATACGGTACACATACATGAATCATTCCAGTGGTATAATATGTGTACAGAAAAGAGTGCTGGCAGTTATTGGGGATCCTTGAGTATTGAGGCTCAGGAGTGGAATAAACATATCACATATCACTGTGGCGTAGTGCGTGCTGAACAAACGCAAATGTCTGAACCTTGCCAACTTTTAGGCAGTTACATATAGAACTACGTTTTCCTGAACAAGCGTGCGGCTTGCTTACACCTCGTAGCTTCTACCCTGCTGCAACCAGCTTGTCAAATGGAGTATGGCAGCAATGACATGTTTCCAGTGGGTTTTCACTGTTGTTGGCAGTAAATAAGAGATAGCGAAGCGGCAACAGAGGATTCAGTAGTACCTCTTCAAATTTATTGTCTATCATGGGCCGAGAATTTTGCATATTCATAAACGCTGCGCTTGACAACTTCAGTGCTGCAGTGGTCTTGCATATACCACAAACACATCTGCAAAAAAAACGTGTGAGTGCAGTCAGTAATAGTATAACCGAAAACTGGATGATAATTTTTTAAGCGTTGCAAAGCCATTTTGCTCCAGCAAGTCTGTCCTTTCTGCTCACTTAGATGAGTTTTTAAAATCACGTTTTTAGAAGTGCTGAACTACCATTGTTTTGGGCACAATTCTGAGTCATTTGCATTGGACAATATAGTGGAATTAGTGCTTGTCACATAGGTGCGACAGAACTGTTTTAACTTAGGTGAAGTTGAAGAAACCTTGCAGGCTATTGTCTCTAAGTCGATTAAAAATGTCAGTGTAACGTGTTTTGCTGCATAGGTCGGCAAAAAAAGTTGGAGCTCGCCCAGACTCACTCAAGAAATATATTTTGCTCTGAGGGCTCACTTGCATTCAGACTCGCCTAAATTTTTCTCAACCGGACTCCCTCGGACTCGACTCAGACTAACTGAACTTTTCCTCAACTGGACTTACTCGGGCTCAAATTCACCAAATTATGACTCACGCGGACTCACTCAGACTCAGACTCACGACTCATTCTGAATCCGAGTGAGTCTGAGTGAGTCGACTCATGAGTGAGTTTGCCAGCCTATGCTATGGCACATGCTTTGCTTTTCAAACACTTTGCTGCTTGCACCATCAAGAAGCTGCATCATTCTACCAATCCACAATTCTGCTGAAGCACAAAAAAAAAAGAAGACTGCAGCATAAGAGGGCAAAGACATGGGACAGTCACTCATCTTGTCTGAAGTACTCTAGCGCAAAAAAAAAAAAACATGCCGCACGACGTGGCACAACCATTCTTTTAGTGTAGCGGAAGCATGGTGTACTAGAATGGGGCAGTGTGTCATCTGGGACCGAAAACGTGGCCCTTTTTGCGATGCAGCCTGCAGTGCTAGAGCACACCGAACTACTGTGTCGCCATCTGTCGATACACCCTGAAGTAATTTATGGTAAGCGGTGATACAAGCCTCCGAGATTAGCAGTTGTAGTTGCCGCACTAGTCATGCGTGTACATGGGAAACTCATCGATTGCTGCCTTCTGTTTCTCATGATGCGTTAGTGAATTTTTGCTTGCCCATGGTAGACTCTGTGTTTGCGGAAGCCTGATGCATTGTGGTTCTGGCATACCGACTGGAATTCCGTGATCATTCACATGGGGGGATACATACAACATCCCGCATACATCGCGAAGCATTTATAGGTGCATTCCGGCACTTTAGTGCCTTTTTGAGGAGTAAAATGTCTAGAGAAATGGAGCAGCATTTGCCATAGAGCGTAATACTTTTTCTTTCAAAAACCTTGCAACCGCTTTCCTGGCCGATACAGGTGTAGGGTGGTCGTGAAACTCACCTCATGCTGTTGATGTTATCCTTCTGGACCTGCTGTTGTGTTTTGTCGCATAACTTCAAATCAGTGTGATAGCTAGGCAGGCGTACATGTGCATGGAATGAGCAGCTATTTTTTGTGCCTTCTGTTCTTTTTTTGCCTTCTGCAGTCAGAACAGTAAGATGCAGGCGATCTGGGACGCTGTTCCGCGATAGGAAGTGTGCAAGCTGAAACGATGCAGAAGCAGCTTTAGTTACTGCAGTAATGCATCCAAATGTGTTGTAGCGTTTAAATCTTGGAAATAATTTTAGTTTCAATCGTGTTATGTGACCATTTTACTCAGTAGCTGCAGAAAATGAAATTTCGTGCGCCAGGCGCACCTGTCGATCACGGCACCCTTCTGGTGTTGTCACCGCAAGAGTTTCCACCGTTCTCCCATTGGTTTGCTGCAAAGACGACACACTGTCCCATTCTAGTGCACCATAGCGGAAGGGTGCAAACCGATAGTGCTAACAGACGCATCTGGCGTCGTCTAGACGTAAAGTACTCGCAAGTCAAGTTCATGCAGCGACTATTCACCTTGTGTGGGTGCGGAAAATGGGACACATCTCAGCTAACTCGTGGCTGTACACTGTGCAGCGGGCAAATGAACGAAAAGCTATACTCCATCTCACCACTACCATTCAGCACTACCAAGGCTACGGGTTGCCACCCGCTTGCGCAGCTAAACATAGTTCCAGGTTGAGACATTTACGCTTGTTTGACATGTGTTACGTCACATCGATGCGTATCATGTTTATTCTTCTTCGCATTTATGTTGTGTGCCTTTAATTGCTGTATGAGTAACCGCTGGTAACTGTCGTTACAAATCAACATGGCAGCGCCCATGCAGATGCAACTGCCCGCTTCGATCCGAACTTGCACTTGCTATTCGCCCACTTCGCTGGCAGCAACGAATAAATGGTGAAATGAGCCATGGCTTTGTGCCATCTGACTCTGAGGACCAAACATCAGGTACATTTTGTCTTTATTTGCAAGATCACCTGTTTGTTTAGCCACACTTGCTAAGCCTAACACGCCGAGAATTTGATAATTGTTCTTGGAATTAGCGCAACATAGTCACACTTATATTGCTGTCGAAGCGTCAGCACATTAATGTAAAGCAAATATATCCGTCAGTTTGCAACTTACGGGTCATACAGTACACGATGAAGAGTTGATAAACTTGAAGTGGAGGGCACTAGCTGCGATGGGTGCAGCCATTCCTTCTTTTTCGACAATGCCGTCGGGTCACTTTACTTGCACTACGCGTGCAAGCAGACAACGCGACACGGATGAATACCTGTGGAGGGGCTAATCGTCTTTCCTATTGGCTAAGGACCCCTGTAGCCTTAATTCACAGTGCTGAAGGGAACTTCTGAGATGGAGTATAGATAAGCAATTGTGTCATGTCGACATCGCTATAGTAGCAACCACAAGCAGTCCCACTTGTTAAGCCTTCTGTGGTGCTAATCGAGAACATATCTTCCAAACGGAGTGTTTTTGCCACCAGTACGTGGATGATGATGCATTGTTACTCAAGTCCAAAGCAAATACACTCAAACCTCATTATAACAAAGTAGCATCTGCCACGAGAATAACTTCGTTATATCCAAAAATTCGTTATAAAGGTTTATTTGTAACACTGTAGCTATGACAAGACTATTCTTCACTTACTTCGTTATAACCGATAATTCGTTATATCCGTGTTCGTTATAACGAGGTTTCAGTATGGGTATTAATTGTGAATGAATGTTCCCTCTTAATAGCAAGATGGCTCTCCTTTCGACAGGCGTCGCCATCTTTCCCTACATACAGCTTGCTTAGAGGCATTAGCGTCAAATGCCAAGTTTTAAAAATAACATGCATACGTAGGAGATTTAGGTACATTAACGTTCTGCACGTGCACAGTGTGAAACACACAACGCTAACACTACATCCTTGCATTTGCTGCTTTCCGTTTGGCTAAAACTGTCTAGTATTACGTCTTTATTTAATATACCCGGATAAGCATACAGGAGGAAATCGCAGGATTTACAGGAGGTTGAATAGGAATAATTCAATCAACTGAGAAATATCTCTGCACTCTAAACAGTGAGGGAACTGCTGTGACACGGCTACGACCGGTGCATTGCAGGTTATGGGACAAGGTGATTGGCGGCTCGACCAGGGTCCTGCCCGACGTGGCGGCGCTCCTGCTGATGTCCCTGCGAGTGGCCCTGCTCAGTGCTACAGTCACAGCCGACGTACTTACGCTGTTAAGCAAGGTGAGAAGATTTCATTCGACAGGCACGGTCTAAGGTTTCAAGGTTTCGGGTGCTCGAGTAGTTGCCCGGTATCGTACCGGCCAGCTCTCCCGATGTGGCCGGGAGACTCCCCATTTCCGACCAGTCCTCCCAATTGTACGGGCGCGGCCATAGATCTCCCATTAAGGGGAGACCCTGCTTCTGAAACATGTTTCTTGTTTTTGAGCGTATCATTATGAAACTTTCACAGCTTATGTATTTTTATGTGCTGATTTCAAACATGCGATTATTGTTCTAATACATTATGTAGTTTTGAAACTATTAAATAGTTTTTGTATTGTTAGGAGCAGGCTTTATTCCTAAACTGTGAGAGTTATCAAGCAAATCAGCCTATCACAATAACCTGGAATCAATGCTGTATGCAATAAGACAAGAATGGATGTTCTAGGCCCATTTGAACAAAAGTTATCGTATTTTGAACATTCCCAGCTTGATCCCAGTTTGACCGAGCTCGACATTGCTGACTTGCCAAGTGTTCAACGTACTATAACTTTTGTTCAATTGAGCCTAGAACATCCATTCTTGTTTTATTGCAAACAGCATTCATTCCAGCTTATTGTGATATGCTGATTTGCTTTATAACTCTTACAATTTATAAATAAATCTTGCTCCCAACAATATACATGAAATATTTGATATTTTGGAAACAGCATAGTGTACTAGAAAAATAATTGCATATTTGAAATCAGGACATAAAAATATATAAGCTGCGAAAGTTTCATAAAAATGTACTCAAAAACAAAGAAATATATATCCGAAGCAGGGTGCCCCCTTAAGCAGCCCTAACCTCACCCACAGGGTACCTTATGAATTTGCCGAAGATGACTTGAATGCGAAATCCATCTTTTATTTTTTCTTCTTCTCAGTCAGTTGTATTGACCCCCACGCTCCCAAAAGCCTTCTGCACCTCACGCGCCTCCTGGATTGGCCCTGTCTGGACCAGCTGCACAAGTGTGTGGCGTGTCGGCTTTGTCCTGCTTTGATTGGCGTTGCCCTGCGCTGGTTTGACCGACAGATATTAGCCGAATCTAGGCTTCGCATATTAAAGTGGTCTCCTTTTGTTCTCTGTGAAAATAACAAATAAACTCGAGAATAAGTTAAGGGCCACACAACGTGCAATGGAACGAAAATTTATACCAGAGTGGATAGAGAACAAAGAGGGGTAGCCGACATTCCAGCAGATATTAAGAGAGGAAATTTGTACGGACGCCAGACTGGCAATGTGCCGCGTGAACATCTAGTTAGACGCGGGAGGATAAATGAGCCTAATGAGCGCTGGAACGCGGTAGAAAATTAGTTTTACTGTTACTGAGAAGCAGACCAGCCTTAGTCGGTCTTGCAGCACTAAATAAAAAGGCAATGCCGAAAAACACTGCTGGTTGATACCTCTGGTATGTCATTATTTTTGTTTAAAACTTTTACAAAGAGCCAGTTAGGCGCTCCTGTTAAGAAACTGGTCAGTACTGATAACGTTTTTAGATAGAACTGGACGTCTCAATGGAATTCGCGCAACTTTGCTTATCTCGAAATTTTTTTCTGGTCTTTACTACTTCAAGTTAACGAGGTACTGCTATATCTCTGTTTCTGCTGCCAATCTTGTTATGGAAGACGTCAAGCTTCGGGCGTTCACTTCGTTCGCCCCTTCTCCGAAAGTCTTTCTGCGATATGTAGATGACAGTTTCTGCATAGTTCACAAGGATGCCCTCGCTGCTTTCACTGCTCAATCTGAGCAGCGTTGAAAAGATGATTCAGTTTACTGTCGAGCAAGAAGTCAATGGTTGTCTACCATTTCTTGACGCTCTTGTCAAACGGGGAACACCGATCTGACTTTCGACGTCTACAGGAAGTCTACACATACAGGCCAGTACTTACATTTCAGCTCAGTGCACCCGCATCCACACGAACGTTCTGTTCACGTTATGCTGTTCCAGCGAGTGAAAACCATTTCTACAAGTCATGAGGACTATAAGCGTGATAGTGAGAGCATCTTTGGAGAAATAAAAATGTGTGCAGAAACAACTGTTGCTACCACTTAGGCAGCATTCAACGCCGTCTCTGAAGAAGCAAATGGCCATCCTGTATGTACACGGAACAAATGAGACCTTCGCCCGCATCACGCGCAGGTATGACGTCGAAATTGCACACGTACGAACACGGAAGCTAAGAAACGCTTTAGTCAGCGTAAAGGACATGTTGCCGAGCGAAAATTTCCCTGGTGTAGTTTTACGCCATAGACTGCCATGATTGCGACAACAAGCACATCGGTGAGACGGGTGACTTCAAGAGAAGAGTGAAACAGCGTGAATATGACATCAGAAAACGGCACGTGGCCTCGAATGCCCTGGCTGAATATGTGGAATCCACAGGCCACAAATTTGACTGGTCAGGTACGCGTGTTCTGGCCAAAGAAAAGAAGCTTGCATCATGCCTGCACCTCGAATCCCCGCATATGCAGATGACTGCGCATATGCTGAACAGGAGTGACGGGACACTTCTGACAGTTTACTCTCACTGCTTAGGTCATGTACTATCGTGAGCAATATGAGCTGGAACGCCAAATTCGTGTTTATTCAGCGATTAATTGCGATGTACTCATACGAATGTGACGTGCTCATTTTCCAGAGATCCCCACCTGCTTGCGCATTCAGTGTCATGAACACCTTTGCGCTTAACAACTGCGTTTAGCCACTATGACCTTTAAAAGGTAATTTCTGTGTTCCAGCTCATATTGCTCATGACTGTACCTAGATGTACGCTGTGCCATTCTTATGGCTTTTATTGTGAACAAGGCTCCCGTATGGGGAGCCGAAACGTCAGCGAACACTTTGTTCTTTTTGGTCAGTGTATCTTTTCACATTTACAGTAACTCTAAAATGATCGTGATGCAGTGCTTTACTGACTCATACTTAGACCCTGCAACGCACAGTTCTAAGGGTATACAGATCCCTCGTATGTCACTCTTGTGTATGTTCGTTCAACGGGATTTGGAACTCTGCTAATCACATGCGTCAATGCAGTTGCTGTCGCATGATGGTGAAAGCCAAACCACTTGTGTGTCCACTACACAGTACTGTCCCGGCAGTAAAGAGCTTTAGTTTGTCCACAGACATCCTAACGTTCTTGAATACAGGGTTACCGGAGCTGTTTGAGGGCAGCAGCGGAGCCAGTAGTGGCATTGTGTGGCGTTTCGTCTAACTGCAGTACATTTGAATTTTTAAACGAAGTTTTTGTGGAGTTATGGATTTCGCTGGCAGCAGCGGTGGCACAGTGCACAGAAAACCCGGAGGCTGGCAAGTGTACAGAAATGTGGGTCCACACAAATTCAGCCCTCGAAGGTGCGCCGGTCACAGGTCTCTTTGTATGCGCCGTTTTCCAATAATTGGTGCTCCCTCGGTCATGGGCTTGTCTGCAATTAGCCGTTTCTGACACGGCAATCTGATCTTTTTATCAAGGTGACTTGTCCCTTAACATTGCGAAATTTCACTGTTGCATTTCATTGTTTCGTGCATGACCGTCGTTGTTGCCTGTAGCAACAGAAGTGTTGCGCTGCTAAGCACATAGGGGAAGGTCCCATTGCCGGCATGGAAGAAGGTAAAAGTTAGGAGGGAGAATTGCGCAATGCAATAGAAAAAAAAGAAAGAAAAATAGTAGGTGAGGCACACAAGTTGCACTTGCCTCCATTTTCCTGATAGGGGAAGGGCTCCTAATTATTTTTTTTTGGCTCGCTTTGATGTTCTCATCGAGAGAAAGTAATGAGAGTGCTGTAAGTTCATGATTATCTCACTGCCAGTGCTTAACATAGAGTCGGTATGCGGATAAGTGTCTATAATGTTAGCGTTGCGGGTCTCTGGTTAGGCTCTGCATCGTCAGGTGTCACTACCAGCATTGCCCATCACATACATGCCTCCGGTAACCGATAATGTGCAAACTGTATGAAGTCTGCAAACAAACTAGAATGCACTAGCGTGCTGGCAGTACAAGATGCTGCAAGGCACGCTGTCTGAAATGTCTACAAACGACACGAAGGGCAATATTGTCCCACGTCATTGAGACGACTCGCCGAAACTTGTGACGTACATTGTTTACAAACAGTACCCTCGCTGATGACTACGTCTCTAGGGGCTTCGCTTTACAATTTGGCCTTGCACGAGCTTTAAAACTCAATTAAAATATGTTTTAAGCTGCACTTGTAGCTGATACTGTACAGATAACACCTATGTGCTCCCAGCAGTGCAATATAACAGTCAAAATGCTGGTAGCTTTACATTGTATAATATTATATAACTTGTTGCTATCGCATTTATTACTTTTCTCTTGCGGTGAAACTCGCCTTTTGTTCTAAGTTTAAAAGCGTGTTATGCGGGCAAAGTATGCCAAATTTTAAAATGTTACATAATTTATCATTGATAACCTGCACCCCACTACTATTCAAATCTCGCTGCTATACTTGAATTTGCTTTCAAATCATTCAATACTAATTACCATTTGCTTCAAGCCAGAAAAATGGTATTTGCACAAGCCTAGCGTTTTTTCTTTTTTTATGTTTCAGATTTCCAAAGAGACGTCCGAAGCTGTGGTCAACAGGGCATTGGAATGACCCTCGGGCGGCACGTTAAAACTTTAGGACTGTTTGCGACGTGAATGGATTCGTGCAGCCAGGGTGCTCTTTAGCAACGGCACGCGTGCTTTTTTTGTACATACATGTGATTCTGCGTGGTGGACTGTTGGTGTCAAGTGGGTTACGTCAGTGGTGTGTGAGAGCGTGAGTGTGCGAAGGTTGTGTTCATGAATTTGTTGTGCAAGCTAGGTTCAGTAACTAATTAAAAAAGCAAATGTGATCAAATGTGTCTCCATGGGCTGATACTCTTGCTCGCATGCGCACTGCTTTCCACTTCATCCGTTACGCGTTAAAGGAGTACTGACGCGAATTTTAAATATTTTCAGACTGTTGCACTACATAAAAACATTGGCGTCCAGAACCATAAAAAGAGTATTGCAGTGCCTGGGAATGCATCAAATATATTTTTAATACCGCTACCTTACGGAAACGCTTTCGGTTTCGATATCGAGGGGGCGGCTTCTCGGTGACGTGTCACCGCAGTGTGACGTCAAGGAGAGAGAGCAACTCGCGATGTATTAGCGGCAGATCTGTCATCTGCTCGTGGTGCACACAAACAACTGTTAATGAATTATTGTCCAGCGACCATGACAGTGATTTCTGCGATTTAGGCTGCAAGCAGGTCGCAGAATTCACTAACTCAGTAGAACTGTGTTGACTCGTCAGGATAATGTCCATTGCAGTGGGGCTGGCTTGCAGATGCTCAGCGACTAGTACCTTAAAATCAAAGTTAAATATTTTATACGTGTTGTCTGACTCCGGCGTGTGGAGGGCATTAACACTGCATACCAAGGAAACATAAAATGTCCCTTTTGCGATGTCTCGAAATCGTGTCAGTAATCCTTTAATGAGAAGGACAGCGTTGGGCTGGTTGGTCAGCCATTGTTATAGCTAAATTTAGCAACAAAAATTAATATACACACAAGAAAACACAGACAAAGATGAGTGCTCGTGTTCACATCTTGTGTCTGTGTTAATTTTTCATGCCAAATTTAGTTATAACGATGTGTTTATGAGCCATGTTTGTCGACGTCTGGTAAAAATGACCAACAGGCACATCCACCTTTCATTACTACAGCTGTGCGAGACTTCTAGCTGCTCAGGAGCTGGTGCAACACGAAACGAGAAACAAAATTTTCCTGATTAGCAGTTAAGAAAACCATGTGGGTAAGTTGCCATCTATTCAGATGAGCTGTACGCGAGGGAACCTCTATGTTGTAGTCACGGATTGTTTAAGTTTTGAAGTAAATTCAAGTCTTCAGCATACTTTACATTGTAGTTACATTTTTAAATTGACCGTGTCCTTGCACACCAGTCTTCACCAAAAGAAGACTGTTGCACAACTCTTCTTCTGATGCAAACTGTCATTCTTAACTTCAGGAGTCTTCATAAGATAGAAAAGTTACGGTGGTGACAGCAGCTTGAGGTTCCAGCAACAGCTTACGATGTCATAAGGCTCAAAGTCTATAATGTCATAGACATTATAGACTTGGTGTCGTCTCATTGAGCCTAGTTAATTTCTTTACTGCTTAAGCTTTAGAAGCTCCGTTACTGGGGAAAGGTGCCGTAAAAGTGTGCATGTGTCGTCCATCTGCAATGGCAGGGCCCCCTAACGTAAAAGAAAATGAATAAAATGAAAAGATGCGCGATATCACGAAGAGTTCCACACATCTGGGTGAGTTGGCAATGAAATATTATTAGGAGCATCATGATGTGAAACGAAAATAAGAAGGTACAAACACAAGCTGTATAACAGGAAGAAGCTGGGGGAACATCACTGTTTTAAATACAAAATTTAGCTTGAAATATATTTTTAAAAGTCCTTTTTTTTTAGTCAGGTTCCACAAGATTTGACACGCAACCTTAAGGACAGAGTTTCAATACTGTAACAGTTACATCATTTGTGCTTTGCATTTTTTTTTCATGGCAATTTTATATCATGGATGCATGCGTCTACAGCCCGTTAAAACACCCTGATGTTTGTCCTGAGCATTTGTCCTAAAGTCCGACCTGTGTGCAAGGTAGCACACAGATGGTCGACATGTTTTCACTTTGCCAAAGTGGCATGGGCCCCATAAACTCGACACTGTGTCTGCTAGTCATGCTGCAATAATTTATGCAACGCTTTACCAATTGGCATCACTTGTGGTGAACGTTCCGCTATCAAAATTCAGTGTTGTACTAACGCATCCGAAGTTCATTCATCGATGAAGGACCCCTGATATCTTATTGGTAAAAATTGTTTTCTAAGTGAATCAACAGTTGAATGTGGCAGCCTTCAAGAACTTCTTGCCACACCACAATAGACCCAAACACGAGAAAACAGCTTGCACGACAACCCTGACATACGGGTACTGTGATTTCAGCACAGATTCAAGCAGTATAACATTGCCCTTCATTTTTTCTCCTTTCAATAAACAAACCTCACGTCCTGAATGAGCAGAGAAATATACTGAGGCAGAAACTTCCCTACCGTGGAACAGCAGCTCGTGAGGTTATTAATCGTGATTATTAGAGACCGGATTTTAGGCAAATGCCTATTTTGTTCTTTGCACTCCTTTCGCGCCATTTCGATATACGAGCATGACGTAGAGGTTAAGAAGGGTTTTTATAGTGTTTTATAGTGCCTATAAATGCCCATCTTTGGCGTTTGTGCCTAAATACCTACAAATGCCTATAAATGACCCAATTTCAGAATTGGTGCTTATGTGAACACTATTTAGCCTCAAGTTGTGCTCCCGGGTGCAGTTTAAGACCGTTATTCATGTTACCGCGCAACATAGACTGTTTGGAACTGTGGGGTTCGACCTAGTCGTCTAGTTAAACCAACTCATGGAAACAACCGCTAGCAGCAGTGAAGCGGGACACGTCAGCGAGCATTCGCTGCCGTGCTGACATGGCGCGAGCGGTTGGCGAATGCGAACTCGCGGAGAGCCTTCAGTAGAAAGGAAAGTGAAGAGCAAAAAAGCAAGAAAAATGTGATGTCACGCAGCTTTTCTTTTATTTGTAATTTACTTTTTAATGTGTTCACTGCAGTAGTGTAGCCAAAAATTTTTTCCAACGAGGGGGGTGTAACCATACTTTGTGTGTGTTCGTGCGTGCATTGTATGTGTGCGTGTATATGTACACATGCAAAACTGAAAAGTTTCGAAGGGGGAGGTGAACTAGAGCACTGCACGGGCTCGGGCCTACCCGAAAACCCGGGCCGGGTTAAACTGCTTTTCATGGCGGGCTCGGGCCTGAAGCTCCGGGCTTAGGGCCGGGCCCGGGTTTGATGTTGCGGGCTCGGGTCGGGCGGCCGGGCTTCGACTTTGCTCCGTTGTTAAAGGGTCACTAAAGTGAAACACTGAATCAGTTTAGACCGATTGAGTGTACTCTTAGAGCTCGAATGTTATTCATTTCACCACCATAAATTCATGAATAGAGTAGAAAATCAAGCTCAAAGTTCTATTTTTTAATTTCGCGCTGAAATCTCTGCGCGTGACGTCACGGACTTCAAACTGTATTTGTCGTATTTTCGGGACATCGGCTCAAGAAAATTTCCTGAAACTTGGTATGTTAAGTCTATGGCCCGTCAATATACTTAATTTTTTACGGATTAGGAACTACGTAGGCCCCAGTAGACACCGCCAGAATCTATGACGTCTGCTGCGCGAATTTCAAGGTGGACCCGCATTTTCTTTTTGCTCGTTGTCGCGTTTACCAGGAGCCTTGTCGCGGCGAGTGTGGTGATTTTGGAATTGTAAAAGAGTAATTTACTGATGATAGAAAATCATTTTTCTCTTTCGTGTCCTTTTAAGTTTGTTCCACATACGTTGTGCATAGATATATGTTTCACATTTTATCTTGCAAAAACGCTTTTTTTATGCCGGATAAGCTATTTGGAGAAGTTTTATGAGAGACAAGTACTGTAATCGCCGTAATAAATGTAATATAATACATTTGTACCTATAACTTATCATCGTAAGAGAAATCACAGAGATCCAAAGCGGGAAAACGTTCCTGAAAGTTGCAGACCTCCACTAAAACGAAATGACCGAATGGAGACTCGCTACATTGAATCCCTATAAGGACACGTTTTCCGTGGCTCCTTCACGGTTCCCAGTGATCACGTGACGCGAGATGTACATGCACAGCCTGCTTTGTGTGCCCACATAGTTAACGTCTGAGCTATGCAGAAGACAGATGCTACATGTCCGGGAAGGTGCACGATTGACTTTGTCGTTAGAGCATGCTTCAAATTTCAATAGAGCGCAATAAAAAACAAAGTGAAGCGAGCGTTCTGTTCTCTGTCTCCTCTGTTTTTATTGAAATCGCTATTGAAATTGAACTCATGCTGCAAATCACTTTCCTTGATACAATAATACCCTATACAAAACAGTCTTGATGATCCTCATTGTATTTGCAGAAAAAATGGATGTCCGCTCAGCTGTTTCCACCGTGAGCCCATTTTTAGAAGAAATTATCGTAGGTTAAGTATAAGTGTTAGCGAACAAATGCGCCAACAAAGCGTAGATATGTGTTACTTAAAAACACCTTGCTGTTGATTCTATGTTCGGGCAAGACCACCTAGATTACTGGGTCGGGCCTCAATCGGGCCTGATCTGTGGTCGGGCCGGGCCGGGTCGGGTAAGCGAAATTACTTCTCGGGTACGGGCCGGGTCCGGGTCTTACTTTGAGTCGCCGGGCCGGGTTCGGGCGGGTAAGGATGAACGAGTTCAGGGCCCGGGCCGAAAATTACGGCCCGTGCAGTGCTCTAAGGTGAACACCACCCCTCACCCCACCCTGCTACGCCAGTGATTCGCTGCCAGGGGAGAAATTGGCTCTACGCGATTCGACCCGGCCAATAGAGGGAACCTTCTGATCTTTTAGCGATCTGGCTATCTGCTCCTGCTCATCCCTTCTCAGTCATTGCTGACAAGACACCAATGACTGTGTTGATTCGACAGAACACTTGACTCACTGTGGAGAACACGGGACAGACCGTGTTCTGCGAACCGTGCGGGACGAAGCTAATTGCACCGCTATGTTCAACTGTTGGTGCCTTTGTGCCATCTTAAGCAATAACATTTTTGTTCTCCTGTCGTAGATAGAAGTCACACAAGTCTTCGTTTTGAAATTATTTGCATTTATGTGAAAGTGTATTGTGCCTATATTTACGATATTGGAGACCTAAAACAATGTTTTGCGTGCTATCTGTGGTGCCTAAAAAACGCCAGGCCTGCGCTGAAATCGCAGCACAGTCACAGCGAAAGCTGGAAGAGCGGCGTTTCTAGATCCCGTTGTAAGCTCTCTTGGGGCTACAATAGAAGTACACTAGAATGGTACCCCACTACGCCATAAATCACAATTTTTGTGAAGTTGGGAAACACCTACTGAGACATTATTCGTCATTCTGCGGAGAAGCGAGGCACCAGCTACACGTCTGTAAGGCATTATGTGCACTTTGTTGACGCGACGACTGATGACGATGAAGAATTATGGCTCAGTCCTTTGTAATGTGTTGGAAGCTTTAAACGGCCCACCAGTTGTGCAATTTGCATTGGGTGACGCCCGAGTCGCTATTTCCCTCCCCCGTCATGCTGTATAACATACGTTGACGTGGGAGAGAGACGAGGGGCGGGGGGCGAAGACCTTTTCTGAGCCCCCGAGGAAATGGATCATGCACTTATGGGCTTCCTTGGCAACCAATACAAGTGCACTTGCGAGGAACCCACTACGCTATAAATCATTGTAGTTTTTGAGAAGTAGGGCAGCAGGCACTGTGCCATTTTTCGTCATTCTACGGAGAGCCATGGTACCTGCTAAACACATGCAAGGCATTATGCGCATTTTGTTGAGGCTGTGCCTGATGACGACGAAGAATTATGGCACAGCCCTTTGTAATGGGTTGGAAGCATTCAACAACCTACTCGTTGCGCAATTCGCATTGTGCGACGCTTGGTGCTTATTTTACTCTTCTACCACGCTATATTGCACATGCTAATGTGGTTCCTTCTCGACGTGAAGCCTGTATAGGACCTTTTTGCAAAGCAGTTTCAAGCACCGGCATGGCTCAGAGGTTGAATACTGGGCTCCCACGCAGAGGACCCAGGTTCGAACCTCGTTCCATCCTGGAATTTTTTTCTTAGTTTTTTTCTTA
Source organism: Rhipicephalus sanguineus (assembly GCF_013339695.2). Taxonomy (NCBI): domain Eukaryota; kingdom Metazoa; phylum Arthropoda; class Arachnida; order Ixodida; family Ixodidae; genus Rhipicephalus; species Rhipicephalus sanguineus. The sequence continues at coordinate 77,656,330 of NC_051184.2, read as the reverse complement.
TTTCGAGCGATACTGGTTACGGACACCGGCGGCGGCGGCAAAAACGGCCGGTGAAATGATCTCATAACAGCTTTCGCTGTAAAACGAGCTTTTTTGATGTCTGAAAATTCGGCGTCTAGTGATTGCGCAGGTGACAATACCCCACGAAATGCCAGCTAGACGAAAAGGCTGCAAGTGCATGACCCACGTGACCTGCATTATACTGTATCTGTGATCGGCCCACTTTAGTGTGACACTGTCAACAGGACGGATGCACCGATTAGGGTGGACCAATCATGGGGATAATGCAGTGGTGTACTGAACGGCAGGCGACTGTCAATCTGATCGAACAAGCAGACACATCACATCACAAACTTACAGAGGTATGCTTTATTACAGGAACTGTATGCTCTATCCCATATATCTGTTGGACTGATGGTATTCGAGTATTGTTAATCACTTTACTGCATAATACAGTAGAGAACAGAGTTGTCTACCAGTAGTACACCTGTCGAGGTTGTTAAGTTGCAACTACCTATTTCTGAAAACCACAGTAGTCCTGCCAAAGAATATCACACTTTAACTGAGTTTTACAATAATTTGCCCATCTAAGCTGATCTGTTGTCTTTACTGCTATTGATGCTAACATAAAAAAAACAACTAATTTCATCATTTGCAGTGTGCACACGCAGTCTACCACGCCTCAGCAACCAATGCCACTTATTGGTGCTAAAAGACGAGACAGTTCCCACTTCTAGTGAAACCATCTAACAATTTTTACAGCAAGGGTACCTGGAATTTCTGCGAAAAGAAAATGAAAAATCAAACACATCTGTTGCTAAACGTGGTTTTTATTTCACTAAGATCATTTTTCTTTTTTGTAATCTTTCAAATTTTCTTCATCATCCACCGCACCGAAGGGAAAGGACTGATTCCAGGAAATGCAGTGGCACTATTGCTTTTGTTTCATTGTAAATGTGCAAGAAGAGCGTTTTCACATTTCGGTGTTGTGCAATAATGCCTGTGTTTAACACCTTCACCTTACGCAGAAAAAAAAAAAGCACTTGCACGCAAAAAAGCACTAAGACTCTCCAAAACGAGTTTTCTTGGTTAACTGTTTCATACCGATCGTTCATCAAGTGCCTTCCTCGTTGGCTCATGGCATTCCGATGCCAAGCACAAGGTGGACATTAAACCACAATGTCACAACTGTAGTACTACTGTGCTTTAACTCGTGAAACTAAACTAACTGGGATGCCTTTTTGGGAGAATTAATAGAGCCAGCATCACTTCTACCATGTCTAGTCTGCATAGCATCGGAGAACTCGTGCTTGTCTTGGTAAGCCAGTAGAGTAGTAGTTCGGTCTAGTTAGTAAAACTTTGTAAAACTTACCTTCAAGTTGGTAACCCAGAAAAAAACGTAAACGTGTCTATTGAAGCGCCCTCGTAATCGCCACACCAATACTCACGGATTCAAATGAGACATCAAATTTTTTGGTGTAATGACTGGTATTTCGCAATTGCTCGAGATAACCAAGTCATGTCGCGACGAATCTGGTCTCGAATGATAATGTTAGCTCCGACTTACACGTTCGAGTCGAAATTAACGCCGATATGATCCGAACTGAAGACGGTGGAGACGAAGTTATGTGCGTTAGTTAGCCCTAAATTGTCCCGTTTCAATCCGCGGGTACTGTTTAACTGGGATGTCATAGGTTGCCTTTAGCTGCTTCCAATTTCTAACGTAATCAGCATTCCTGAGATATGTCATGCCACTTCGTGGTGTCTGTGCCGGTATCAAACTTTTGTTTTTTCAAGCGAAGCATGTTACGACTCTCGGATTTCGGTGACGGTGTTGCGCGCAGAAGACCCAGCGCTGGTGAGCGTACAGAAATGTGGCCGTCAAAGATGCACCAGTCACACATGTATCTGTACGCGCCGTTTTCCAATCAGTGATGCTCTCGCGATCACGGGCTCGTCGGCGATCACCCGTTTCTGATATGAAAATCTTGTCTTTGATCGTGGCCACTTGTAGTTTCACGTTGCCAGCATTTCATTGTTGCCTTTTTTTTGCTTCAACCACGACCTCGTTGTTGCCTGTAGCAACAGAAGTGTTGTACTGCTAAGCATGGAGATGAAGGTCCGATTCCCGGCATGCAGGAAGGAAAAAGTTAGGAAGGAGCATTGTGCGATGCGATAGGAAGAAAGAAAATTGATACGGTCAGACACAGCACGCGCCAAATTTCACTTACCCCCATTTTTGCGACAGAGCAAGGGCTCCTGAATTTCTTCTCTTTTTCATTAACACTAGCTCTGTTCACCGGGTGTGCGCAAGTCCACTTCTTCAGAAGCATCGCTTGACGATGACCTGAAACGCGAATGCTCGGCGTAATAGACATCCACTAATAAGCAAGGCCTGTGCATATGCCAGGCAAGCGAAAGAGAAACGCTTCGAAATTACTCCGTAACCGGTGTTCCGCCCAATATTTGATGATTGGCAGGCCACGCTTTGTCGAGAACGGTAACGACCGCCACATTCGGTGGCCTGCCGTCATGGAGTAGAACGCAATGTATATAGCTAGGTGGCAACAGTCACCGATTAATTGGAAACAAAAAAGTGAGAAAAAAATATGCTCCTCCCTTGTCCACCATAGGCTGTGCACACCTGTGTAATGTTAAATGCTTGCTTCGCTGTAGTCACCACTGTTGTTCGAAAAGTGTAGACTGTGGTAAAAAAAAAATGTTTTTTCACAGGTGGTGCATAGATGGAGAATTCATCCCGAGAAACGAGTATCAATAATTTATTTTTAAACACAACTTGAATATGTGACAGAGCTACGGGCACAAGCTATAAGTGACCTTTTCCAGCTTATCCACTTGGGCAGTCATTTCATATTTTGGGCAAATGTGTACTCAGTTTTTGTCTGCTTATCCATTTTGTTTACCATAATTTTTATTTTCATTTTTACTTCAACATATCTTACAGGCCTCTGGACCCATTACATAAGGGAGGGATGTACAATATAATTGCTAAGACTATATTGTATAAAATAATAAAGACAGCTCCAATGATAGCATAAATATGAAAAAGGAAAAAATGTACTAAATGTGAACAATGTGTTATCATATAAATATGATGTGTTACAATAAACACAAGGAACAAGAGAAAATGTCAACAGGAATAAAAAATGGATCTGCTGATGAGTGCTCATAAACCAATAAAATATCGGGAATAAAATAGAAGTCGTGAGAATATTGTCCCAGAAAACAAGAATCCAGCAAAAACAAAGTGCACAGAAACGTAATATTGTACTATTACAAAAGACTAGCTAACGTGCAGTTAATGTTAAATGTTAACTACAGCTTAAGAAGCACGGACAAGAAAATAGAATGGACAAACTGCTGTAATCTTTTGTTTGTGCTTTTTGCATTGTCGTTAAGATTTGGTATGTATCGCTAACTCGCCCAAAGAATCGCTTTCCAAATAATTACGCGCTGACAAACCATTGAAGAAGCGAAATTGAGAGATGACAAAAACCATTTGTAGAACATTTAATAATAGTTTTTTTATTATTATTGCATCATTAGTAGGAGACATTTTTTACGGTCACTGTTGGGAGCTCTTGGAAATTCAGTGTATGCATCAAAGCCAGCGTGAGAAATGCCCGTTTTGCTGGATCATAACGGTGGCACCATTTTTTCACTTGGCACATGCTGTTAATTCGTCGTGTCACTGTGATGTCTCGCATGCTGTCACTTGTCACATGATTTTGCCACTTCATGCTGTAGTAGTCAGCAAACTGCTTGTTTTTTACTATGAACCACTCACACTTCTGATGTTACTGTGGACAAAACAGACAAATGTGATATGAGACTACAACCCTCTGCAAAACACGCAGCGAAATTCTACCGCTGTGCAACAAGTTGCAGCAGGAATGAGGCAGCAGTTTAGCTGTAAGGGTCACCTAATAGCTTGTGCTCGTGCTTCAGCGACAGTTCGTACAAGCCCAGACAATTCATCACTAAGTCAATATGAGCCTAGACAGATGACCACACAACAGCCTAGATGGATCACCACACATGGGTTAGCTTGAGGACGCACTACACGGTTTGCTAGACTCGTCCGAAGCGGCCACAGGCATCACGTCAACGTCAAAGTCTTTCACGTAGTCCTTGGCATACTTTGGATTGTAGTAGACTAGAAGCCGCTTGTCCTTGTGTGCTTCCAAGCCAAGTTCAAGCCGGAGCAACTCCCACGGCACATCAAGCGCATGTCGTTCGGCCCACAGGTAGAGCTCGCCTCGCTGCTTGGAGCCCTGGACTGGAACCTTGAGTCAGAAAGTGGTACAGAGTTGTGCGTGAGAGAATGAAGAGATAAGGAAGTCAGTAAAGGCACATCATAACTTGACCGCCAGAACTGCGCTTGGATGATAGGCAGCTGTGCTTTCACAGAAAAATTGGCATAATGCATTAGAAGAAACCGAAAGACAGAAGGGCTAGTACGGCCTGGGGCACAGTCAAATTTTTTCAGGGCGTGGGGGATGGGTAAAAGTCTTTCCAGCAGGAAATATTTCTGGTTCAATAGACAGCTAGAAATAGAATTTTTTCATCTGATATTCATCTTAGATGCATATAAGAAGTTCCTGGCAGCCATATTTAAGAGTCACTTCTGGCAAATATTGCAATTCTGCTACATCATCTGTAAAGCACTGAAGAGGTGCAGACATTTACTTGTATCGAAATGGATCTGCAAAATTTACTAATTAAAGTTGTTTGCTAATCAAATGTCAAACTAATAACTTTGAGGCAAGCACTACAACTTCCAAATTAGAAAGAGAGAGAGAAGAAACATTTATTGATATTTAGGCTGTTTGTGGTTACGGGGGGTGGTGCCCCTCTCCCACTGGCTATAGCTGCCCACCGGTCCTGGTCAAGGGTGGCCAGTTGGCTTCCCACTTCCAGTTCTGAAAGTCGCGCCTCCCACGACCAGCTCAGGGGAGTGTTGTCCAGCAGAGGCGAGATGGCAGCCTCCGGGCATGTAATGTGCTCCGGGCATGTGATGGGCATGTAATGTGTAATGGGCGTGTAATGTGTGTAATGTCCTGACATGTAATGTGCTCCAAAGTCTGCGTTGCTTCGCACCACAGACATTTGCAGCCGACAAGTTCACAAGGCGTAACGAAACTGGAAGGCATTGTGAGGGTGGCACCAGTTTTGAGACGCCACTTTTTAATCGTAGCTCGAGGAAGTGTAGCCAAATACAGTGATCCCTGCACTGTACACCGTGGGAGCACTGTGTGAAGGGTATTGTATTCACTCGTCTAAACACTTTCGTCTCCCGGGGTGGGGTGAACAATTTTCAAAACGAAGTGTTTCATGAAAGATCCATGCCCATGTTCATGCAACGACCATCTTTGGGAGTGTGCCGTTGGGATAGAAAGCCGTGGCAAGAAAGCCAAACCAGATCAGTAATGCCGAATCTTGAACAAGTATTTGATTGTTGTAAATGTTTGCATTATTCTGTACGTGCATATGTTATTGTTGTTTGGGTTTCGTGTTATGGGGTAAAATCCGATAAACACTCGCCAGTAAAATTTCTAACAATTCGGATTTATCCGATAAACTCAGATTTTAACGGCCAATATGACCCTGTTCCGTTGTTTATCGAAAGGGCATGTTCTAAGCGATCATTGATACATCAGCCGATTTAGCCAATAAAGTTTACCTTGACCACGTCAGCAGTATCTTGTTGACCGCACCCATCACAAATTTAACAAAGAGCTTCTGGCATACAGGAGTGAGAGACCTCAATGTATGTAGGACCCCCGGAGCGTGAGAGGACATCTGGTATACGGTCCCCTGATGGCAATGGGGCACGCCAGATGACATCGAATATACGGACCTCGTGAAGTATGCTTGCATCTAGTACAAGCTTTAAGGTTGTAATACGCACAAACGTGGATGTTTTGTATTCAAGTATTCGTGCCTGTGTTTATTGTGCTTTGTGCGTTCAAACCTTCCAGATAACTATAATATGCTTCCTGCTGTTCTGATGTTTTTCGGGTTCAGATATCATTTCACCTAACATATTGGAGTACTGAGAATAATGCGAAACGAAACTCCGGATTTCGGATAATTGGGATTTACGAGAAAACTCTGATAAACGCCGAAGCTTTTTAAAACGTGCCATTCACTCAACCGCATACGCGGGTGCTTGCCCGTGGTGTGGAGGACAGCCAACTCTTTCTCACATTACGTGGGAATGTGAATTAAGGCCCCCAAAAATTAACTCGCCTCAGATTGAGGCGCAAAAATTCAGGACGGAGCAGTGGGAAACCTCGGTTCGCCAGCGAGGAAAAGGAGGCCCAAGTGGCTCTCCTCGACCAGGCGCGGCGGGCTGCTGAGGCCAGTGGAGCCCTGGACTAGGGGCCCCACCCACCTGCTTCTCAAACCCCTTTTCTTTCTTAATAAACGTTTTTCAATTCAATTCTGCCAAAAAAATAAACTCCGAAAAACACCGTCCGAGTAAACTCTGAAAATACGGAGCCCTAGTTATTGTGTACATCTATCAAGCGTTTGCATTGGTTCGTACGTTATTTGTGACGTCATTTGCAGTTTCATCAGCACAGTCGCATGCCTGATTTGTACCAGAGCTGCACCTTGTGATGATTTCGAAAGAAAAAGTGGGCACCTTACACGAGTAATTGCGGCAGTGATGAGAAGCGGGACTCGCGGAACTGGTTTGTAAACAAGTGAGGCCAACTCAAGTGATCCCCATGTTCAAGACATCGGGAAAGTAGGCCTTGCGTTGATGCCAAGTAAGATTTAATCGTAACAGCCTGCACGTATGACAATAAAGAGAAGATAAACTACAATGAAGAAAGTTATCATGATCATAATTTTGCCTGTGTCCAGTGCATGATGAAGGCCTGTCCAATGATAAACAATTACCTCGTATCAGTCAATTTTTTTTTTCCAGTAATACAAGCGAGTTTTGCGCTTTCATCACACAAACCCCATTCTCTGCTGCCCTCTGCAGTACCCACTTGATTGGCCCAACATGAATTTACTTAACACCCCAATCAGGTGCTCGGTTTCAATGACCATTGAAACCAGAGTTAACAGGAAAGTCCAAGTGGCTCCTTTATGCGAGATCGATGTAAGGAATTTGCAAACTGTGAGTTTAATAAGCTCTGAAACCCCATAGAGCTCACCTAAATTGTTGAATTTAATTACTTCATTGCATTGACAGATTCGGTTGCGGCTGAAATGTCTCAAAATTAAGTGGCTTAATTTGTGGATTACCGAGTTGGACAGTGAATTTCCCTTTGTGTTCAACAACTCTAATCGTACCCTTACTACTGCGTTTGTTTTCGATCATGCTAAGCAATGAGCTTGCATTCGTACGGTTCACATCGTTTTAACAAACGCTTCAACAATTACTGTGCTCTTAATTCACAAGTTCTCATCTAGTTGAACTCGACAGCTTTGTCGAGTAAAATTTGTTGACAAGTTTCTCGAGTCCACTGCCGCGCCATAAGGGTCGCATTCGGCAATTTCAGCGAACTTTTATTAATAATATCTGGTGTGTCACGTGCCAAAGCCACGACATTATTACGAGGCATGCCATAGCGGAAGGCTCAGGAAATTGCCTCCGTCTGGTGTTCTTTTTTGTGCACTGATATGGCACAGTACACAGGCCTCAAGCATTTGACCTCCATCAAAGTTCGACCGTCACGGCCGGGATCGAACCCACGACCACTGGACCAGCAGTCAAGCACCCGTAACCTGTAACCACTGTGTACCACCTCGACGAACTCGTGAGTTCATCGAGCGCAATGGATTTGACAGTCCTGACCGCTTTGCAGTGGTGATGCCGTAGACTATGGACTGCAGCCTTCACTTCTCAGTTCAGTCTCCGTGCTTTGTCACTTCGAAATGGAAAAGGAGCGAACTTGCCTGCTCATGGCAGTACATGCATAGGATGCAAACCTTTGTTCCAAAAAGATTAGGATGCTAGGAAGGAACAGGACCAGGGCGTGAATTTTTAAAAGCTTTTCTTTTTTTTCGTTAAGAGAAGGGAGATACTCCATAAGCAACACTTCTGTTAACTTTCACACAACGGAAGGCAATTTTCTGCACAGGCTTTGTTTGACGTGAGGTGGCCCTGAATTCTTTGCCTCCTTCCTGAATTTTTGCCTTCTTTCGCTGTGATGTTTGAACGTGCTCATATAAGCTGGTTCAAGAACAAATAAAACCAGTTGATAGTTTGCGCGCTCTTTCCGTCGACATTGTTTCCTTTCCTGCGATTTTCCGTTCTTTACTGATACAACCCGAATTAAACCCAACAGATAATAAAGCCAATTAAGGTATAGGAGACGTTAATTGTACCGTTTTTTAAGTGTATTGTTACGATATAAATGTGAAGAAAGTAAAGTGGACGAAAAAAACAACTTCACTTTCCACTTTACTTCCCATTTATATCACAGTTACTAGAACACAGTTAAAAGAACAGCACAATTAACGTCCTCCATACCTTACTCGGCTTCATAATCTGCCGGTTTTCATTCACTGCATCAACGAAGAAACGAGCCTTAAAATTCCCTTCCTTCGTTCATCCGTTCTTTGCGCAACATAACCTACATAGAACATGCACCAGCTCGCCAAGCAAGAAGTTCTTCTAAGACTTCTCATCAAGTTTCTCAAGTAAAAGGCGTCAATTACTTTCATATGAGCTCGATGCGGTCTCGTTTTGGTACCATCCGTGTCGCTGATGTCGATGCGACGTTCCTTGAGCGGTTCGCCCAGAAGTCTCATGGCCGCGGCGTTTCCCTGGAGCGTGGACATGGCCACCTTGTAGTACTCCAACTCGGTCATCTTGCTGGCCAGGTAGTTCTTGAACCAGAAGGTGCTGCCCACCAGACCCAGTCCGGTCAAACCGGAGATCTGCAGCAGCCGATTGACGCTCGGCAAACGCATGGCGTGACCACCGCCACAAGGGAAGTCCGGCAAGATGATCCCCACGTTAAAGGGACTCAGCAGTGAAATCAAGCCTTTCTAGTTTCCGGTTACCCCGACAAAACGCATTGGTGATTAACGTTGACAGATATCCACAATATGCACTGCGTCGGCTGCTGCGCGATCATCTGCAAGCTCACGCGCGAGTCAAGGTCGACTAGGATTGGCTTGTCTTGACTTGGTCGTCCGCTGAGCTCGATGATGATGGCCGCGACAACAAGCGTTTGTTTCGGTTTTCATGGTCTGTTTTGCCCCGTTGGCTAGCACCAATGGTTGCGCTGTTCTTAGATACGAAAGCGCAAACACCCGACTATAGTGCACGTTGTAAAAAGCACAAAAAGGTCTCATAATATTTATCAGGCTGTCAGCATCAATGAATGCATTTGTTCACAGCAGCTCCTCGAAATGTACTCAATTAGCTTTCGCGTACGTTCAGACACAGGGCACATAATTCGCGTTTAATTTAATGACGTGGGTCCCTTTTTTTTTTGTACGTCAAGCAAAGGTGCACAATTTATTGTCGCGATTATCAGGAGCTTTGCAAATTGCGGGAGTGACGGCATTGCAAGTGAAAGCTTGCAACGTCGTGCCGTTTAGCGTTTTAATAATATCGAACAGCAGCTACCTACCGCGACCCTTGCAAATCGGCGTGCTGTTCGCGACGCAAGGTCGCTTCAATGCGTGCACCTGGTTGCACCTTATTCGTTACCACACATAATTAATGCACACACCTATATTCAGGAGCTTCGCATATATGCGCTAGTAAACAAATTCATTCATTCATTCATTCATTCATCCGAGACAGCGCGTTCGTTGTCTGCGTTCCAGCATTGGTCACGAAGGTTCAGTACAAAGCAAGAATTTTTTTTTTATTCAACCCACTAACATCTAACATCCCAATGCAGATTCGGCTGCAAGCTGTATAAAGCAAATTGATGTGGTTCTATTAGAGCTCTGACAGTGCGCACTTGCAGTAATGCGCTGATAACCTTCAACGGAGGTTAAAAAAAAGAACTTTCAACACTTGCTTGCACGTTTTCTTTATTTTTTCGCATGACATGTTCACTATAATTCGGCGGGGTCATATCCAAGTTAATCCGACATCGCTTGATCGCAGCTTTGCGGGATCCGCGTGTCGTTTGCACAGACCTTAGACGTAAACAGGGTGAGCAAAGAAAGGTTATTCCGCCTCGGTTTCCTTGTTTACAACGTTCAGGGCGTGCAGACCTTCGACCTCGCTTTCAGCTTCCGTCGCGTCGTCTGCTCACTTTGACCCGACCGGTCCTCGGCACGCCGTCGCCACGGCAACCGCCCGGGTCGCGCCGGGCGATCACGTGTTGACCTAGTCGCGAGGAGCACCCCCCTACCAGACGAGAAAAAACGAGAAAGAAATCCACGAAGCATAAGCACTGCCACCAACACAAACCCTTCGCTCTGCAAAGCTGATCGAGACCGCCAACCGCGCGTCCCAGACCTGTCACCTTGCGTTTTTCGCACCTGAAAAGGCACGCGCCCTTCCTCCCGAAGTATTGAAACTGTACAGTTCTCGTAATTTGCTCGTTTTATTTCGCTCGGCCCGTGACTCTTCGAAATGTCTTCCGCGGCACCGATGACAACAAGCGCCGCTTGTTCAGATAAAAGCGCGTCGTCTGCTTCCTCACTCGTCGCGAGTCTTAAACAAAAAATACAAACGGTCGGTGCTTTGACACGTTTTGAATGAGCCAATGGGAGCGAGAAAAGCGTCCGCGTGACGCACTGTGCGCCCAATAGCGGTAACGATGGCCGACCGAAACAACATCCCGAGGCCGCGTGTCGTCTGCTACTGCCAGCTGCGGCAGAAGGAAAAAAAGGGTTCGGGCTTTCAGCGCCCATTTAGCTTTCCCAAATTGATTCTGTCTCGTAACCCAGATTTCTCATAGAAGCGCGCGCTTCTCTGAGCGACTTTCTCGTCATGCAGATTGCGCGGTTTTTCTCCATGCGCGAAAGCTTCATCTATTCGTCGCATGACGAGCTAGCGCGCGACTGCATTACACCCACGTGTTACAACTTACATAAGCATGCAACGCTTTTGCAGTGACGCCGGTGGGTCGGGGTGGCCTAAACAAATTCTGTTTTTTTTTTTTACGTGGCAAAACAAAAATATGATAATGAGGCACGGTTAACGTACTCGACTGCTGACTCGCAGGTCGCGGCGGCCCATTTTCGATGGAGGCGAAAATGCCCGAGGCCCGTGTACTTAGATTTAGGTGCACGTTAAAGAACCCCAAGTGGTCAAAATTTCCGGAGCCCTCCACTAGTACGGCGTCTCTCATAATCATATCGATGTTTAGGTGCGTTAAACCCCAACAATTATTATTAGGTTTGGGGGTGGTTCAACCCCGACCCCCCCCCCCCCACCCCCGGCCCCAAAAATTTTCAGTTTTACATGTGTAAATATGCACGCGCACATACAAACACACACACGAACATACATAAGCTATGGTTGAACCTCCCCTTCTACGACAAAAAAAAAAAATTACGGTTTCGCCACTGAAGCACGCCGTAAGGGGGTCCTTGTCAGGATCAATTTTTGGCCTTCTGAGATTTTTTAACCTGATCTTATACCTATAAGTACAAGGACATATAAATTTGGCTGCCCTGGCTGGGAGTCGAACCCGCTCCCGGTTCGACTTCCGCTCTGATACTATTGTTTAGGGCTTTAGGCTGCCACTTGTTTCGGTTGGAACCGACTTGCTTGCAGGGTCCGGCCAAACGGCTGAACTGAATTCTTCGCTAGTTTTGATTGCTTTGACTCCTGCTGCCGCTGGGCAAATCACGGCACCCTAAAATGATAATAGTGAGCTTACAAGATAAAAGACAACAGTTACGTGCAAAACTAAGAAGTCATCACCAGAAACATAGGCGTGCGGAGGGTTTTCCTTCGGGGGGAGGGGGGGGAGGGGGGGCGGAGGTTAATGCACCCCTTCTTAGGTGACTAGGGGGAGGGGCTTCCCCCCCCCCCCCCGTGTGCACGCTTATGCCTAGAAAGCACAATTCCTTCTTTGACTTTGGTAGAGCCAGGTGAATTATGTATGACTTCTTAGTTTTTCACGTAACTGATGTTTTTTATCTCAAATGAAAGACATTGAAATAAATGAAATGAAATCTTGTAAGCTCGCTGTTATCACTTTAGAGTGTCGTGACTTGTGGAAGTGAAGTGGCGCAGGCGCGCGGTTATCATTGTAAATATGTGTCTAAAACATTAAAAATTCATTTGGAAGTTAGCGCTTGTGTGTGTCGTGTTCTTTCGTCCCACGTGGAGGGGCTGTATGTGTGTATATATATATATATATATATATATATATATATATATATATATATATATATATATATATATATATATATATATATATATATATATATATATATATACGAGGGGCGTTCAATAAAGATTTCCCCTGACTAACTTCCATTTATTGCAGGATGCTGAAACTGCGCATGTGTAATGACATACGTCACTGTAGGTCACGTGCCAATTTGCAACTCTAAACTAATAACGGTCTTTCTTTTAGAGGTGCTGAAGTGGTGTGAGGTGTGATAATGGATGCAGTGGAATACAGAGCAGCCGTCAAGTTCCCGTACTTGAAAGGCCGCACTCCAAGGGAGACGTTCGATGAGATAAAAGAGGTTTATGGGGAGGATTCCCTATCATATCGTGCAGTGAATAACTGGCATCGCCAATTCAAATACGGTCTGATTTCCGTGGAAGCGGCTCCGATTGCAGGGCGACCCCACTACGCTGTCGATGAACACACTATCCAGCAAGTGGAGGCCGCCATTTTGGAAAGTAGCCGCGTTAGCGTTCGAGACCTAGCCCAACATGTCAAGATTAGTGTGGGGTCCATGGAAAAAATCATTCAGGACCATCTTCATATGCGTAAGGTATCCGATCGCTGGGTTCGCCGGCTGCTCACACCTTTCCAAAAGCAGGTACGAGTCGAATGCTCCCAGGCTCTTTTGACCATGTGCCATGGAAACCAGCAGGACTTTTTCAACAGACTGATTACACAGGATGAATGCTGGGTCCATCGCTATGATCCGGAGACTAAAGTCCAGTCGATGCAATGGAAGCACTTGGACTCACCGCCTCCAAAGAAAGCACGCACCCAGCCCTCGACGGGCAAGGTCATGCTCACAGTCTTTTGGGACCAGCACGGAGTAGTCTTGATGGATTTCCTAGCAAAGGGTGCCACGATTACTGGGGCATACTATGCTTCACTGCTGCGGAAATTGCGAGAGACCATCAAAAACAAGAGACGTGGCATGCTCACCAAAGGCGCCCGCCTTCTGCGAGACAATACCCCAGTTCACAACTCACATGTTTCCCAGACGGAAGCACGCTCCTGCGGCTTTGAAATTCTACCGCATTCCCCTTATTCACCCGACCTCGCAACATCGGACTTCCACCTCGTTCCAACATTGAAGTCATATTTGAAGGGTAAGCATTTTCCAGATGATGAGACTCTGATTTCTGAAGTTACAACATGGCTTTTGGAGCAACCTGTCGACTTCTACAAGTGAGGTGTTTATAGTTGCATAAAAAGATGGGAGAAGTGTGTGTCCCGGGGTGTCACCTATGTAGAGAAGGACTAATAAATCTGCAAAGTTTCGTTGCTCTCCGTCCACAGGAAGTGGGTCAGGGGAAATCTTTATTGAACGCCCCTCGTGTATATATATATATATATATATATATATATATATATATATATATATATATATATATATATATATATATATATATATATATATATATATATATATATATATATATATATATATACACAGAGGGAGAGAGAGAGAGAGAGAGGGAGAGGGGTCGCCGCCTTCTGAGTCCCCGTCCCCCAATGAAGGGACACTTTAAGCCCTGAGTAGCATCAATGGATTACCAACTAGCCCAAACATGCGCATTGCCCCCTTCTTTCGTTCGACCACCACCCTTTGAAACTCTTGCTTCATTTGTTATCCCTGGCCACACGCTTTTCGGTTTCCTTGTTCCCGAACATTCGATCGGATATCTTCGCAGTTGAAATAGCCTGCGCGCATGACCCCACGTACGAGCAGGCAGCGTGCATCCTCGTCAACTCGGTCGTCAGAGTCACGTGTACGGGCGGCGGTTGATATACGGCCCTTTTGTTCTGCACCGCATAGACGAAGACCCATGTGACCGTCATGATAGCGGGGTGGTGTCACGCAGACTAAAAAATAACGCCATTGCATACAGTCGATCTCTCCTCGCTGCTTTGCTTCCTAACTTTGTTGCTCCTCAGGCGGGAAGTGCGTGGATAACTTGCTGAGTAAAAATGCAAAAAAAAAAAAGACGAGACATAATGCTGGTGCTCTATGTTTGTTTGACTATTTTGTAAAGCTCCTTACTAGTTCAGTGTGAGCCAACTGCAGTCTTACTGTACATAGAGACTCTGGTCATCAAATCACACACACACACACACACACACACACACACACACACACACACACACACACACACACACACACACACACACACACACACACACACACACACACACACACACACACACACACACACACGCACGCACGCACGCACACACACACACACACACACACACACACACACACACACGCACGCACGCACACACACACACACACACACACACACACACACACACACACACACACACACACACACACACACACACACACTACACGGCAAAGGCCTCTTGCATGTTTCCCCAATCAACGCTGGTCCTACGCTTGTTGCGCCCACGCAATCTCTTTAGTCTCATCTGCCCGCCTAACTTTCCGCCTCCAAGCTGGTTCGAATCCGGTGTGTTCTTACTCTTAAGACCAGCTGTTATCCTGGCTACGCGCTACATGCCCCACCCATGCCCACTTCTTCTTCTTCATTTCGACTAAGATGTCCTTAACACACGTTTGCCCCTTGACCCACTGTGCCCTCTTCTTGTTCCTTAAGGTTACACCTATCATTTTCCTTTCTTTCCATGGCTCGCTGCGTCGTCCTGAATTTAAGTTGAACCCTCTTTGTAAGCCCCGAGGTTTCTGCTCCGTAGGTAAGTACCGGCAAGATGCAGCTGTTGCACACCTTCCTCTTGAGCAATAGTGGTAGACTGCCATTCATGATTTGAGAATGCCTGTCGAATGTGCTCTACTCTCTTCTTATTCTTCTAGTTACTTCAGTATCACGGTTGCGATCTGCGGTCACTACCTGTCGTAAGTAGCGTTTTTTGAAGCGTTTTTTCTCTTTCTAGACTGGTGAACGCTATTTCAGCTTTCTGCAATGTATTGTTGATATAGTTTACGGCGCGAGAGTTATGACGATGACGACGACAGGAGACATGCCCATAACGGGGCTGGCGTTGGGTAGATTTGAAAAGGAGCCATCACATTTATTTTATCGCCTAATTTATGCAAAAATTAAGCAGAAGGGGTATCTTGACTACAGCTTTTATTATTGAAAAATAAGTCATTTCATTTTATATATACAAGCAAGCACATATAGAAATCAGATTACAGTTTTTCCCCCTTGCTTCGTCTTCAAGCCAGACTAAGTTGTATTTATTTATTTATTTACCCTCGACACCAAGGCCAAGAGGGACCGGAGTAGGTAAAACACACACAAAAACAACACAGAGAATAAAAATAACACTGAACAAATTTCCAATACTCTAGTACTTGTACAATTGTGGTTACTGCCTCGCGAGAGCGTTATCACTAATTTATTCCTTGTTGGCGATAAGGAAGGTAATTTCACTCAAGTGGTGGGCGTGGTATATAAGATTCCTACGATGTATTGGTTATACAAAATGGAACACCTACCCTACATGGCGATTGTCAATGTGATTAGACGCACGTTTCGGTCATAACGTCACAGGGGCGTAGCCAGAAATTTTTTTCGGGGGGGGGGTTCAACCATACTTTGTGTATGTTCGTGCGTGCGTTTGTATGTGTGCGTGTATATATACGCAAGCAAAACTGAAAAATTTCGGGGGGGGGTTTGAACCCCCCCAACCCCCCCCTTGGCTACGCCCCTGTAACGTCAACGCCAGGCCTGCGCGGAACACGCAGCGCAGTCCCAGCGAAAGCTGAAGGAGCGGCCTCCCGTTGTAAACTCTCTCGGGGTACAGTTAGAGTTACTGTATATGCTACCTTTAGGTAGCAAAGTTGCGCATAGGTCTGGCAAGCAACTAGAGGTATGCGGCGAAGCCGCTCTCCGTTTTTGCAGGCGACCTGCCTACCGTGTCGCCGATGGACATGTTTAGCGTGTCGAAGACCTGCGATTAGCTTAACTGTCGATGTCCGGTGCCAAAAAAATTGGCCAGAGCGGCGGCTCCTCCGCAACGCATGTTTGCTAGCGGCGTTTGGAAGACAGATGCGCAGCTCTGCTACTTACTCTCATTCCCCATTAGCAGCCATTGGCATGTTCCAGTAGGAAACGTTAGTAGAAGTAGAAGTGTGATTGTTAGCTAAAAGCCGACTTCTTCTGTCTCTCATTCCCATTAGCAGCCATTGTTTACCTCCAAGGTAGTGCCTGGTGAGATTTCTCCTGTGCGTGATTAAACAATAAAAATTTTGTTCAAAACGCCGTTGATTGATGAAATAAACCAACGAAAGACGCCAGATGTTTTGTAAAAGCAGAACGAAAGAACGCCAGAAGTGTAGTAGTAGTAGTTGTATGTAGCCACCTCGCCCGATCGTCAACGGGCGAGGTGGACCGGCAACGGCGCGAGGACCCTGCCGTACGAGAGTTAAATCACACTAAAAGACATACATTGCGGGCGATACACTCTAGTGAGCTTTCAACTTTTCGTCTTAATGTACATGATAAAGAAATTATTTCTACGAAAAACGCAAGGCACACCTTGAGCAATATATTTGGTTTTGGGACGCTAAATGGAACCATGAGGCGATGCGAAGCCGGAGCACTTGCACGATCGCGTTCCGTTGGCTTTCGTTGGGCATGCTACCGACCTCGCGTCGTGGAACGCGCGTCCTGTCTTCCCTCTAGCCTTGCCTTTAATTCGCACAGGGCGAGCGGGGAATGCGGTCGCTCTTGGCGCTCTTTCGCTCGGGAGCGGACTTCTTCCTTGCATTTCACCGATCACAAGTGATAATGAAGGGACCACGTAAACCAACAGTACAATAAAAGTTTGATGTTTAATATATACACGATGTTTCACACTCTTTATATTATGTACTGGGCGCATTTCACGGAAGAGTTTCACGGTTTACAGATGATTCCCTCCGTAGCTTCGCCCCACTCATC
Source organism: Rhipicephalus sanguineus (assembly GCF_013339695.2). Taxonomy (NCBI): domain Eukaryota; kingdom Metazoa; phylum Arthropoda; class Arachnida; order Ixodida; family Ixodidae; genus Rhipicephalus; species Rhipicephalus sanguineus. The sequence continues at coordinate 77,639,034 of NC_051184.2, read as the reverse complement.
ATCATTCACCCCGTGGATATGCTGTGATTTTTTTTGTGAAGTAGGGAAGCATCCACTATGACGTCATTCGTCATTATGTGGAGAAGCGAGGCAACCGCTCCCCATCTGTAAGGCATTGTGCACTATATATATATATATATATATATATATATATATATATATATATATATATATATATATATATATATATATATATATATATATATATATATATATATATATATATATAATGAGGCGGATAATTTGAACCAACAGTTAAAGCAACTTTGAAAACCATGAATTCAGGAGAAAAGATTGACTCTATGGCCTGAAATAAACTCCTGCAAGGCATCGGCAATCTTCCCGTCGCTGTTTCCAAGGGACAAAGCTCCCAAAGAAAGTACATTTGGTGCATTTAAGTCTAATCTGAGGAGTCGGGAGACGGCATCTAAAGTAATTTTGCGCGAAGTGGAGTACATTTTACAAGAAATGAGTTAAAATGCTCCGTCGTTTCGTGGACTCCGCAAAACCAACAATTAGGGGAAGCTGCCAGACCAGCTCTGTGTAAATAAAAACGGAGATATGGAGTTTGACGACGTAATCTAGGGATTGCAACTTCAATTCCTTGTGTGTGAGACATTTTACTATTACAAGTATTCGAGCATACGGTTGGCACTGATTATGTTTTCCGTGTGTACAGTGCTGTTTATATTACGTGGATAACTGAATATGAACCCCGAAATATTTATAACTGTCGACGAGTTCTAATCGAATGAGGTTCAAGAGGCGAATAATAGGACGGTTAGCGTTTTGGGCGACACGCATAACCTTGGATTTTATGAGCTGCAGTTGCACAAACCATATTTTACTCCGGTTGGACGCAGCTAAGTACGTCGGATAGATTACTATAAGCGCAGAGCGCCTGCATATATTTTACGCAGAACAGATATAGAATTCTTGTCAGAGACGGAGTAATTTTGGAACATTTCTGCCAATGAGACAGCAGGAATAATAAACTTCGAAGCAATCTTTCCTTGAGGCCGCAGCTCGAAATTAGAGTTACCATAATACCGGTCGAGCTTCAATTAGTGAAATCCGGTTAAAAATTAACATTCCAGCTTCATTTGTTTGTTTGTATCCTCAAGCCTGTGGCACATCCCGGCTTTAGAGATTGGCCAAGAAAACGTACTGTAACCTTTCGATGAGAACTACAATGGTGCCCATTATTGTTTGTTGCAGATCTTCGTTTTTGTCAAGTTCACGCGAGAACACGCGCTCTGTGTCTAACCAGGATTAGAAACTGACGTCAGCATAGATGGCGGGCAGCGCGAGCAGCGTGCTAGCCACGCGTTTGCCAACATTTGCCCAAGTTCGTCTCGTTTGTCTTTGCAGCAGGGCCGTGCGTTGCGTTGGAGTGCTTCGATGCGCATCAGCCTGCTAGTGGGGTGAGGATATTCGCATCGGCTTACACGACAGAAGAGCTTGGTAGCAACGCTATCAGATACATCTCCGACTAAGGACATCTCGTCGACAGCCTGACGTGCCTTCAAGAAAGAAAGCCCATTCATATGATGACCCAGGTTAAGTTCATCTCTACAAGGGTAGACAAGTGTGTGTAAAAGGTCTGCTCCTGTTCTATTCGTCTGCCGGGCAAAGCCATAGTCAACCGCCCTGTTCAAATGCTCTACCCACTGGAAGTCGAATGACGCCATCTGTTGGGCGCGGGAAGATGTTGTAACTTCGTCTTCACCAACCTAGCAGATGAACGTTTATCATCATCATGATTGCTCCTCACGAGCTGCGGCTCTCTCGAGGGCACGAAGCCATCTTTTCTTCTTCATGTTCCATTAAAGTGTGCGTTCGGACGTGCCGTCTATTCTTCTAAACGACAGTCTGGTAGCCGGCGGACCTTGAGGTCCACCACAGGTAGTGCTTATTCTTGGGGGTAATCGCGCTTTTTTAACACGTACAGGGACTGACTGAATACACCACATACAGTTAGCATCCCTAGCAAAAATGCCAATAGAATTTTCTATTTGTCTTATAGAAAAATCTTATTTGTTGTATAAGTGCTCAATTGGAGCTTTATAGGTCTTATTAGAATTCTATTGTCACCAATAGAGACCAATTGACAACATCTATTTGTCACCGATAGGACCAATAAATTTTTTATTTGTGCAATAGGAGACATCTATTTGGCACCAATGGAACCAATAGGTATATGTTAGTACCAATAGGTGGCAGCTATTTGTCACTTATAGAACCAGTAGACACCAATAGGCTTTAATAGGCGACGTATATTTGTCACCTATAGAACCAATAAATAGCACCTATTTGTCATTTATAGAACTAGCAGGTGTGAATTGCCACCAAAGTCACAGGGTTATGCATGGTATTAAAAGGCCACCTATATGTATTTAATTCACTTACAGGGTCATGCAGTAGCGAATTCAGCCAAAAGGCAGTTTTTGATTTGTTCAGTATTTGAGCAAAGTGGCAGCCGTTTTACATAAGTGTTCCAAAATATCGCAGCCATATTTTTCATAAATCTCACCAAAATAATTACGCAGACGCCTGTAGTGCAATTTCATTCTGTACTCAAGGTTATGGTTATGCAATATTTGTGGGATAAACCCGCAAAAATACAGGTTTACAGAAAGATATCATAGTTGAAAAGGGAACGCCACAGTATAGGTAATGTTTTAACTGGGGTACTCAATGTTCTTGTAAAGGCAGCAATTTGTACTCTGCTATCCTTGCATGGTGCAAACGGGGTGGGAAAATAAGCGAAGTCAGCATATAAGGTAGAAGTCGTCATTTCCTGCTTGAATGTGTGCACATAATGTATACATAGTTGTTTGCAGCCGGTGGGCTATTACGATTCTTCGACAGCACGCTATGGAAAGAAACGCGAACAGTACGGCATCTACCAGCTCCGCTGGTCGCATTACTTTTCAAAACAGTTGTAGCCTGGCTGGTAATAAGACAAGTTATCCTTGATACATTCACGAGACTAGCGTATTTTTATTGTCACCAAGCTAAGAGCGCGGAGAAGACAAATGCGAACAGCGCTGTTCGCGTTTCTTTTCGTCGCCTTTGTAAGCAGTAGATGGTAGGTTGTAAGTGCAAGCTCGCTCGAGCGCTTGCACTTCTTACGACGGTGAACATCGCGTTCGCTGCCGCAGGTTACTGTACCTGCGGGGTCACCCGTAATGCGCGTCAAACAAAAACGAGAAAAACCTGAAGTTCAAAACACGCGGAAACACGATAACGATAACAAAATCACGAGCAACCACGCCGAGCAACCAAAGTGATACAGGCTTGCCAAAAGAGCTCATTGAAGATAATAGCTGTCGCGTGAAGGCGCTGTATGTCTTCTATTTTCGTTTTCTTTTCGCAGCTGAAATTTCGGTTCGCTACGCTTTCCATAACCTTCCTCCCAATGTGTTAGCAGCTGAATATCTTCGAGGGGTTGGAAATACAGCAAAATATTGCAATACAATAGCAAAAAATAAAATCTTGTTTTTGTGGTATGGCCACGGCACGAGCGCCAGCCAGCAAGCGAGCCGACTACAGCCAGCCACAGCCGCAGCGGGTGTTTTCGGTCGAGTCACGAGTGTGTGGTGCGGCATGTTCGTGGTCGAAGTCAGGCTTAGAAATGTTGTGTGTTTGTGTCTATTGAAGGTTGCATGAAAACGCACGTGTGTAATCGCGACGACAACAACGACAATGCAAGGTCGTTCATGAGCGTCAAAGAAGTTAAACGTTTCAGCGCTAAAAGCGTCTCGGACTTCAGCAGTAAGTGGTACCGAGTGTGCTGACAGGATGCTGCTCGCAGCTGTGGTTGCTTCGGAGGGCATACCCTGCCGATGTTCGGTAAGTGAACTGTTTTTTATATATTTGCTAGTCAGTAAAAGTTGCTCTTGCTGTGCTACTAATTCGCGCATCTGCCAGTGTGCCCACCGGACAGCGAGGACAAGAGCGATAAATCAGTGTTCACTTACGGTTATTTGCAGATGTATTGAAATAATACCTCTAGCCACGTAAAATGATTTTGTCGCTGCATGTGCCCAGCTCTCACGGCCCTAGCATTGTAACTGGTATGGGATAAGTCTGAGAACTTGGCATAGTTTTTTTTTTTAAAGTTAGCCCCTTCGTTTGTATTTATTCCGCTCCACAGTACAATAGCTTTGAACATCGTGTGGGCTGTTCGCATATACAGACGCTGGCATAGACGTACGTTATCGACTTGCGCATTGTTTTCGCGATAATCTAAAGAGACTAAAATATGTAATCATGCCTTCGTTCACCCTCAATAATACACTTATGGGAGAGGTAAGAAGTTTATTGGCAATAAAAATCCTGTGTGGCTGTCCCATCATCAATTACTAGTCATGCTGACTGAACCCCACTCTATGACACACATGGTAGCAGTAGAGAGGCACTATATTTAATGAAGATTTCTGCGTGAAGTCCCGAAATTCACACGCTGCGATCGGTTTGGTGCTAGTGCTGTTTGGCCCTTCCCACAAGTGTCCGAAGTCCACACACGTGACTGCGGTTATGCTTCTGGGATACAAGTATAATCGAATCTGCTGTACGAATTTGACAAAAGATGCGTCCCTGTCATGTTAAGCTGTTACCTACGGCCAGCTCACCGGAATTTCCCTTATGCTGATTCTACAGTGTGTCGTATCTGCATATTTTTTTTTATTCTAATGCTTCAGTTTTCTTTCAGTAGCGCATCTAAATATTTCTTTCTTATTCCTGGTATTTTAGTATTTTATGTTTGTTTCTTTTTTTTCAGGCACTACCTAGAGAAGCGGTGCAGTGGCATATATTCGACAAGGAAGCACAGCATGCCTAGCTGGAAAGCTTGTTGCGGGGAAGATCGCCGATTTGATGAAGTTATCCTGTAATAATGATAAATATAGCACATGCCTCCCTTCAAATAGAATTTGTTCATTTTATACAGGCGCTGCTATGTTGCAGTCCTCAAATGCCCATTATTTGATATGCCAAAATTACGGGCTCCCAGCGGAGAAATAGGCCAATAGATTTCCAATCCACAAATACAGTACTAACGGTACTAATAGGCAAATAGAATGCCAATAGACAAATACACAATAGGCAAATAGAGTGCCAATAGACAAATACACCAATGAACAAATAGAGGTCCAATAGACCAGCATGCCACCTATAGACCCATATGATACCAATAGACCAATATGATACCAATTGACCAATATGTTCAATAATCCGATAGGCTATTGGTTTTTCTATGGGTGATTTTTGCTAGGGATTGCTTAGGAGGGCTTAGGGTTGCTTATTATATGGTATGTGAAATAATAAGCAAACTGGCTAGTAAATGCGCCAAAAAAAAATAAACAGAAGTAGTTCAAAACAGCCAAAAAGTAGCCACTAAGCCAACCTGAAATTTTCTTCGCCAGACTGGGCCGTAAAGTAGTCAACTTGGTGCAAAGTAGCCACCAACGGTAAGGCGGTTGCAGACTACCAACTGAACGTTTATTAGTAATGCGTTTATTAGTAATGTACTTATAGGCCTCTTCTATCCTAATTCTCAAAGATCGCTGAATACACGCGCTTTTTCCACGTGATCACCAGAGGCACCCATCGTGCTTGGTAAGAAAAGGCAAATATACAGTCAAACCCGCATATATAGAAATCGAAAAGAAAACTGGATTTAGTTCTATATATCAGATAATTCGATGTAAAGCGTTTAATGAAATTGTATTTTCGGTGCGAATTTCAGTGCGCAAGTTGGCTTCCTGGCACTGCTCACCATAATGTAACGCCTTCACGGCAATACGCGGGGTTTCTTTTTAATTTTGCGTTTTTCCACGGTTTCTAGTTAGGGTTTGTAGCGGTGCCCATTTAATCACACCGCTCGCTTCCGCAAATACATGCGGGAAGGTCCCTTTCTATGAGGAAGAGCCAAACATTTGTGAGGGAAAGCCGACTTTCTGGGGCGTTTCGCATTTCCCGATGTTCGGTATATCAAGTGTCCTGGATCTTCTCGTTCGATGTAGCCGTATGTTTTCCTATGCATTCACGCTAAATCATTGCCGGGTTTCAAAATAGTTCGATATAAAGGAAAATTCGATTTACCAGATGCGCTTCTTGTCTCGGGGAACCACCACATGCCGGCTGCTGTGCTCAATAGACTGGTTGCTAAGATTACATAATCGAAACACCAGAGTACTCCGGAGTCACACATGGGGAGAGGGATCGCGTTTCGTGACGCGCGCTCAAGGTCATGACGCGCAGTGACGTAATTTTTTTCACCCGTGCCACCCCTCCCTGTGTAGGTTCCAACGCTCTCGTCGGGACGAGGGAAGAGAAATCCCCGTAACTCGTCTCATTGTTGACGGATTCGAAAAATGTTTGCGGCTGTCGATTCGTGAGGCAGTTAACTCCGAAACTATGGTCAATCGGTGATTACTTGGAAAAGTGGTTCAGGGCCTCTTCAAGCGCGCACGTTTACAGCATCTGACAATGAACCACTATTCGTTGCTTTCCCGTTGGAGCTGTTTTCACATATAAGCTTGAAACCTGCCCTATTAAACAAGAAATTAAAGTAGCCCCGCCACGGTGGTCTAGTGGTTATGGCGCTCGACTGCTGACCCGAAGGTCGCGGGATCGAATCCCGGCCGCGGCGGCTGCATTTTCGATGGAGGCGAAAATGTTTGAGGCCCGTGTACTTAGATTTAGGTGCACGTTAAAGAACCCCAGGTGGTCGAAATTTCCGGAGCCCTCCACTACGGCGTCTCTCATAATCAAATCGTTGTTTTGGGACGTTAAACACCAGATATTATTATTATTATTATTAAGAAATTAAAGTACGTTAGTGTGAGCTAAAAAGTATACGCTGTGGTTTCTTTGAGTCGACCCCAGCCGGTCGTACTTCGCCACGGCCAGAGTTTTGGACAACGGGCGCAAATCTTTGCGTATGGAAACCAGAGCGCCTACTGGGGCCTTGGTCGAAGTGATCACCCTCGTTTAGAGCATGATATGACTCCGATGGCTGCCGATGTGGCAGGTTGTACCGTCCAGAATTCTGGCTTCTTGGATCTGCAACACTAAATAGTGTAATAAGACTGTTACGCTTTATTACAGTAGACAAAGAAAATGTCTCAGTGGCTTAGCTCGGCTATGCCAGGATAACGCAGCGTTAGCAAAGGTTCAGCTTATTGTTCTTAGCTTTCCTGATTGTCTTGGATTAGCTTGGTGATCATGCTTATTGCTGCTCCAATGACACGCACATGGTATACATATTATGTGGCATATGTATCTTTATTTTGCCAGGCAGCTACTTCGAGATCCGATGAGTGAAGCTTCTCCGCTCTACTGCGCCGTTGAGCAGCATTTGCGCTCTCCTTCTCCATGGCTAAACCACACTGGCAAACGCCAGTCAGAGGTGCTATCAAGCGGCTCCAGCGCAGTGTCAGACGGCGACTGCACAGCGAAGGCGAATAGCTGCGCGCGCGCCAGCGCCATATGTCTACCTCGGCTACGACGCCACTCCTCAGGAAAGCGCAGACCGGCGGCAGCGGCGTAGTGCGCGGGTAGTCCGGCTCCCATGCGCCAGCTGTGTGACATCACTGACCCTCGCGCATGCGCAGCACGGCTCTTGAGGAGCCACGCGAAACTGGCTCGGGTAGGCCAGTGTAGCTAACGCTAGAAAAACATGGTTGATCCCTCCGTCATAGGAACCGGTCTAACACGAAAGTGAAACGTGTCATTACAGAAGTAGTTGAATGTTTACTGTGCATTGATATAAGATAGCTTGCACAATGTCTATTGGTGTTTGGCAGCTATATCACCGCTTAACGTGGATGTCCCCACGTTGACTCTGGTGGTACATCGCTATCCCGACGACTGACGTCCATGATGAATGAAAAATCCTTTTGTGATAGATGTAGTGGTTAACGGTGAGAGCGTAATCAGAGAAAGCGGTGAGACAGCCCTAAGAACGTCGCTGACTGGACGCAGAATTTGGCCTAAGGTCGCCATACCGCCGCATGTTAAAAATATTATACCGACTGGTCGGGAGGTCTTTCGAGGTCCTATATTCACGTTCAACGAGGCTTCTAAGCACTACCAGCTGTCTAGGCGAACGTTTCCTTTTCCGCACGAGAAACTCTCCAGTCCTCAGGCTGCCACGCTTCGAATGCTGCAGACCAGGTCTTATCCTAGTCTATCAACCCTAAGTTCTTACAAGGACGCTTTTGAACCGGAGTGTCTCGATTGTGGCGCGAGAAGCAATTTAGATCACATGCTCTGGCGGTGTCCCTCCTTACGGGGTCCTCAACGCCTCACTGAACAAGAGTGGTGCTCCGAGCTAAGGAGCTCGAATCTACTACACCAGTTAAGGGCCGTCCAGAGGGCCCACGACGCGGCTGTGAGGCTTGGCCTCCCCGTCCCCACGTGGGAGCGGCCCGCGGCGTAGCCGCCCTGAACGGCTGCGGTGCTCCTCAGAACTACCTTAATAAAGTTCATTGTCTGTCTGTCTATCTCCCGCTAAAGGGGACCATGAGGCGATGCGAAGCCGGAGCACTTGCACAGATCGCGTTCCGTTGGCGTTCGTTGGGCATGCTACCGACCTCGCGTCGTGGAACGCGAAGAGGACACTACGCGCGTCGTGTCTTCCCTCTAGCCTGGCCGGTAATTCTCCCAGGGCGAGCGGGGAACGCGGTCTACAGGCGCGCGAGAGGGAAGCAGCGTAGGATAGGAGAGAAAAGGGGAGGGGACGCGCATGCGCTGGCGCTCATCGCGGCGCTGCGCAGGAGAGAATTTCGGCATGTCGAGCCCGCATTTCAGAGGAGTCAACCGAAGCAAGCGCTGGACTGAACGCGCGCAGCGCTCTACCACTTGAAGGAGAGGAGACTAGAGGAGGAGAGTAGCGCATGCGCCGCGGGAGCAGAAGCGAGAACGCAGGAGAAGCGCAAGCAGGTGCTGGTAGAGAAGTGGAGAGAGTAGCGCGCAGCTGTTGGAGAGAGGGAAGGAGGAGAGTTGCGCATGCATAGTGTGAGTGCGGACTAGCACTCCGCGGGACATACCACCGAGCAAGAGATGCCTTCGCATCTAAAAGTTAACAGAACACAACGGCCGGGCTAGAGGGAAACGCAACGCGCGTCGATCGTGTCTCCCCTCTAGCCCAGCCGCGATTTCTCTCGGGGCGAGCGTAAGCCGGGAACGCGGTGTTACAGCCAGGCTAGCCAGGCAGAACTATGTTTAATATGGATGGATGCTGTAGAGGTGTGCACGGGCCTGGGCCCGCCCGAAGGCCCGGGTCCGGCCCGGCCAGCGGGCCGGGCTCGGGCAGCCCGGCGTAAATTTAGTCGGGCCCGGGCCGGGCTCGGGCTGGCAGGCATAAGTCATCGGGCGGGCCGTCCTTGTTCATTTGTGTGCTTTCTTTTGAGGGTAGAAGTGCACTTTTTGTGAAAAAAAAATATTTGTTTTGTCATTTTTTCTGAGTTTGGGCATATATGGGTTAATTAGCTGAAATTCACTAAGGGCTGAGGGAACTGCACAGATATGTACTAGAAGTCAAAGAACTGGCAAACGTTTCGTAAATGTTTTGTTTTTCAGCGTATACATATGCATAATGCAGGAACGACGCACTCGATTGAAGCCCGAATCCATGGACAACCTTTTGTTTCTGCACAATAATTTGTGAATGGTTTTGCACTCAGGCGGTCTCGACTTTTATCGACAATTTAAAAAATGAAGAAGCTACAGTTAAGGACGGCATGCTTTTTTCTTAATAAATACATTTTCATTTTTCTGTTGCCATGTGCTTTATTGCATCGTTGATCGAGTCGGGCCGTGCCGGGCCTTGGGTATGACACGACGGGCCGGGCCTGGGCGGCCCGTCCTCTATACATCATCGGGCCGGGCTGGCCCGTCTCCGGCAAGCATCGGGCCCGGGCCGGGCCCGGCCGCGAAAGTGCGGCCCGTGCACATCTCTAGGATGCTGTGAGCGAGGCCGAGGCTTGGGCTAAGATCGCCACCTCGCGGTGTGTTGAGTTGACTAAATTGGACTTCTCCTATTGGAAACGCCCCGAACGGGACGGACGCGTTGCAACGACGCCCTGCAGGAGCTAATCGCGGAGCCTACGGTCATGGTGCATCACTTCACTTTACCGCTCCCAGAGGGCGACACCAGTCCACCGACCAAGAGCACTGCGAGGGGAAAGTGTGAGATATAAAAAGCGCGTTTGGGAAGCATCCAAAGTGTGTGATTGTGGCGCAGCGGATTGCGTGCCCGACATCTGTTGTCGTGGACCGAGAGGTCGTGGGTTCGACTTTTGTAGCCGTAGCTTTTTTTCTTTGCCATCTGATCGTGTGTATTTTTTCGACGTCATTTCCGTGACAGAAATACGTCACTGAAGTATTGGTGGACTACAACATAAAACAGCTAAAAAACAAAAACAGAAGTGGTTCAAAATAGCCAGAAAGCAGCCATTAAGCCAACCTGAAATTCTTTCCGCCAGATTGGGCCGTAAAGGTAAACTTGGTGCAAAGTAGCCACCAACGGTAACCCAGATGCTGGCTACCAACTAAACGTCCATTAGAAATGCGACAGTGATGGTGAAAAGTGTAGTCCTTGGCCTATTCTATGCAAATTAAGAAACATCGGTGAATGCGCGTTTTCCACGTGATCACCCAATGTACCTATCGTGTCTGATAAAAAAAGGCGTATATGCAGCCGAATCCGCATATATCGAACTCGAAAAAGAAAACACAGGAATTATTTCGATATATCAGATAATTAGATGTAAAACTTTTAATGAAATTGTATTTTCGTTGCGAATTTCGGTGCGCGAGTTGACTTTCCAGCACTACTCACTGTAATGTAAGGAAGACGCCTTCACGGCAATACGCGGGGTTTCTCTTTAATTTTGCGTTTTTCCACGGTTTCTAGTTAGGGTTTGTTGCGGTGCCCATTTAATCACACCGCTCGCTTCCGCAAATACATGCGGGAATGTCCCTTTCTATGAGGAAGAGCCAGATATTTGTGAGGGAAGGCCAACTTTCTGGGGCGTTTCGCACTTCCCGATGTTCGGTATATCAAGCGTTCTGGCTCTTCTCGTTCGATGTAGCCGTGTGTTTTCCTATGCATTGACGGTAAAGCATTGTCGGGTTCCAAAATAGTTCGCTATAAAGGATAAATTGATTTACCCGAGTTCGATGTAGTCGGATTCGACTGTAGCGGAAAGCAGACGCCGCGGTGAGCCAAATCTTGAAGTCGCGCGCGGCAAGGATAGTTGAGAAGCGGGGCACGAAGTTGCCCCTTTCTCATGTGCCTCTCTTCATACAGAGGCCCGTATCTTTCGTCACACGACAGACTTGCTGCTGTTGGCCGATAGCTGACGTAAATCAAAAGCGATGTTTGGATCAGATGCGCCGCGCTCAAAAATTGAAGAACATATATCAAAATTCCAAAGTGTGTTCGGCGAAAGCCTGTGGCCATTCGACTGACTATGCCATGGTGTCGGGGGAATCCACACTTTTACGCCGCCGACGGACGCCTCCGCTGGCCGCTGCCGCCGCGTTGCGCAACAGTTGCGCAACGCGCGTTAGAAGAAGCAACGCGCAGCTGTTGCGCGTTGAAGGACGGACGCCGCCGCGTTGCGCAGCAGTTGCGCTTTGCACAACTGTTGCAACGCTACAGTGTATGCAACGCGCAACTCTGGTGCGCTGTGCCATCACGTGACTGCTGAGAGAGTGTGAGGGGGAGAGGCCACAGCTGGCACTGTGCCAGGGCACGGACGGACACCGCGAGTATGAGACATTAAAGGCTTTCGCCTTAATCAATCCGCCTCTTTCATGTTCTTGTGTTGCCCTCTGCCTTTTTGGTAAGGGTTTGGTAAGGGCCGGGACAATCGGTATTGCCAGTACCAAACCCTCCGAGATAAAAAGACGTCTCGCGACTTTTCGTGACGCGTTTCGTGACGCGCGCTCAATGTCATGAGTCATGACGCGCGGCTACCTAACTTCTTTCCCCCGTGCCATCCCTCCCTCCCTGTATGTGTCCCAGCGCGCTCGTCGGGACGAGAGAAGAGAAATCCCTGTAACTCGGCTCATTCTTGACGGATTCGAAAAATGTTTGCGGCTATCCAAGCTATCGATTCGTGAGGCAGTAAAGTCCGAAACTGGTCAATCGGTGATTACTTGGAAAAGTGGTTCAAGACCTCTTTAAGCGCGTACATTTATAGCATCTAACAATGAACGACTAATCGTTGCTTTCCCGTTGAAGTTGTTTTCAGATATAGGCTGGAAACAGCTGCCCTCTTAAACAGGAAATTAAAGTACGTTAGCCTTTGAAAAAGTGTGAGCTAAAAAGTATACGCTATAGTTGCTTTGAGCCGACCCCAGCTGGTAGTACTTTGCCACGACCAGAGTTTTGGACAATGGGCGCAAAGCTTTGCATATGGAAACCAGAGTGCCAACTGGGGCCTTGGTCGTAGTGATTGCCCTCGTTTAGAACATAGTTTGGCTACAATGGCGATCACGGCGCCGGAAGCGTCATGTTCGGACTGCCTTGAACCGACCTTAAAGGATCTGCAACAGTAAATTGTGTGCTAAACCCCGTATTCTCAAACAAGCCTCGACTGAAATTTCACCCTTCACTGAGCTGAGCTGAGCACAGCGCCACCGCTCGACTGAAAATGACTCAGTGATGCCGGCTATCGCTCTGCAGTGAACATTCCTGCCGAAAGGTGGATCTGCCATCGACATGTGTGTGTTGTGTGTGTGTGGGTTTTTTTTGTTGTTGTTGTTTTTTTTTTCTTCTTTTTTTTTTGTTCGCTGGCTAGGGCAAATTAATCTTGCCCGCCCGATACAAAGGGAATAGCCCCAAGTCATCATCATCAATCATCGAGTCAAGTTGTAGCGCCGAGTGACGGGACGTTCTAGAATACGGGGGCAAGACTGCGTCGCATTATTGCAGTGGATATAAAAAAAATGCGGCCAGTTTGCCATTTGGACTCGCTATGAGAAGGGCGCGTGTCGTTCGCTCGGAGGAAGAGCGGCTACTGAAGGATCGCCAACGCGCACAGAAGCGCGCGAATGGGCGCGGAAAAGCCGCTGCGGCAGAACATCCAGGCGCATGCCGCCCGCTTCTCTGGCTTCAATCTTCGCAGTTGTGGAAGGGCTCTGAATTTTTTTAATCGTAGAGCGCTTGTTGGACATCGGTGTACGTTACGTCTTGACAAAGAAGCCAAACTGCGCTGCCGTGGAAGCATTTACCTATGCATACGCGATCCACATAGGAATGGCCGACACCGCATCTTGTGACCACCGCGGCAATGATCAAACGATTCAGCATGTTCCGTGCATGCGACTGCCCACAGTGCTGTTCGCAGAGACAGTCGCTTTGCAACGCGCTTGCTGAATTGGAAGACCGAACTCTTTCGGAAGAAAGAATCCTGCGCCACAGACAGGACTTAACGTCACAGAAGAAGGCTGTGCCGTCGCCCGCAGGAGACGCACGCCATCAGTGATGAGGAATCATGCAGCCGCGTAAGCGCAGCAACAGCACCAGCGCAACGACGAATACGATGCGCGACTGGGATGCGAGACTGCCTGATGACAAAGAGCCCATCCAAAATTAAATAAGACAACAAGTCCACCTAATCAAGAGCCTGGGAAAATGAACGGTAGCTTTGACATGTGGCGATCATTGTTTGAGAAAAAGAGAAGCTCCGTAGGATGTAAAACGTTTGTTGTTGTTTTCTTTTAGCATAGATAAACGCTGCACACAAAGTAGACTGATCTATCAAACGAGATATTACAACGAATGCAAATCAAATCGATCATACAAAAAAAAAATGGCGAGATCGCATTGTGACGTCTGCCTGTTTCGTTCAATACGCTAAGAATTGAACGGTCTTGTCACACCGTTCAATCCTTAGCCCTGTTTAGTCAGCGACAAGACCAAGTTCATCCACTGCTGAAGAAGTCACATGGCCCCTCATGCATTCGCCTATATAAGGCAAGTCATCTTCTTTAGTCAACCGCATTGACCCCCCCTCCCCCCCCCCGCCCCCCCCGAGAGCTTGCTGCGCCTAACGTGGTATTACAATGCCTCTAAAAGGGGATGTTGTAAATTGCAGGAGTAGCAAACCTAACGAGATATTCATGCAGTTGTCCCCGCCGGTTTCCTCCTTTATGGTTCTGTTGAAAACATGGTAATATCTTTAAAAGCGAAGCGCGCGCAAGCATTGCCAGCTTCTTGCACCTTAAGTGGTTTTGCAGTGCCTACGGGATCGGCTGACGTTTGACCAAGCGACGATGTGAAATGATGAAGTCATGGTGACATCACAATGACGTCAGAAATTTTCGCTATCTACGACGCCATGACGCGATGACCTTCTTTTTTTGCATCACTCGTATCCACGCTGACGCCGCCGACGGTCAGTTTTCGCGTTTGATGGGGCACCTAAGGCCCTAATAAAAGACGTCAGTATGCTGACTGCGAGTCATTACATTCGCAGACCGCAGCAAAGAACTCACAGGGTGGGTCCTTTATGCTAAAGGCATACCCTCTCCGAGAGCTTTCTGCATCTCCCCTGGTTTCGCACTGCCTCCGTTATCTTTGGCCAAGCGACGATGTCATGTAATGACGTCATCGTGTTACCTCATTTCGAAGTCACGATGACGTCACAAACTGAGGCTATCTGTGACGCCATATGGTGGCGCCTTCACGTGATGATGTTTTTTTTTTCTGCATCACTCGTGCTGACGCCGTCAACGCCGCAGACGGTCAATTTTCGCGTTTTATGACGTATCTAAGGCTTAATAAAAGCGATCAGCCTGCAGTCTCCGATTCATTACATTCGCAGGCCGCAGCAAAATAAATGTGCGAGTCGCGCCCTCGCGCGGCGGGAATCGACGACGACGACCACAAGCGGGCCAGCTTTGCACGGTCATCGGGTCACAGCGGCTGGGCCCGGGATTCTCCCGACTGGAGAGAGGGGTGTTCCCGGGACTTTCCCCGATGACCCGCACGAGGAGAGGGAGAGGAGGTTGTTCCTCCCGAAAGGGCTGCGCGCGCGTCACGTGACCGGCGGCAGAAGCCGGGCGGAAGCGCGGCCCCGCTTGAACTGCTGGACTGATGGATTGTCAAAAGCAGCAGTCCTGTGCTGCATTAATGGTTTAGAGCCGGTCGTTCGATGCGCATATCAAAGCGAAGGGAGTAGATTTGCGTGTTGTAAGGACTAGTAATGTGCGAATAGTTAAATTCAGACAACGAACGTAACATTGGCGTATAGCCGTGACGGGAGAGGAGAAGGGGGGGAATGAAACATCACGAAGTTTTTCGCTTATATATCTACACAGACAATAGCACACCACCCAAGATATAATACCCTGGCTACACCCCTGTGCTACGCAGAATCGAGATGTGGAATGCCTTTAAGGCGAAAGCCTTAGATGCTTGATGAAACTGGAAAAGTGACCGGCGGCGTCAGCACGAAACGATGCCGAAAAATCGTGTGATGACGTCGTCACGTGACGTCATCATGACGTGACAGGTGGCCAAAATTTACGAAGACGCCATGACGTCACAAGATGCCGCCGTCACGTGACATCGTCGCCTGGTCAAAGCTGGCGCCGGTCCCGGAGGCAGTGCAAAAGTATGTGAGGTGAAGAAAGCTCACAACGCCTCCGATCTTGGAGGCAGTGCAAAACCACGCTAGGTGAAGAAAGTTTTCGGGGTTGATCAATACAATCGACTGAGATTCTTCTCAGGAAAACAGCGGAAACAGAATAAAAGGAAACAGAATAAAGTTAGTTGCGAGAGACGCCCTATTCTGTTCTTCTTGATTCCTTAGTTGATGATACGCACCTTTTTTTTTTGTATTTCAGTAGGCATGTACCAACTAGCCCGAGAATTCATTCTAAAGAGACAAGGCATGCAAACATGGACACGAGAAAGAAGTCAGGACACCACAAACGCCGACTACTGGTGTCGTGACTTCTTTCTTGTGTCCGTGTTTGCACGCCCTCTCTTTTTAAAATGAATACTTACCAAGCTAGCTCAGCTCTCTGTTATTCTTAGCCCAAGAACAAGTTTTACTAAGATTTAGAAGAAGAAGAAGAAGAAGCTTGTCTTTTGTGTTAACTTAGTAGTTTTAAATCTTCATATCTACAATTCTTGGCCAATCCCCCAGAGTGGGTATGAGCCATGTGTAGAGGAACATCATCATCATCATCATCATCATCATCATCATCACCTGCGAGTCGCCTTAAAAATAAGGGACCGTGCGAATTTTTCTGATGGTTATCGGCAGCTGTTGGATCGTTGTATCACGGCCGCTCGACGGCCGTGGTTGCATTCTAGTGCGTTCAAGTCCTTACAATGCATTTTATTGAGTGTTCTTCACTAAAAGCACAAATGTAGCACGTGGAGCAACTTGAGCGGTTTATTCGCGCACTCTGAAAACATGCAGAAAGAAATGCAGAAAAGGAAGAAAGGAGAAATAGGGAGAGAAATAGCGAGAAAAAGAGAAAAAGAGAGATAGAAAAATAAATAAATAAATAGAAATAATCAGAGAAAGAACAGACATAGACAAAACAGAGAGAATAGTGAAAAGAAACAGGGGAAGAAAGACAGAGAAAACCGAAGAGAAACAAAAAAGGCCGCCCCGCTCTGCACTTCCTTCAGGCTTGGCACCACTAGTACGAAGCTGACTTAATTTTAACGTGATAGCGTTCAAGAGCTCGTCCTTGCAGAAATGCCGCTTTAGGTGTCGGCGTCGTTGGTTGTGAGCAAAAATCGGTGTTGTCTGTGAGCGAAAATTCGAGGTAGATGCAAATAAGTAGATAACGAACACTGGGGAGGGGCGAAGCATGTAGGGAAGGGTGTTTCAGCTCCACTAACGTGGAACCTGTGGAGGGGCGAAACATGCAGTATACGCCCGGGTGTGTTTCCCGCAGCAAAATCACTGCTAATGGGCAATGAGGGACGGAAGAAGAAGTAGGAGAAGTGCCTGACCGAGGTAATTTGCCACATTGTTTTGAGAGAGATTTCTTTGATGAGGCACTAGTGGTGCCACGCCTGAAATCGGGCATGTAGGGAAGGGTGTTTCAGCTCCACTAACGTCGTCGGGAAACTGCGTCGCAATGCAGCTTACCCCTAAGGTGCTTCTTCTTCTTCTTCTGTCTCTCATTCCCCATTAGCAGCGATTTCGCCGTAAGTTTTCTTCGTGTTACACGTCGCAACATGCTACGAAGTATGCTTTACAGGAGAAAGCTTGCATTTGAAACCAATTTTATGGAATTTAACAAAATTTCTGTTAATTAATACAATTAAATCCTGATACGTCGCCGCCTATTTGTTGGACTAACTGTTACCTTCTTCACTTTTAGTGGACCGGTGGCGAGTATTGTGGGATCTAGCCAATTTTTGTGGCGCATATACCCTTTTGTGATGGACCGTGAGGACGACATGACACGCCGACAAGCCGAGACCCTAGATGTGTTTGGTCAGGGTGAGAATCGAACCCAGGCCACCTGCGTGCCAAGCAGATGTTCTACCACGGAGGCACGCCAGTACCCAAAACATCTTCGTAAAAAAAATATGTCACTTAGTGGGTAGAGTTTCCTTTACACACGTAATATTGCGTAGCAGAATCGTAGAATCGCGACAGGCATCAAATCATGTGAATTGCGCCACGAGTGGGTGGTTTAAAGCTGCCCACCGTTACAAAGTGTGCAGCTGTGCTAGTGGGCGCGGCACCTTACGGACGCATGGAGGTTACTTCGCCGATTTGCAAAATGAAGAATTATGGCAAAGTGGGCGCTCAGAAACTGTATACATCCAGTAGCAGGGGCGTAGCCACACATTTTTTTCGGGGGGGGGGGGGGGTTCTACCGCACTTTATGTATGTTCGTGCGCTGCGTTTGTATGTGAGCGTGTATATATACGCAAGCAAAACTGAAAATTTTCGAGGGGAGGGGGTTAACCCCCCCCCCCCCTGGCTACGCCCCTGTCCAGTAGGCATTAGGATAGTTCGAAACGGCCACTGTTGCGCGTACAAACGTGCCACGGTTGTGCCACGCTTGTGCACGGTCTGAAGGCGATGCACACGCGGCCCTATTAGCCTATCGCATTCTACTCTTGAAGGTGAAGCTCGAGTGCCCTCCAACTAATAATTAAACTTATTCGTCCTCAATATTTTGAGTAACCTCGTTCGCAGCGACACTCGCGAAGGGCGGCCTGTGTATACAACTGATGGCGCAAACACAGTCCGAGAGGCGTGTGCTGTAAACAAATTTTATTAATTCTCGATATACATAACAACATTTTTTTTTTACTTTTCTGTGATATTTTTATTCACTCCAGCCCTTGGCTGCATCGCGATCGCCATCTGCAAACCACATTATATCGTTACCGTGTAGCAGCGCGCGGCACCTATTGTAATTTGATGTGTCAATTAATTATCATTAGATACAAACCACAATAAAACTTCTCCTTTGACAGGGGTATTGCTATGACGGGGCTTTGAAAAAATACGCGAAAATGAAGTATCCCAGCTCGTGACAAATGTATAGCGTTTACAAACATTAGGAACATTAGCTATTGTAAGATAAAAATATAAAAAATTAATGAAAGTACCCCGACCCGTACACAAGTATAACGGGCTTAGCACCAATCAATATAAATGTATAGGGCTGCCGCCAAAAACAGTAATTTTGATAGGTAACAAAATAAAGAGGGGGGGAGGGGCGACTACTTCATGCGAACCACAACCAAAGGAACGAGCCCGGCAAAAGCGGGGCGTTTATTTGAAGATCAACGATTTTATTTTAATTCTTGCGTTTTTGGGTGTCTTGAGGTCTTGAAATCTTCCTTGCGTGAGTGTTGACCTCCCTGGTTTCTTGAAGATCCTTAGGACGGTTAGGGAGTCCAGTCCATACGGCTCACTCTAATACTCACGTCTACTCATATCTACTTCAACGCACCAGCGTCCATACGCCTACTCAATATTTATTGATCACAGGCATGAGTTACGAAAGGAGGGGGGGGGGGAGTGCCTTAACCTCCGCACGCAAACTCTTTCACGGGAAGTCCTTCATAAAAATATCTCGTGCAAGTCGTCTCTTTCAACAAAAATGTCCCTATTGGATTGCAACCGCTAGTAAATCGTATGTGAAGGTGCGGCATCAACTGGTACCAAGTAGAGCACCGATTATGCGAGATACTGATGTTAAAGAGCATTGACACCGTGGTCTAAAGAGCTAATTATAGGCTAACGAACTCATGAGTCGACTCACACAGACTCACTCAAACACAGATCGAGCCGTGATTCTGAGTGAGTCCGAGTGAGTAATATATTGGTGAGCCTTGCCAGTCCGAGTGAGTCCGCTTGAGAAAAATGTTTGTGAGTCCGAATGAGTCCGAGTGAGTCCGGTTGAGGAAAATTCTGATGAGTCTGAGTACGAGTGAGTCCGAAGGCCAAAATATATTTCATGGGTGAGTCTGAGCGAGCTTCACATTTTTTACCGACCTACGGCTGTGACCATATGTGAGCGCTTGTAGGTCGCTGCCTTCAAGAGAACGATGTTCGACGTGATCACAAAGCTTAAGCCGAAGCTTGCTCTGTGAAACAAGAACTAAGCACCGTATTTCTCGTCTTAGTCTCAGGTGTAAATATTGTTATCTCGCTTGTTCAAGGATTGCCTTGCTCCTCTGCAACGTCAAACGCCTTATCTAGGTGGCGATGACAAATCGGTGAACAGGTAATATTGCAGGAGGCAACGTCTCTACTATTAGACTTTTCTTCGTCAAGGCAGCAACTGGTGAAGTGGTGTAGCATATATTATACATTACGCACGTCTGTAAAAAAAACGTTATCTCATATGTCTACCTTCGCACCGCGCTTATGTATGTATGTATGTATGTATGTATGTATGTATGTATGTATGTATGTATGTATGTATGTATGTATGTATGTATGTATGTATGTATGTATGTATGTATGTATGTATGTATGTATGTATGTATGTATGTATGTATGTATGTATGTATGTATGTATGTGCGTGCGCGCGTGTGTGTGTGTGTGTGTGTGTGTGGTGTGTGTGTGTGTGTGTGTGTGTGTGTGTGTGTGTGTGTGTGTGTATCTACGCGAGTGCGCGCGTTTGTGTGCGCGCGTACAAGCATAAAGGGTAAACGCGGAAACTCTTCTGCGTGACCGCAGGGAAATTTCCTCTTGATTTTTTATTTGCACAAATTTAAAGTAAACAAAGCAGGGGCATAGCCAGAATTGTTTTTGGGTGGGGGGGGATGTCAACCATCCACGTATGTTCGCGCGTGTTTGTATGCGCATGTGTGCTTTATATACGCACATGAAAATTTTTAAATTAGGGTGAGGAAAAGGTGCGACTCCACCCCCTGACTACGCCAGTAAAACAGGTGTACACATTGCGGTTGAAATCCACGCTTTTGCAATCAAACCAAGACCCAACGAGTAATCGAACCCATGACTTTGGAGGCTGTCAGGTCCCGCACGCGCGCCGTGTATCGCACGCGGACGCGAAGAAAACCGGGAAGCAAGGAGGGAAGCGGGGAAAGGGGAATCCCCGGGATTCCCCTCTTCCGCCAACGACGACCCCAGGATTCGAGGGGGAAACCGGGCGCCCTCCTCTTCGGCTCCAAGCTGCGAGGAGGAGACGGAGTCTCCCTTCTCTCCCAATTTCCTCTTCTCCTCCTCCTCTTTTCCCGAGGTTCCGCGTGTCACATTACGCGGTGTCGATTATACGGAGCAAGTGCCGACGCGGCGGCCCGTTGGCGAGCGGGTGGCCTCGGGTTCAGCGGAACGCGAGCGAGGGTTCCCGGGGTTTGCACCCGCATCCAAGGAGCTGGAGGAGTTGTCCTTGAAACTGCTGACTATACGTGTTGCATGCGTGGTTTGCTCGAAAAATTTATTGCAGTAGTTTATACTTTACGTGCACTTCACTTTCAGGTATTCATTGCAATAACCGTTCTTTTTGCTCCTGTAACCGGTTTCCGGTTAACTTATACCTTCGCATTTATCTGTCAGTGCATGATGGTTTGCGAGTAGCTTCAAAGGTGTCAGTCGCGGAGGTGGGAGGGGGTGGCAACGGCGCGCTCATAGGGAGTTGCCGTACGGCATAACAAGCAGCAACGTATGTACGCAGCACTAGACAAGCAGCGTGTCTTATACTCAGGTGTACAGGACCATAACCAGTCGATTGAGTAATGTATCATGTACAACCATCCTCTTAATTGTATCTTTCGTCGATTACAAAAAAAAAAAGAAAGCTGATCTAGTGTAGATGCCAGCAGTGACATTGCGTTGTCGAGGGACAGAGGAAATATATGTAATGTAGCGAAGCCTTTGAGTTGAGTAAGGGGTTGCGCTCTCTATAGCCTTCTAGTGAGTCGTCCTCTTGGGCGATCTTCCCGCTCGCGCTCTGAGCTCGTGTTCTTGCTTGACTGTCGCCATTGAGCATCGTCGCCGACTGCCGTCTAATAAACACCTCAACAAATTGGTGGAGGTGGAGGTGAAACAATAATGTTACGTGACGAGCATGGGGTATTGTCGTCAGGCAAGGGCGAGCGCGAGAGGGCGTCGGCGTCAGCATGCTGGCGTCCGTTGCGGTACAGGACGGTAATGTATTTTAGGACTACACAACTAACCTAATTCTCAATCAGAAAAACTCACAGGGCCCTTTATGCATTCGCTTAAGGCGACTAGAAGGCGAAATCCTTCTCATTCTTATTTTTCTACTCATTCGATGTACTGATACTACCCTCGCCCACCGCCGAAAGCTTTCTTCACCCAACGTAATTTTGCATTGCCTCCGGGATCGGAGGCATTGCACCTACACCTCACCCGGTATTGCACTGCCTCGGGGATCGGCCCGCCTTTAACCATGCGACGGTTGTGCGTGATGACGTCGTCATGCGGCGTCGTGTTATGCGACGTCAAAGTGACGTCATGACGACATAATGATGACGTCAGATTATGGTGATCTTGGACGCCATCAAGTCGTAATCTCTGATCACGTGACCTTTTTGCATCGTTCATGCTGACGCCGACAGTCACTTCTTTCATTTGGTTATCTAAGGCTTTTGCCTTAAAAGCGGAAAAGATACCCAGCGAGACAGGCGTCGGGCAAAAAGACACAGCCTACTCAATTCCATTCACCGCGTCCATAGAAGAAGCTTTCGAGACTCTAGAATGGGCCCCGCCATGGTGGCCTAGTGGTTATGGCGCTCGACTGCTGACCCGAAGGTCGCGGGATCGATTCCCGGCTGCGGCGGCTGCATTTTCCGTGGGGGCGAAAATGTTTGAGGTCCGTGTACTTGGATTTAGGTGCACGTTAAAGAACCCCAGGTGGTCCAAATTTCCCGAGACCTCCACTACGGCGTCTCTCATAATCAAATCGTGGTTTTGGGACGTTAAACCCCAGATATTAGAGATTAATTAACCTCCACTACGGCGTCTCTCATAATCATATCGTGGTTTTGGGACGTTAAACCCCAGATATTTATTATTATAAGACTGGGTACGACTGGAAGTGAGGGTTAACGGCGACTACTTCGGCGACTTTCGGAGCTCAGATGACATTGTCCTGTTCAAAGAGGCTTGCGATAAATTACAGCAAGACGTTGAGAATATCGCCGACAAAAATGTAGGAATGCAGGCTTAAAGGATACATGGGGGTACAAGAACAGGTGATTGGCAGTCAGCCATTAGGATCGGTGCAAGGGCAAGTTTAACGAGTAACGGGGATCCTGGTCACAAGAAGAAAATTCACTGAAGACTAAAAATGGCTTGCAAGATATGCGGCGCATAAACTCACAGAACGACGACTCGAAGGCGAAAGCCACCTTCTTTTTCTTCTCAGTCGATGTAGTGACACTTCACCGCCCCCCCCCCCCCCCCCCGAAAGCTTTGTGCACCTAACACCGTTTTGCACTGCCAGCAGGATCTCTGGTGTTGCAAGCTTTTTGCACCCCACCTGGTTTTGCACTGCCTCCTGGATCGACACCTTTGACCAAGCGACGACGCCGTACGATGCCCTCATTATGTAACGTCACATCATGTGACGTCGCAGCCAGGTCCTGATGACGTCACGAATTTGATGACCTGTGACGTCATATGACGTCATCGGGTGACGTCATCAGGTGGTTTTGTATAAGTCCTGTTGGCGCCGCCGACGCCGACGGTCAGTTTTGGCTTTTATGAGGCATCTAAGGCTTTCGCCTTGATAAATGTGCAGGCATCATCATCTACCGGTTCTAACATGCGGAGCAGAAAGATTAAGCGTAGCAAAGGAAATTGAGAAAAGTTCCGTTACGTGTCGAGGTACGCAGCGGAAAACGTAAGCTGTAACATAAAAAAACGCCAGGCCTGCGCTGAAACCGCAGCACAGTCACAGCGAAAGCTGGAAGAGCGGCGTTTCTAGAGCCCGTTAAGCTCTCTTGGGGCTATACATGGAAAGGTTAATGATACGTGTGACCTTGAGGGATAAGAAGAGAGCAGAGCGGGTCAGAGAACAAACTGATGTTAAGAGAATCTCATGTCAAAGGCAAGAACAAGGAATGGGCATGGGCAGGGCATGTAGCACGTAGGCAAGATAACCGCTAGTCATTAAGAGTAACAGAATGAATTCCAAGAGAAGGCAAACGCACGAGGGGAAGGCAGAAAGGTAGGTGGGCAGATGAGATTAAGAAGCTTGCGGGGATAACGTGGCAGCCACAAGTACAGGACCGGTTTGATTGGTGAAACATGCGAGAGGCCATGCAGTGGGCGCAGTCAGGCCGATGATGAAGAGACGCGATGACAGCGGCGTGAATCAAGCAGTACACAGGGGGCACATGTCCTAGTAGACAACGAGGGGAAAATAGAGCTGCGCAGGCCATGTAATGCGTAGGACAGGCAATCAGTCATTTATTATAGTGACAGAATGGGCGTCAAGCAACGGGAAGCACAGTCGCACGGCAAGAAATCAACTGGTTTGATGAAATTATAGGAAGTGTGCAGGCCTAAAATGGAATCAGCTCGCGCTTGGTAGGGTAACTTGGAGGTCATCGGGATATTCAACAGTATTTTCGAAAAACCTATTTCCAACCAGATGAAAATGTTCCTAGAAGAGTACAATGTGCTCTGACTCGTAGTTCACATAGAAGGCCATTGCTGCTGATCGTGATGTTTTTTTTTTATTATTATTAAATGTATATAAGGAGAGGTTAGTGCCAATGCGTGGCGCCGGCTATACTACTCTTCTCTTGCACAATAGTTGTTGCAAAGTAGAGAAGAAGCAGGCGGCTATACAAAGGCACATAGTACAGTACTCACGCTCTCAGTCCAAGTTATTCAATGCGCGGCTTTTAGCTTTGAAGACCATCCCCATGCTTTCTAGTGAAACAAATTTTGATCGATCGATTGATTGATTGATTGATTGATTGATTGATTGATTGATTGATTGATTGATTGAAGTAAAATAGATGTTTTGGTGCTTTTCGGGCAAGGAATAGATTTTTTTTAATGCATCTGAACTTTTTCGCACAGCCCGCCTTCTTTGACTTTTCACACCGAAGCTATATGCGGCTAGGCGAAACCAAAATTCGTTCATCCTCTGTACGCAAAAACTCCTAGCGCCTATGTGCCATAGAAATTGGGCAAGCCCCATTTATCGGCCATAAGAATGAATAAGCTGTCCGTGGGCACACAGGTATGTGATACAGGAATTGGGCAAGCCCGACCACTCACCACTGGTTCACTATAAATGAAGAAGGCAACACACGACTTACGCATTCTGAACAAACGTAGCCAATAATTGAGAGAGACTTCAATGAACCGTTGGGAGCAAACCACAGTGATAAACAGTGCGGTGGCACGTGCTTGGACGGTGTTTTTTTTTTTTTTTGTACACCTTCAAATGTTACGAAGAGCTTCGAGGTGTAACCGGCAGCCTAGCTGGTTTTGAGGCGGCCTACCTTTTCTGAAGCTGACGTGGATATACGCGGTTACGCGATATTTGCATGGTTTATACCACGGGTCGGCAACCTTTTGAGGAAGAGGGCCAATTTACATGAAGCCGACAAGGCGGGGGCCGGACGGCAAAGCAAAGCGCTGGTCTTGGGGGCGGGGAGGGGGGTGCTTTGCAGGCAAAGATGAAAAATTCCGCGAATTGACGATAATGTACAAAACTGGAATACAAATCATAATTATTTTCAGCACGCGTGTCACAAGGTTGCAATTTACAAACAGATTACAAGCAAAAAAAAAAAAACTCTTTCTATGCGATTTTTGGTGCTGCATATTTTTAGCCAACTTGCAACTATCTACATCAAGGTTGCTCGCCGACAGACGCACAAGTTCGTGGAGGTGTTCATCAGTTAGTAGGGAATGCATGTTTGATTTGATGAACTTCATTTTCGAGAAAGTCCGGTCGCAGACGTACGCACTGCCGAACACTGTTATGATGACTGCTGCTACTTCTATCATGGTTTATAATGGTGTAATAGTAGCGCAAAAAAAAAGACGAAGACAAGAAGAAGTCTTCGTCTTTTTTTTTTGTGCTACTATTACACCATTATGAATCAGTACCAACTAGCTCGCCTTTCCGTTTTGTATCATGGTTTCTTAGTTGCGCTGCAGATGACGAGACGAGGACGATAGGACGATACAGGGACACAGGACAGGTGGTGCGCAGACATCGCCTTGCTAAATGCTACTTCTACAAACTCGAAAACTTGGAGTCTGTGAGGCCAGCGTAGAACTTCGCACTGTCTTTCGCATCAAATGCGTCTTTCAGCTCATCGTCTGTCTGCAGATCAGTCAGCTCCAACTGGTGCATATTCGCCGCATTGAAAGGATTCTGAAAGAATCGGATGCTACTCTAACGTTTTTGAAAACCAGAAAACCTAACTTCGAACTCCCTTTTTAAACCTCCGTAATATTTGAGTTTTTCTGTTGGAATCCGTGTGCTCGTATCTTTCACAAAACTTTTGCATGGAAGGAAAGTGACAAAGATTAGACTCATTAGCCTGCTGTTGGAATAGTTTAAGCTCAAAAGCCTTAACGTCTGCGGGCATGCCGGACACGAGTTTTCCTTTTCCTTGGATGAAGGTCCTTCCCTGACCTATTTATTCCACAAAGAATATTTCTTCCATCTTTTTGGACCTTTGCAACGAAAGGAAGTGAAGACGCTGTCAGGGTAAGTGTGAAGATGGGGGACAATGCCAACTGGAAGCCATCTTTCGTTGTTCCTGTTCAACTCTATTTGAGAAAAACTGCAATGTCGGCCTTCAGATGTAAGTGACAAGGCGAGGAGGGTTCTGACGTCGTCAGCAAAAAAGAAAAAAAAAGTAGCGCACAGCGATTGAAGATAGCTTACCAACTAACCCAGTCGCAAACCTTGCTGCAATCTGACGTCGTGCCGGGGGCCGCATTCTACTGTCCCGCGGGCCGCAGGTTGCCGACCCCTGGTTTATAGGATCCCATTGTCCTGCAACAATGTTTACACGGCTCATACAGATAGGTGCATGAACATGGGACCCGCTGAGCAAAACCATCATTGTTTAAGGCTAAGGTCATTAAGCTTTTGATCACTTCAGAGATTATGGCTGGCAAGAACAGACGCTGTCCGCATGCATGTCAGGCAAGAAAGAAACTCGGAAAGTTTTTGAAGCGATTGAGATTGATAAACGGAATCACGTCCGTGCGTGTCAGCTGCCCCTCGGTATTTTTTTTTTTTCTCGCGAAGCACGTCGTCTTGGACTTTGGTTATTTTTTGACTGACGGTACATCCCTTGCCTTTTTTGGCGGTTTGATGACTTTCCCACGCCTCACTGGACTGCCAAACACCCGCCATGGTGGTCTAGTGGATATGGTGCTCGACTTATGACCCGAAGGTCGCGGGATCGAATCTCGCCCGCGGCGGCCGCA
The DNA here is from genome assembly GCF_013339695.2 of Rhipicephalus sanguineus. Lineage (NCBI taxonomy): Eukaryota > Metazoa > Arthropoda > Arachnida > Ixodida > Ixodidae > Rhipicephalus > Rhipicephalus sanguineus. The sequence continues at coordinate 77,612,100 of NC_051184.2, read as the reverse complement.
TTTTCGGTGGAGGCGAAAATGCTTCAAGCCGGCGTGCTTAGGCGCACTTTGAAGAACCCCGGGTGGTCGAAATTTCCGCAGCCCTCCACTACGGCATCCCTCATAATCATATCGTGGTTTTGGGACGTTAAACCCCAACAACTATTGTTATTGTATTACTGGCTGCCAAACTGCGCGTACTCGTCAGGTGATTTCCACAAAAAAGCGCGGTTTTTTGAGCGTTGAAAGAACGGTTGCAGCCCAGCGCCTGCGATGCGTTAACTTTTTTTTTAAGGGGTACTTACACGAAAATTTTCAGTTGTCGCTTTTTTGCGTAAAATGAACGGCCAATCCCTCAAGAACCTAGAAAATTTAAACTGCTATGCGTCCCATGAAACACAAAACCTCTATAAAACGTCTTCAAAACGTTTAAGACCTATATAAAATGTTTTATAGAGGTGTTGTGTTTCATGGGGTGAGGCAGCCCTAAAACAATTACAATGTCTTTTTGAAAGCTATTTCAGCACCACCTGCTAGTTCCGATTCCTATGCTGTACCCTGACGTCAGGATACGGTATAAGCTTCTCGTCAAGTGCTTGCTCAAGACATCGTGCCGCTTCCACTCGGGCTCCCCATCGTTGCTCCGTTAGTGACGCACACAAGCGGCCATTTTGTATATTTTGTTGCCTGTCGTCATCAGAGCTAGTCCTACCGGCGCGTGCAGTCCCCAGGATTGCTACTGAAGCCCGACTAGGGTGGCTAGAATGGGGAGGTGTGAAAAGCGAGCCGTGTTTCCCTTGCCCGAAGGTGCTGCGTTGCGCGATCCCTCCGCTAGGTCGAGATATAGCGCGACAGTCGGAGGCGCTGCAGCTCGCATGGGGGATGGGGGAGCCGGCAGTGTAAGCTGTGTAAGCCGCTTGCGGCCGAAGCTTGTCAGCTTCGTTGGCGTGCACGTGCTTTTACGAGTTCCCTGTGTTAGTGTTCCTTTAGAGGAATGACGTGTACAAAAAAAGAAGAAACTCAGCGACCATCTTAACGGATTCGTGCAAACGCACGGAGACAAAGAAGAAGATATACACAAGGACCGTGTTTTGTGCCAGGCGCTGCAATTCGGTGTGCAGAACATGTGCGGAAAAAGTGTCACTTTCCCGTGCGCCGGCATGCAGACAGATTAGCAGTTTGGAAGCGGGCAATCCCAAAGGCCGACAGAGCGATACAGCGAGAATTCGGCCATCTGTGAAAAAACATTTTGACACAAGGTAAATGTACTGAACCCGTTCAAGTGCTGCAAAGGTTTTTGCGTGCGTCTGTGACAAGCACGGGCAAGTGATAAATGAAAAAAATCACAGCATATCCACGGAGTGAATGATGATGAGTGGGCGAAGCTGCGGAGGTTCATCGGTAAACCGTGAATCTTCCGTGATTTCTGCCCAGTACATCATCACCGACGTGAGATCGGGCGCGTTTATACTAAAGGTTCGATGAGTTATGACGACTTGCAGCTCACTTTAATTTTACATGTACGCTGTGAATTTTCATTGTTTAGAAAACCATTGCTTTAGAAAAATCTGGCGTCTTTCGTTAAGCAGCTGGCGTCTTTTCGTTTTGCTTTAGAAACATCTGGCGTTCTTTCGTTCTGCTTTTACAAAACATCTGGCGTCTTTCGTTGGTTTATTTCATCAATCAACGGCGTTTTGAACAAAATTTTTATTGTTTAATCACGCACAGGAGAAATCTCACCAGGCACTACCTTGGAGGTAAACAATGGCTGCTAATGGGAATGAGAGACAGAAGAAGTCGGCTTTTAGCTAACACTTACACTTCTACTTCTACTAACGTTTCCTACTGGAACATGCCAATGGCTGCTAATGGGGAATGAGAGACAGAAGAATTCGGCTTTTAGTTAACGCGCACGCTGCGAATTTTTTATTGTTCAACAATGCACAGGAAAAATCTCCCACCGGCACCACCTTGGAGGTCAAAGCGTAAGACTTGTTACGGACTACGACTACTACTACTACTACTACTACTACTACGACGACGACGACGACTACGAGGGACGAACGGGTGCCGCCTTAAGGAGCTTCGCCCCTAAAACCTGAACGTTTTATTTTCTTCTTCTGTTTTATTTTATTTATTATACTTTCATCGACTATAAAGAGCAACGCAGCGATGCTCACCTTGTGTATTTAATAGCGGGCTACGCAGTTACATAGCGCATTCTGCTATCGGGCTGCACACACTGCAAAAATGCGTGCATCGTGCTAATAGAAAGCACTGCATGACAGCTGCAAAGTCAGATAACTGGCAAATGGGATATTTGAGGGCTGCTGTATCCATCAAAGTTACTATACAACTTGACACAGATATTACATGTAAAGCAGGCTGACACTTGTGTTCAGCACAGTGCGCTTGCATTCAAAGATAGTAGGCAGCTTGTTGCAGCTCTGTAAGGAGCGTGTTGCAGAAATTGGCTACGTCGAACATGTGAAGAATGGACAATATCAGTGGTCAAATTCTTTTGCATCACTATCGAGGGTTCATTTGCCTTTGAAGGGGCTCAACCAGCAGGGGCGTAGCCAGAAATTTTTTTCGGGGGGGGGGGGGGGGGGGGGGGGGGGGTTTCACCCATACTTCATGTATGTTCGTGCGTGCGTTTGTATGTGTGCGCGTATATATACGCAAGCAAAATTGAAAAATTTCGGGGGGGGGGGGGTTTGAACCCCCCAAACCCCCCCCCCCTTGGCTACGCCCCTGTCAACCAGGGATAAATCGAGGACAAATTAAAAAAAACAGTTGAATAAATGCGCATCACCTACAAGAGTATCCACCAGTGTATTGCTCACAAAATGATGCCAATTAAATTTTGTTGAAGCGATGAAACTAATTGCTGTCTCAATTTCTATTCAACTTTGAGCATACTGGCTCCGTGATGGCGCGACCTCGAGTGTAATGCATATTCAGCATTGAGTAAATGGCAAGGAACAAAAGGACAAGGCAAGGCGCACTCTCGAGGTATATTTAGTAGTACGAGTAACTACAATGTATCAAAGGTTAAAAACGTCGTCAAAGATATAACGCTCCTGCAGGAAGAAGCTTTCTCTTTTACTCCGTAAATGTCTAGATAAATCTTATGAAGATGAACATAATTTTGCCTTCATCAAACATGTAAACATTGGTTCATTAGAAATAACACTTCATCGAAGAATGGTTTGATTATGGAGGCTCGAATTATGCCTCGTTGTTGGCGGCTGAAAGCTTCGCACTAATGCCGTGATCCTTGAGTGAGTAAAAATGTTTATATTGATAAAGCGCTCTTTCACTGGCGAAAATCTAGCACCGACGCGAGCGCATGGTCGTTGGCAGGGGGCATTTTCCCCGCCTCCCTGGAGCCACACCAGCGTTCCCCCACTCCACCATACGCGATGCAGCACGGGTTTGCACCCCCGAAGACAAAATCCTGCCGACGCCCATGCGCGAGTGCATTACCACAGCGCAAGCTGGCAGCGCCTCCGACTACAGCGCCACCGCTGCGGGATCGCGAATGGGGGCCAACTTAGAGCGGCCGGTTTTCACACCTCCCAATTCTAGCCACCTTAGCCCGACGACAGGCTGGTGTCGATGTGAGTAGGGGCGACATGCGAGAATTGACTTTGAAATCGGAATAAAGCATCCTATATGAGCATCTGCTGAGCTTCATACAATTCTTCAGAGGCGTGTCTGCACAGAGGAGATTTGTGTGGCGGAGTAAAGACATGTTGGGAGGGAATTGCGCTACAGTTAACTGGGACTTAACAAAGCTAGAGGACGGGACGAACGGAATGGACACGACAAGCGCAAACTATCAACTGAAATTTATTGAAAAGAACATTGAAGGGCGAAAATATTCTACGAATCTATCTGGAGGGCGTTACATTCTTCTGAACTGGTATCTTGCGCCACACGTGCCTCTTGTGGGTGACGTCAATGGTGCTTGTTTCTTCTGATGAAGTCTTCCCCGGTCGTCTCGGCAATGTTTGGAGGGATTGCACCATCGGAGGCCACGGCTCGCAGGCTCTGCAGAATTCTCCGCCAAGAGAACTGGAGGCGAGTACGCATTTACAGAGACCATATATCGGCTACGTGTGCTAGCACGCTCAACCCGGCTACATGCAAAAGCATGAAGAAGTATTTCTTCGAGCTAGCTGAACATCAGGCGGAGCAAGTATGGAAGGCGACATTCGCCTATTTACCGCGCAAGCAGAAAAGAAGAGGACCCTCGTATAGCGATGGGAAGACTAAAGAAGCAGCCATTAACTTGTCTGAACATAAGATAGCAGCTGAAGTAGTTCGTCCTACAACCGAGCCTGGACGCGGCAGAATACGTAGGAATGGTACATGCAGTCACCGACAAAATACCGGAACAGGCAAGGTTGGCCGGCATCATGGAAGGACTCAAGGGAATAGACCTAAAGACAGGAACGCGAAAAAAGCAAGCATCTGCAGGGATGACGAAAGTGGTGGAGTACTTTAGACAGCACTCGTGGAGTCTGCTCATCTCAGACAAGACTGGAGTGTTTGTGACAACAAGCAAGGATATGTACAACAAAAAAGCAATAGAAGCACTTAACAAACACTTTGTAGAAGACAAGCAGATGAATCAGAAGAACCTAAAGAAACGTCGCGCTGACGCCGGAAACCTATGCCTTGAATTGGGGCTTGAAAAACTTGCAAAGAGCATCAAAAAGAGCGACAGAGACAGCTTGCGGCCGTTCTTTGTAGTCAAGACGCATAAAGAAGGAAACCCCTTCAGGCTCATCGTAGAAGGCCGCTCGACTTGGCAGAACAACCTGGCATGCTTTTTACAGGAGCACCTGAAAACGCTCGCCGTCAATGATCCTTTCCTCATCAGGAATTCGGACAGTGTTGTTGAATTCCTTGAAACAAGTTCCTGCACCTCAATTTTCTCGATTGACGTTAAGGACCTCTATTACAACATTCCGCAAAAGGCAGCCCTCAGAGCAGTTGAAGAATCGATCGGAGAATTCGGAAATGTTAGATTTCAAAACCAATGTGGGATAAGCTTAGCAAATTTCATGAAACTTCTGGAAGTGTACTTAGGGGCGTTGCTCATAGAACACAGTAGTGTGGTATACAAGCAAGTCGATGGTATTTGCATAGGGTCGCGTCTGGCCCCTACACTCTGGGACATGTTCTTGGCGGTAGGAGATAGAGCACTTCATCAACAGTTTCAAGGGACCAACGTCGTGAGATGCTTCAGGTATGTCGACGACTACCTCGTGTGTGTAAACCAGCCAATAGACGCAACCGCCGTGGAAAGAGTGGTCAAGATGTTTACGGAAGCGCACGAAGGTCTGCAGTTCACCCATGAAATTCCCATCGAAAGTACCCTACAATAATTAGATCTGAACATAAGGCAAGAAGAGAGCCATATGTGCTACTTCGCTTTGACTCTGCACACACGAAACTAGTGAAGAGGGCGATCGCTAACGCATGCATGCTCCAAGCAATCAAAAAATCCTGCGCACACAGATGCAGTGAGAGTTTCAACTTGCAAGTGCAACGCCTACAAGGAAGTGGTTACCCGGACAGAGTGCTGGTCTCCGTAGGAGAGACCATGTTGCAAGAATTGAAGCGAAGGAAAAGCGCAGACCGCACGAAGAAGGACAAAAAACCGGTGGTTGTCCCTTACGTGCACAAGGCATCCCACAAATTGAAAAACATAGGAGCCAGGCATGAGGTGGACGTTGTTTTTTCAGCCCCGGTCAAGCTGAAAAGTATGTGCGAAAGAGTAAACGACAAGGACTTGAAAAAAGAAGAATGCCGAACTCGTCATGCCAAAAAATACGGAGAATGCGAAGTTGGCATTGTGTATTCCATCCCACTGACTTGTGGCAGAGCATACGTAGGACAATCGGGTCGTTGTGTGAACGAACGGCTGAAAGAGCACCGCTACGCATGTCAACAGACGGCAGTAACAGGCAACCTGTCAATGCACTGCAGAGAATGCGGGTGCAGCCCAAAGTTCGAAGAAACTGCAGTTTTAGCCAAATCAAAGAACAAGACGACCAGAGAAATATGGGAGGCCTACCACATAACTAACCAGCAAAGCGCATGCGTCAGCTCATGCTCCATTCTACTAACGCCACAAGAAATCGACTTCATCAGAAGAAACAAGCACCATTGACGTCACCCCACAAGAGGCACGTGTGGCGCAAGATACCAGTTCAGAAGAATGTAACGCCCTCCAGATTCGTAGAATATTTTCGCCCTTCAATGTTCTTTTCAATAAATTTCAGTTGATAGTTTGCGCTTGTCGTGTCCATTCCGTTCGTCCGTCCTCTAGCTTTGTCAAGTCCCAGTTAACTGTAGCGCAACTCCCTCCCAACATGCACAACCAACTAGCCCAATTTCTAACTTTGCTGGAGTAAAGACAGCTTCGAAAATTAGTGTCAGTGCCCCTTCGTGTTCGAGGGGTACTGACACCCGAACGCGTGTGTTTCGGATGCGATACTGCTTTTACATCACGCCTCACCAACTAGCCCAGCAGTTTGTGTATTAAGTCTATGTAGCACAAGTCCATTGGCACCATTAAACTCGTACCCCCCCCCCCCTCCATAGACTTAAAAAATTGGCGAAGCTTGCACTAAGTCGCGCAAGCCTTGAAACAGCGCAACTGGACGATTCTGAAGTCTAATCTGGTTGCTTCGATAGGTTGTTGCTAGGCGTTAGCTAGGTTGGTCACGACACGGATGTCCGAACCCCAAAAGCGAGGGTTCGCACCTGTCATAGAATGACCCTTTCTTTATCTCTGCTTTTCTCTCTATATATTTCTTTCTCTTTATTTCTCTCTATCTCTCTTTCTCTCTCTTTGCTCTCTCTTTCTGTGTTTTCCTTTCCTTCTCCTTTTCTCTCTTTCAATATCTTTCCCTGTCTTTCTATCCTCTCATGTCCTTATTCCCATTATTTCTCTCAAATTTTCTCTCTTTCTTTCTGTAGCTTTCTCTCTCTCTTAGTGAAGCAGTGGTGAGTAGTGGGATTTGCCCAATTGCTGTGGCACACGCCCATTCATGATGATGATAGTGTTCTGATAGGCCACGCAAATTACGGACAGCTTAAGCATATAGATATAATCGTGCCCCATAGACTTAATATAGACTCGTGCCCCAGTATTATATCTATTGGCGTAGCCACGGGGATTGGGGGGGGGGGGGGGGGTGAGGTGGTTACAAACCCTGAGAGTTTGCAATTTTGCTTGCGTATATATGCAGGCACGCACACATGCAAACGAACGCACGAAAATATATAAAGGGTAACCAGGTTGAACCCCCACCCCCTGAAAAACATTTTTGGCTACGCCTTTGGTCGAGCGGCATGTACGCCCGCTCTAATCTTAAGTGCTTGCATTTTGTTTGCAACTGCAACCATATGTTTGTCGGTTGCAGTTGCAAACCACATGTTTGCAACTGCAACCGTGCAACTCAACCATATGACAGTTCTGGCCCTACAACCGAAGTTTCAGTTTATCGCCTCGGTCTTCCTCCTCGGCAGCACTCAAAACTTCCTTATACTGAAGTCGCTGATAACACGGGCTCAAAATAGGCGGTGTTCTATGGGCATCCAGTTGTGACAAGCGACATACTTCGTTATATCGAGAATTTCGCTACATTGAAGTTCGTTATATCGAGTTTTAACTGCACATGCAATTTTAACTGCATGTCCAACTAGTCCAACTACCAACTTTACTGTGTATATGCAATCCTAGCCGCGTCCACAATAACGCTCTTGCAAGAGACACATCGGAAAGAATGACTCACGGATTGCGCCATATCGTCAATTTCTGAAATAGTAGTGTTCTGAGCCAATGACTGATGACCCTGTGAACCAGTAAGAAGCTGCAATAATAGCGAATTCCTGAGTATGGCGGTATTCGCCTATACGATTGTGCAGAATCCCACCCCAGATTAGCAGGCGCCTTGAAGGTCTGAAATTTCGGGGGGGGGGGGGGGGGGGTTGAACCCCCCTCCCAACACCCTCCTGGCTACGCCAACGCAGACGATTATGTTCGCTTGAATCTAAACATGCAGTTTGTATACGTGGCCAATAGAGTGGACAGGCGTTGGCCCCTCAATTTCTAGATCTCGCTAATAGGCCCAACGCTGTCAGTAATTGCTCCCTGCGCTATTCTTTGCAGTACAACGGTTTGTTTTCCTATGCGTTGTGTTCGTAAGCACGGAATATGTTGCAGCTCTTGCATCGCGACACATTATGTTGCGTAGGGCAACAGCGTGGAACACTATGTTGCAAGATGCTCGTCGAACAAATAGAAAATATTTTCATGCATGGAATGCCAGAGTGTTAGCATGGGACGTATTCTGCGGTGTCGGTCTTGCGTTGGATCCTGCGTCGAGTAAATAGTGAAGTTTTGCACAAGAAATTACATAGTATACACGAATGGTTAAGTGCACAATAGGGGGCACCACGTGATTTCGTTATCGCGTGCGGAGTGCAATCAACGTGTATTTCGAATAGGGCTGTGATTTTAATTAGCGACTTACCAAAAGCCGTATGAAGTAACACGTTTTCTCCGAAACTTTTCACAACTTAATCTGGCATTTAAGGTGAACTTGTTGAAGATGCAGCTGATTTGTGCAAGCTTTACTAAGTGGAACTAAAATTTGCACGCGTATAAAAGACCAAATGAAAAGCACAACTGTACACAACCTGTAGCTGAGTACGCACAACCACATATTCTGAGCTTAAGCTAAGCTTTGCACCGTATGCTATACGCCAGTAGTACCACGCTCCATGGATGTGGATACACCTTCGTGCAAATAAATGCGTGCAACGCGACGAGCTGTCCGCACTGAGTGGAGCTACAGAGTGGCCGTCGCGTCTTTCCGGGGCGCCGCATAGTGTGAACGGGCGGCGAGGCCATCGCTTAATGCGAACAGCAACAGCGTCTACAGTAAGCGGAGCGCATTTCCCCGAGCATTGACCTACTTTTCGGGAAGCGTAAGATTTACTACGCTCCTTACCTCTTCCCTCTCCCGGCGGTCCTCCTCAGCCAGCGGCTGGAGCGCCAAGTCAGGGACGTCCTTTCTTCCTCTTCCCTCCTCCTCTCCTTTATCTCTCTATTTATTTAATAAAGAGCCCGCCCGATGCCACCGAAGCCGCTGTTAGCATTACACTGGCCGCATAGCAGACGAAAAACGGGCTGACGATTGCAGACGACATTTCGGGTTGGCGCAGTGGCGTTGAAATTTTGGGCCCTGGTTCGGAACGTTTCGTTAAAGAAATTTTTTTTGGGCGCTTCGAGCAAAAAAGCAGCTACGTGAGTGAAAGCGAAGCGTCTGCTAATACGGCTGTTGCGTGCTCTATTTTATTTTCTCTGTTTCCCGTCTCGCGCGATGCGTTTTTGTTTGCTGCTCGACACCGGTAAGGGGAGACTGGAGAAAGGGAAAGCGACCGTGTGACCTAGTGGCTGACAGCAGTGAAGGGGAGGGCGAGGCCATCTAGGGTCTGCGGACCCCGGGCAAGCCCGGGGCCCGGGACTTCGCCGTGGACCTTCAAGAGGGGGCGGAGCCAAACGACGGCCGCCGGCCCAGCCCCTCGCTCAAGTTCCGGAAAACAGGGACCAGTCGGCAAACTCACCACAGCCCACGCGATTAGAAACGCAAAGCTATTGTCGTACTCAATTGTGCTTTACAGATTGCTGCGCCATCTAGGATCAACAAAGTACACTGTATAGCGCAAAATATAACGTCAAAACGGTCGTCAACGCAACCTCTAGCTCGGGTTCCAAAAAGCAGGGCCCAGTCAAAAACTTCCCCACAATCCTCGTGCTTAAAAACGCAACAAAATAGGTCTAACTGAACTTGTTTTACAGATTGCTGCGTCGTCTAGGATCGAAGAAACACACTATTTTTGTCAAAGAATTGACGTTGAAACAAGAGTAGTGTTTATTTGTTTACGCTGTAGATGGCAACCAACATTGTGAGTTGTTCAGCGTTGTTACCAAAAAGGTTTGAATTTTGACGCGAAGTTGGGCGGCTGATTACACGACTCTAGTTGGCTCAAAGTTCGTCTGCTACGAGCGAGCGGAAGGGACTGGCCTGATGAAGGCACCGTGACGAACCCACGACGTGGACGAACCATGCCCGTAGGGTTGGACGTTACAGAGCTAAGAAAAAACAAAAAGCATTCCTAACTGACGTTTTGCTGGAGCGCACAGCAGCGTCGCTTCGCAAGGCTGGCGCCCGGGGTTTCGAACTCCCGGGCCCCGGGTCACACCCAATAGCGACCGAGCGCGGTAGCTTTGTAAGTTCACGTCAACTCTACACGCAGTTTGTCAACATCGATTGGAAGAATTGCTCTGAAGTTTTTCCTCTTGCTTTCTGCATGCAACATATAGCTCGCATGTCAGACACCGGCTTTTACTTCTCAGAGAAAAAAAAAAAAACACAGAACGATAAAATTAAGCGAGAAGTGAATTCTCCGAGCCTGAGAGGAAAGAAGAGCTGTTGGAGAACGTTATAAAACCTGGTGGAAATGGCTGCGAAGATAAGGCACACACCGCCAACGCTGCGATAACACGGCGTGCCGCATTCTTGACGGCTGCTTCGTGAGGTGCCGCAATATCCTGTCGGCGTCAATCATACGCCTTACCGCACGAAGCAGATGGCACGGAGAACATAAAAAGGCGTCGTCAGCCGCCGCGACGGAAGTCGACTTTCTGTTAACAGGAAACGCCACAGTGTTAGAATAATAAATAAATAAACAACACCGAGGGCTCGACGGGCCTCGCGGTGTAGCAAACTGCAAGAGGGTCCGCCGCTTGGGACCGGCTGAGCACTGAAGAAGCCCGGTGCTCGGGGCCAGAGCCGCGGCTCGACTGGGACGTTCGCGTTTTCTCCGCGCCGTGTCGCTGCCGGCGGCGCCTGTGGAAAACCCGGGCGATCCCTGGGCGTGACGTAGCGGCCCGGGGGCCGCGGGTTTTAGTGCGCATCGACGACTACGCAGCCGGGGACACTTTTTCCTGCGTATGGCCGCGGCTGGTGGATGCAGCGCGAAGGGGGATGCACATTTTGAGCGAAAACATGAGTTCGCAGGTCGAATTTGCAGCGCAAATCGCAGAGCGAGAAGCTTCGAGTGCAAAGGAACGTCCCTAACGTCCGGAATGAGCAGAAGCATGCGTAAGTGAAGCGCAACGGCCAACTTTCGGCACGGTCCTTTTGCAGCGATCGGCCCCAAGTTTCGCGAGAGCTCTGCCCAGGCGCGGAGTAGGGCGCACTGTTGCAACCAGGTAGCGCAACATGTCTAGGCCTAAGAGCGGACGACGCACTGCACGCGTCGAAGCGCGTTTCTGAAACGTAGACAAATGTAACGGCTGTGTCATCGAGTAATTTGCCTTCTTCGAAATAGCCGGGACGTTTAAGTCGGCCACGGAGGACAACGAATAGTTTTGTTGCGTCGGTGCGCGCTTATTGGGGCCGACGTTTTGCACAGCCGACCTCTCCGGTTTCGCAAGCGTTCCGTGTCAGCGAGCTTCGCCGCCGTCGCAGCGCTTGGTTACAAACGAAGCCGCGCATCGGATGACAGTGGCACCTTCTCGACGTCGACGTGGTAAACGAACTCGTGAGACTCCTTATTTCGGCGCCGTTTCTCGCACTTCAAGTGCGGCTCGCACTGTCAGAAAGTCGCGCAAAGTTTTGTTGCGGGCGCGCGATTTCTAGCCTCGACACCAGCGCGTCTCCTCGTCGTCTGGTCCGAAAAATCGTCTGCAACCGCGACAGGCCCCAGCAGCAACGGCGAGCGAGTGGTTCGCCGGACGTCGTACGACAAAACTCGGCGACTGCCACGGAACGTCGGATCGTTTTCGTCTCTTCCCGGCAAGTTTTGTGCCGTCGTGCCGAACTTGGACGACGACAAGTGGAAGGCGAGAGAAGGGTGGAAGCCGAGAAAGTTTTTCTCGCCGCTAACCTCGGCTCCAGCGAACAGACGACCAAACCCCACGCTGTGTGTGTTTTGTGCGTGCGTGCGTGCGTGCGGTTTTTTTGTCGCCGGTTGAATGGGCCTTGTCGCCGTAAAAAGCGAGTAGCGTAGAAGAGGCTGCAAAGCGACGGGCCCCGATGCTGACGACGTCCGCGGAGGCGGCGGCATGCGAAAGTTGTCCAAGTCTAAGAGCGGTGACAAGGCGGCGTCGTCGGCGTCCATCGGGTCCCACGACGCGACGGCGCTGCGCCTAGCCAGCTACCGCGCCGGCGAAGTGTCCGTGCCGTCGTCGACGGAAAGCCCTAAGGTTAGTCCTAGCTCGCCCGAGGACGAGCACGGGGCCAGTTCATCGGAACCTGTTGCCTCTTTGGAACGGCGCGTCATGAGTGGTCTCGACCAGCCCTCCACGAGCCGGGGAGACGTGGTCAAGGTGCGTACACGCTTTACGTAGTGCCGTCCTGCACACGGGGTTCTAGGCGTGAGTGCCTGTTTCTTTTTTTTTTTTCCTCCCCGCGTATATCGGTGCTGGTTCTGCCCTTTCCCTCGCTTCTCATCGATTGTTTGATGCCGGGGGCATTAGCATTTCGGGCGTGCGGCTCGGAGTTTTGGTGGGCTGTCACAACTCGGGCTCCGGCCCCGCGAGCGCACGCCCGCGAAGCGAGCTTCGGCCGAACGACGCGACGGCCTCTTTTTTTCTTGCTGTGTTTATCCCGTTCGAGGGTAGCCACCGATAAGCTTGGGGCAGGTGTCACAGTTCCTTTCGGCGCACCCGGTACACTGTACCCGGTAGCAGCGCCATTCGTTCCGTTTTCTCGACTTTTCGAGAAACGGAACGGCCGCATTGTACTCTGACCGTATAGACCGGCAGTCGCCCTCGCAAAGGCGGCGACGCAAGAAATGTCACCGCTTATTTTCCGCGCACGCGAAAGTCGACGTGCATCGCTCTCGCTCCAAAATTTGTTGTGCAGAAGTCTGTGGACTTTAATGTCATCGCGCTGGTGGTTGCGGGCGTGCGTCACTTCGTCCTGTGCCGATTTTGTACTCTGATCTCGTCGGTTTATGTTGCCGATGGGACGCGGTATTCCTCCAGTGTCAGCGCTAGGTAATTGACCACCTCGGCTACGGCCGCGTTGGTACGCGTGAAGTTTCACATGTGTGGCATCATAAAAATGTCGCAGTGTGCACTCTCGATCGCGATCGAGCCCGATCGGAATAGGAACCTTAAAATGGTCGGACCATGAAGGCTGTCGAAATAAACCAGTCGCGTTCGAGAACAACGATGCGGCGTCGGGCTTGATCGCGATCTAAACTGCACCTGTGACGCCCGGCACTAATCGCACCCGTCACGATGGTCTAGTGGCTGTGGTGCTCCACTACTGACCCGAAGGCCCCGGGATCGAATCCCGGCCGCATTTTAGATAGAGGCGGAAATGCCAGAGACCCCTGAACTGAGATTTAGGTGCACGTTAAAGATGCCCAGGTGGTCGAAATTTCCGGAGCCCTCCACTGCGGCGACCCTCATGATCATTTCGTGGTTTTGGGACGTTAAAACCCCAACGATTCATTAACCAGCGCTAATCGCATATCATCATGTCCCTGGCTGTAAGCTGTACACAACATGTGATTAAGTTTTAAAGTCAAGTAACGTGTTTTCACCTACCCACTGCTTACGTAAAAGTCCTTCAGTCGCGTTACTGCTTTAGTACGTTTCTTCTGTGCCATCAACAGTGCTGCAATAGTTATTGTTAACAAGCGTTAATGTTGTTAATTCCTGTGAACATGTAGCACGATACCCAACCCGAATAAGTCGCGACATTGTGCTCAAAGCATTCTCTTGAGCGTTCTGTTTGGTTTGATTGTTGTTACTCTCTCTCTGGTGCTTTGCATTGTAAATACCTACTGTGCTGTCCATGCAAAGTTGCAATTAGCTAGAAAGCTTTGACATTAGCGAAAGAATGCAACGAGTGTGTTGCGTAGGGGGACACGTAGTCCGTCGTAATACTTCCGGACCACCGACTCCACTGTGTCATTGTATTTGATTGCATTCTTCAGGGTGTGTGGCAAGGGGATTGATAACTGTTGCATCAACTTCTTTCGGTTGAGTGGAGTTCCACGGTGGCACTTCTTGATGCCAGGTTGACGGGGTGTGACGGAACGACAGCTGTCACGGCTAATTCGTCACGAATACGTTCTGCACTGGCAATGTTGATGGCTTGACGTTTGTAACATATCTGCCCATATCACACAGCTACTGACTGGAACAAACACCCCTGAAACATTGTCCTTCATGTCAACCCTGTTCACTACAAAGCCACTGTTGAATCACTTTTTGTAAACATCAGCTAACTTGTTTTTTTTTGTTTTTTTTAATTAACCACCCTTGTGTACAGGATCGCTGAGGTATTTTCAATAAATAAATCACTCTATAGATTCACCGTCTCTCGACGCATCATATATTACCCAAAATATTGCAATTCTTGACCCCATGTGTTGTTGGTATTGCCACATAGAGGTATGGAGCGATATAAAAGAAAAAAAAGTTTATGAATCAGTCGAATTTGAACAAAACTGAGAAGTCCCTCCAGAAAAACAATGCATTTGAGTGGAATTGTAAAAAAAGATTATATTATAAGGTTTAAGGACACAAAGGCAGCAGTCTAGCTTTCGAAAGGCGCCACAGTAGAAGGTTGCAGATTAATTTTGACCAACTGCGGTTAATTAGCATGAACATGATGCTCTGTACGTGTGGTTTTGCATTACAAAGGTGGCCATTTCCCACCTGGCAATGAAGCTGCAACCATCTACACTGCCGAGGTGCCGCATCACCCGTGGCTTGTGTACTTCATTTGTGCAGTGTACGAATGTGATGTGTCATGTGTATTTCTCGACATAAACAGGTTCATATGAAGATTTTTTTTTTTTCATCTAATGATTTTTTTAAACATTAGGTTGAAAAGAGAGTGTGAAGCGCATTCTGCCGGTGGGGCGCTCTAAAGAGCCGCCGTTTTGAACTGTTCACTTGGGGATGCCCTTATCTGCTGGAATTCGAAGAGATAAGGCCGGCTTTGTGGCATTCCCAGCCGATAGCTCTCTTCGGAGGTGTAGAAACATTCCGGGCAGGAAATGATGTAGCAACAGTCTGTGGAGTTGCACTTTCGAGCTGTAAGCGATATCTCGATGGAGTGAAGTTGAAGAATCAAGATATCTAAGCATAAATTCGTTGTTAGCAGTAAGAAAGATTAAACAGTGCAAAAAAAGATGGAACACGCAGATACAGCACCGATCTATGCGTATTTTTTTCGGTGTTCCGTCCTTTTTTTGCGCTGCTTAATCTTTCCTAACTGTGAACCATCTCTCCCAAGCATCGGTTCTAGCGTTGCAGTCGACCAATTTATCAATGAGCACCATCACTGGTCATGTGGAGGATGAACTCTGAAGGCTCTGTGCTGATAGCCGAGGACGGCGGAATGTTTGTTTATCTTGACAACGCTTGCAGATTTTGCCAGTTGTGCCTCGTTGTTGAGTGAAAAAGCGCACAGTTAATTTTCGAGATAGTAATGATAGTAACACAATGGCGGGTGTTTTCAGGGCCACCTTCCACTAAAATGGTGGAAGCCGGTGTGAAAGGGATAGCTTCTTCAATATATGTTCTGTACATTGGTTGTCATCGCTGGTCGCTTTTTAAGTTGTTTTGTGTCAGCTGAGGCAATAATTTTCGCGAAGGATCAAAGCAGCAGAGGTCTTTCTAGTCACTGCAATAATAGCAGATGTGAACGTCAGTTATCATCATCACTAGGTGCCTTCCAAATCGGTTTAGGATAAACAAGGCAATAATGTTTCCTTGTTCAATTTCACAGCTGTGGAGGCCACCAATAATAGCGGATGCAAATATTCATCACAGTTACTAATTACCGTACTGGTTCATTGGTCGGGTGCACCTACGTTGATAATGAAATTAAAGCCGGCCATTGCACGAGGCATATACGTGAGATATCAGTGAAATGGCACACACTTAATGTAGAAGGATGAACTGAAGAAAAAAAATTTTTTTTAGTTAAATGTTCGCGCCGTACCAGTAACACTGAAGCTAAAATTTTTTGCTTGCTCGCTCTGTGAATACCGACTTTAACATGGCGGCTTTCCTTCATTTGTGATGCCTTTTTATTTGGCTCCTAGGAACCTGTTTGCATTTTCTTAGCAGTAACACATTGAGATTGCCTTATACCTTTCATGTTTCAGGCAGCAAATACTAAGCTATTCATCAACTAACGGCTATCTGTCACCTGCTAAACTGAAACCTCCTAGGAATAGCATCAAACCAGTCCCTGAACCATTTCAACCACGTGCTAACCTCTTTTAAGTACAGCTTCTTTCCTCGTACAGTTGAAAAATCCAACATACTACCAGGACCAAGTTGAAACTGGGTCGTGGCCTTTTAGAGAAAATCTTGTACACGTTAACCTGATACATATTGGGTTCATTAATACCCGATTTGTTTTTAATTACGTAACAGTCACAATTTATATAGTGTTGTAATGAATTTGCCTCAAAGAATGCTTCGATGTTGTGTTCAATGAAGCTTTGCTATAGTCCAATTGGGCTGCATTATGTATAAATAAAAATAAATATTGTCATACTGTGTGTTGTAGAAAGAACTCGCTATAATGCTCGAAGAAGTACCCCTGAGTTGTA
Organism: Rhipicephalus sanguineus; assembly: GCF_013339695.2. Taxonomy (NCBI): domain Eukaryota; kingdom Metazoa; phylum Arthropoda; class Arachnida; order Ixodida; family Ixodidae; genus Rhipicephalus; species Rhipicephalus sanguineus. Next base: position 77,595,435 of record NC_051184.2, on the reverse strand, counting down.
CACACAGTACAACTTGGTTGAGTTGTACTGTGTGTACAACTCAACCAACTGTGTCAAACTCAAAGCACTGATGAAAGTAGCGACTGTCAAGAATTGTCGCATCTTGAAGCACTCCTATGCCGTTAATTTGAATGTGTAAATGGCCAGGCGTTTGCTTTCAGCGCATTGTGTTACTATTTGATGGCTTATTCTTTCATCATTTTTCCCAACTTTTTGCAGCAGGTATATTTTTCAGGTAGCTCGGCAAGTGCTTTCCTGAAATGCTAGGCGCGAGTTAATGTTCTAGCACCGGTGTTCCTGTGGAAAGCTCCCGCATGGAGTTCACATTCTGCTAACGTAAAGCTATCCGAATTAAAGATCTAAGAAATTGTGTTTCGTTCTGAATCTGTGGGTATTTCACGATTCTGAACGTGCAGGTAACAGAGGCAAAACTAAACTTCGGGTGGACAGAATTCATTGATCCCACCCCTAAATGGATTGTTGTTGGGCTGATGGTTTCAGTTCAATTCATCAAAATTCATGTCTTGAACATGCAAGCAGCCTGGCTTGGTGGTCATTCATAAGCTGTCACTACACACTTAGCCACATCATAAGTGCATTGGCCACCGCATGTTGTCAAGATTAGTCCAGAAGCAAATTAGACGAAACCTCTTGTAGTGTCTGTGTAGCTTGTGGGAATAAAGATGGAACCATATAACTTAGTTCCACGTTAAATTGTGTTTTAGACTTGACATATTTCTAAAATTGGGTACTTCCCAGTACACTGTGAGTGATCAAGCTGTTCCTGTGCTTAGAATTCTTTCCAGAGTTTGCGCGTGTAGTGTCACATTTGTGAGTACTCTGAAACTATTTTCTGACTGCTGCTTTATCGTTATTGCTTTTAATTCGGGATTATAGGGCAAGAAATCTGTCGAACCGATTCTTTGACTGGGACAATTGGCATTTTAAGAGTGTTACGGTTTTAGAATTTATTGTAGTAGTCTAAAGGCTCGTTCACACCGGCGACTAGCAACGGTCGCGCGACCGTTGGCGACTGGCGGTCAGAAAGCGACTCAAATCGACCGATGTTCACACCTGCGTGCAACCTATATGCGTCGCCATATAGAATTCACGTCGGCTCGTATACAGCTCGCATTGCCGTTGCCCCGTAAAATAGACTGATGTCCTGTTCATGCGCATCTGATTGGTTCAGAGGTTTGTGACTGCAGTCGCGCGACTGAAAAATCGAGCAGTGAGCGACTGAGTCAAAGCAGTCGCTTTGCGACCAAAACGGCCATTTGCGACCGTTTGCGACCAGTCGCGCGACCGTTGCTAGTCGCCGGTGTGAACGAGCCTTAAGTTAAACTCAATATGTTATCGTCATAAATTCAGATCGAAACGAATTTCAGGGCTGCCACAGTGTGTTTTTCGGTTTCCACATGATGTTGCGTTTATGACAGCTGCCTCTTTCTCTGCCAAGACTTACCAATTTTGACTACTGCATGTTTAGAGACCAGCTAGAGTGATTACACATGCTTATGTGTGAAATGGCTTCATTCGAGGCCACACCTGTGACAGTACATGGTTTATAGCACAAGTGATAAAAGCTTCAAAGCCCGAGTGCTTCATGGTCCTTCAAAATGTATGGCGCGAGTGATAAAAGCTTCGAAGCCAAAGTACTTCATGGTTTTTCAAAAATGCGAAAATTTAAGGCAATAAAATTGGTGATCTGACGTACATTTTCCAGTTGTGTTTGCAATCAACCCTTTGTGTAGAACTACTCAACTTGCCCAGTAGAAAGGTCAGCGGATCAGTTGTCCTACTTTAGAGCTGTTGACCTGCGGTAAGCATGCGGTGTTATTAAAGTGGACTGGCTGATGTATTTAAGAACAGATGGGAAACAATGCATGGGGGCTTTAAATGTCATTATATCTTGATGAATACGGGGCTTGCTTCTGCAGTGCAGTTGTTTACTTCACATTTAAAAGTTCTTGATCATAGTTCATAGGGAACTCTCTTTACTTAGTTTCAAGATGATATCAGTCCACTGTTTTACACCTGTTCAATACTTATCATTCGCATATTCCTGCTTTTCTTTGTTAATTAGTTTACAGGAATGATTTGATCACATGAAAAATAACCCCTTCAGGCATGCTTAATTGTGCATACCTAGATTTTGTGTGAAATTGAAATCGTGGATTAAGACATTTAAATTTGCTTGCCTACATCTTCGCAGTTTGGGTGTGTGTCGAGGGTTTCGGTAAAGTGAGTCTTAGGGGATAGATCGCTGGTTGTTTGGTCTTGATGGCACTATGTATTCAAGTAATGATATTATTATAATATCTGGGGTTTTACGTCCTAAAGTCACCATATGATTGCGATAAAGGCCGTAGCGGAGGGTTCCGGAAATCTCGACCACCTGGGGCTCTTTCACGTGCGCATAAATCTAAGCACACGGGCCTCTAGCCTGTTTACCACCAACTAAATGCGACTTCCAGGGCCGTAGCCAAGGGGGGGGGGGGGGGTGTCAACCCCCCCCCCCCAAATTTTTCAATTTTGCTTGCGCATATATACACGCACACATACAAACGCACGCACGAACATACATATTGTATGGTTGAACCCCCCCCCCCCCGAAAAAAATTTCTGGCTACGCCCCTGGCGACCTCCGCGGCTGGGATCGAACGCGCGACCTTCGGGTGACCATTCAGGCACCGTAACCACTAGGCCACCGCGGCGGATTTGTGTACTCAAGTTCCAGGCTCTCTTCCTTAATTGGTTTTATTTTTTAACAATGTTGTGCGTCAAGCGCATAATCTCAGGGGTTTTGCATGTATTTAAAACGCGAGGTGGTCTTTCTCGTCTCATGCGCCCCTGTGCCGCAAGGGGTCCACTTCTGTACACTTGACAGAACTCGCCGAACGATTGAAAGTGCAGCGTTTGGAGCGAAGCCGTAGGCATTCCGCGGTGCTAAGGACGCAGGAAACACGGTGAAACGAAAACCCGGCGTCGGAGAGCGTGCAGAAGAAACGCGGCCCTCGAAGATGAGATTGCCCATATGTAAGAAATGGCTGATATCGCCGGCAAGCCCATGGCTTGTTGGCGATCAGCCGTTTCTGGTATTGGCAATCTGATCTTTTATCGAGAGGTCACATGTAGTTGCGCGTTGCAACACTTCATTGTTGCCTGGATGTGAACGCACGACCCTCGTTGTTGCCTGTAGCAGCTGAAGTGTTGCGCGGGTAAGCATGCGGGTGAAGGTCCGATTCCCGGCATGGAGGAAGGAAACAGGAATAAGCATTGCGCAGTGCGATAGAAAGAAAGAAAAGTGGTACTTCAGGCACGCACACGCCGATCTTCGCTTGCCCCCCCCCCCCCCTTATTCTCCCGATAGCGCAAGGGCCCCTGAATTTTTTTTTATTGGAATAATTGGCTTCTCAAGGGGACGGTATTGTGGTTTAATAAGATGCGGAACAATGTAACACCAGTGTCACTCGGGCACTTTTGATCGCGATCAGGGCCACTGTCGTCCGCGTCTCCATGCGGACGAGATGCTACACGGTCCCTTTTAATCGCGATCAAGCCCGATCAAAATCAAGACGATGGCGATCTACGCAGCGCGATCTGGCTCAATTAGATCTCGATTTGAACTGACGTCTGCGTCAAACTCGAGTCCTCCCCCGGTGGTGCAGTGGTTACGGTGCTCGTCTGCTGAACCGAAAGTAGCAAAGTTCGATCCCAGCCGCGGCGGTCGCATGTTCGATGGAGGCGAAATGGCAGAGGCCCGCTTACTGTGCAGAGATAGAAGTGCCGCACCAGTTGCTCCAAACTGCTCCAAAAGAGAAATGCTGCTCCATGCTGCTCCAAACGGTATTTTTTGTTAGTAACTGCTCCGAACCTGCTCCGAAATGGCACTGGGAAGCTGAAAACAATGAACTTTAACACCATCCGGCGAGCCTCTGCCGAAAAGGCAAAATGCCACTTCCTTCACTGACTGGGCGATTCCAGTGCACGTTAAAGAACGATAGATGGTCTAAATGTCGAGAGCGCTCCACTACTGCCCGCCTCATAATCGTGGTTCTGGCACGTGAAACTCCAGAAATTGTTTTAAGGACTGCAAACTGCAGCTGTGAAGAGACCTACGCGGTCCATATGCCACATCAGCATAGACAGTATCTTGCTGGTGATCCCACGTTTTTCATAAGTGTCGAGCTCGAAGAGCGCGCCTAGCATGATCGGGAGTCGGGCGCATGTGTCTTGAGAGTGGGCTGACTACGATGCGCGAGCGTAGGTCATGGGGGATGTCATGGCGGTCTTGCACTGTCACCGGAGGCGATGAAGCGGGTAGGCATGTCCCTTCCAGAAGGAGGAGGGGGGGCATTGGGTCGTACTTCGTGGGCGCCTCTGTGCGCTTGTATGATTTCGTGCGTGTCATTGTTAATGTCCAGAGCCTGCAGTCGGTAGTATGGAGTGGGAGGCCCAGGGCGAACTTGTGAGACTTACGGAGTAGCCGGACAGGACGATCTTTTTCACTGTGTTTGAGCGGTATGAAAGGAAGCGCGCATATGTGTAACTGGAGCGTATAAATGCCTGCATACTAAGTCGTATAGTTTCTGGCTCTCAGCCTGTGGTTACTGGAAGAGACGCGCCTGGTCATGTGGGTCACTTGGGTGACAGATGCTAGTAGCCTGTTCACGGTTGTTCAGTTAAGGCCTTAGATGCCTCATCAAACGCGAAAATTGACCGTCGGCGTCAGCGCGGAGTGATGCAAAAAAAAAAAAATCATCATCCTGTCACCATTATCACGATGACGTCATCACGACTTCACGAATTTAATCGATACTTCCGAAGAAAAAAAATCGTAGCGCAAAACGACACAAGGACAGACAGATACGCGGGACTGCCGCTGTGTTCCTGTCTGTCATTGTGTCGTCTTGCGCTACGATTTTTACAGCAAAACGGTATACCACTCGTGGGTCTGAAAATTTCGTGACGTCAGCACTAAACTCCTGTAGCGCGCGTATGTACCATAGAGAAAGATTCTTTCTTTCTCTATGTATGTACGACAGAAATTGGGCAAATCCCACTACTCACCAACAGACGCTCGCGTGCTCCTCTGCTAGCAGATGCTCGCGCTCCTTGCGTTTTCACCTTGGACGCTGAGGAAGGCCATTCGGAGAGGTGGACAGACGAGCCGACGAAGGCGGCGTAGCGAAGGAAAGAGCGAAACGAGCAAACGTCTGCAACTCCGCGAGCGTTCGCCGTAGACACGTGCGCAACTGCAACGCCGCAGCTAAATGTCGACCTCAGGGTGTTTAACGCGTGTTTCGTGAGAGCACAGGCTCTCACGCGGCTTCGCCTCTCTTTAGCGTTGCCTAAAGCGACTGCGACATTCACCGAGGCGCTAGACAAAAACATTGGCAGGCAAACAAGCAAGCGTTGCAGCAACAACAACAACCAAGAAAATCTGGAGGCTATTCTAATCCTTGCCTTTTTAGATGCGAAGTATCTTAAGGCGGAGCTCAATCCGGTGGTGGTGGTGTGCGGCGTAACCACCCTTACTGCGCATGCGCATACCCTCTCCACACACCTCCTCCTCTCCACTCCCCCTCACCAGGGCCATCGATTTCCACTTCAAGCACGAAATGCTTTTAGCTCCCGTTGTCGGCGGATTTCCGGTGACCTTGAGACGAAAGCCAGCACCGCGAGCGAGACATCCGCGGGCATCGTTGCGAGACAAAAACGAGTACGTGCGGACAACCAGTCAAAACTCGCGGGATCCCTTGTGCACTCACTTAAGACGACTGGAAGGCGAAAGCCATCTTCATTTTCTTCTCCGTCGATGTATTGAGATGCTGCCCCGCCACCCTTCGGAAGCTTTCTGCACCTAACGTGGTTTTGCAATGCCTCCAAGATCGGAGGCACCTCACCTGGTTTTGCAGTGCCCTCCGTCATCGGACCACCTTTAACCAAGCTACGATATCGTGTGACGTTACGTCGGCTACTTAACGATAGCTACTTAACGTGCACTCGACCTGAACACGCGGTGGTTCAGTGCAGGGGGCATCACAGACGAACAAATCTGCAGTGCTCGCGGAATAAGCCGCGGCAGTAGAACTTCTAAGTACGAGGGGTACGCACGATTGCCCGAAATAACCGTGCCTTATCGCTTCAAATCTGGCCACTAATGTTGCTGCGGGCGCTGGTGTACAGGCCTACTCACTGAGTCACCTCCTTTCTGGACTGTTGCACGGTGGTACAAACGCTGACTTCACAGCCTCGGCAGTGCATTTTTTTTTTCGGGGAGGGGGGGGGGGGTCACGCGTATGAACAACAACCCAGAGCGAATTATGGCGGCGGCGGCCAGGGAGCCTTCGTTGACAAAGTGCATAAGTGAACCAGCCAGTTCTAACGCGGATCTAATACAACCAACAGATAATGAAGCCAAGGCAGGTATATTGGGGTCATTATTTGCAGTCTCTTGAAGCTGTAGATTAAGCCCGCCCCGATGGTCTAGTGGTTATGGCGCTCGACTGCTGACCCGAAGGTCGCGGGATCGAATCCCGGCGACGGCGGCTGCATTTTCGATGGAGGCGAAAATGCTCGAGGCCCGTGTGCTTAGATTTAGGTGGACGCCAAGGAACCCCAGGTGGTCGAAATTACCGGAGTCCTCCACTACGGCGCCCCTCATAATCGTAACGTGGTTTTGGGACGTTGAATCCCAAATATTGTTATTAAGTTGTAGTATAGAATTTGTGATATAAATGTAAAGAAAGTAAAGTGGACGAAAAGACAACTTGCCGCCGGCGGGGACCGAACCCGCAACCTTCGGACAACGCGTCCGGTGCTCTACCAATTCAGCTACGGGAGCTGTCGCTATCCCATGCACTTTATTGGGTATTTGTGCTTTGTGTTATCCATGGGAGTGTTAGCCAGCGCCGCTCGCAGCCATGACGGCGAGTGTGGAACACTTCTTTTTTTGCTAGCTGACATTCTGGCAACGTTGGCTGGCATCGCGTGGCATGTGATTTTTTTTTTTTTTTTTACGAGCTGGCAGCTGACCAATTAACGCTCACATGACTACCTGAAGTCATCTGTCAGAACGACACCCTCGCTATGAACGAACGAGAGAAGAAAGAAAGGACTACGAGAGAGCCCTTGATACATTACCCTTTTTTTTTCGTTTATTAGAGAGTTTGAGAATTGGGGACCCAGGAAATTTACAAGCCGCCAGGGCGCATGCGCAGAATCCCAAGCCACTCTTGGGCTCTTGCGCTCGCGTTGTCCCAAGACCCAAAAATTGAAAACTATCGTGCGTTCCCAAGGCGTCTTGGGTCGCCAGCGACACGACGCAGACGCAGCGCGGGCCACGACGCAGTATGGACCGCGTCTCGCATGATTTTAATTTCGCCACGTGTGGCGCCCCGTGGGTTTGACCCAACGCAGCCTGAGTTTGACCCAGTTCTCAAGCTTTGCTAATCCTCCGAACGCAAGAGCAGCCTACCCAACGCAGCTTGGGGACCCAGTGTCTTGGGTCCCCAATTCTCAAACCCTCTATTAACGCGGATGTGACGCAAAGTTTAAGTCATCGCAAAAGAAATTTACCTGGATTATTTAGTCCTAAATGGACGCGTTTCATTCCGTTAGAGGGCCCCTACACCACCCCCGATAGTTTTTAAAGACTGTAGTCTTTGTTGGGGAACTTAAACGCAGAAATTTTGGTCTGTCTTTCTGTTTGTCGGCACGTCACTCGATTCAGCCACCTGGCCAAAGTTGAACCACTTGCTTACCGCCCACCCATCTTGAACTGGTACGGCTGTTCATACTTGTGGACGTTGTCGATCAAAAAGTTATTATTACGCACATCTGAGGCGCAGCATCATTAGGTACGTATTAGGTGGTGTGTTCCTTTAATAGAAAATACATAGGTACGCAATTTTAAAGACCCTAGTTTCTTCAGCTGCGCTGAAAATGCGACTGCGCTGAAACTTGTGTTTCGGTTCATGTTGTGATCACGCTCATGTTGTGTTTCGGTTTCGGTTCAGTATTGCATTGTACGAATGACAGGGGGCGCCGCTCTGGCATTCCTGTTTTACCCAGGCGACGTGTAAATAAGAGAGTTTGTGGAGAGTACTCGATGAGTGCGGACGTTTCTTCTCCTTCGGCGCATCGCGCCAAACCGCGTGTTCGGGCTGGCCGGCGTCCCCGCCGGTCGCGTTGGTCACCGCCGGTCCTCGCCTGCCGCTGCGCCGGGACTACCAGCCCGCAGCACAGCACTCATGTTTCCCGACGTATTGCCAGAATGGCGTCCATATCTCACGCAGCGCCTCTTCTATCGTCTTTAGACGACATTTGCAGCGAAGCACGCAGATACGCGGCCAATTTTTTAACACGTCAAGTAAACGCGCGCGTCGAGTTCAGAATGCCGTCACGATCAACAGTGCCAAAAGTGGCAGCGCTACGAGCCGCGGGCGCCCCACCAATTGCAAGAAACGGTCCCTCCTCTCCTGTGCCTTGCGGCATTCCTCATCCCCTCAACGTTCGCCGTGACGTCAGCATGTCATCTACTCGTCGTCATCAACATCTATTTGTCCCCTCGCAGGTACGCACGCTTGCTGCTGTTCCTCCTCGCACGGTGATTTTTACAGTGCCACCGCCACGTACATGTCAGTGCATTTATTGATAATTTCCTTTTTTTTCGCTCCCCCCTCTCTCTCTCTGTCTCTCCCATCTTTCCACTCCCCTTCTCTTTCCCCCGGCGTAGGGTAGCCAACCGGACTGCTGTCTGGTTAACCTCCCTGCCTTCTCCCTTTTGTATTCCTTCCTTCCTTCCTTCCTTCCTTCCTTCCTTCCTTCCTTCCTTCCTTCCTTCCTTCCTTCCTTCCTTCCTCCTCGCACGGTGAGGAGGAGCGCTCGGCCAGGAGGAGAGACGAGCCGACGAACGGAGCATAGCGAAGGAAAGAGCGAAACGTGCGAGGGCCTCTTTTGTATTATCAAACGCGTGTAACTCCGCTATTACGGCACCGTTTCGTAAAATTCCCGCGGCTACGTGTTCGTTGTAGACACGTGTACAACTGCAACGCCACGACTAAATTTTGACCTCTGGATAGTTTACGGGCCCTTTAACACTGCTTTGCTCTCCCAGTACGCGATGTATCAGAGGTCGCGTGTTTGTCCGATGCTGCGAAGGAGAAAAGCGAAGGGAACATGGTCAGTTCGCTTGCCAAGGCGAACGACCCCTACTCCCCCCTGGTTTAGTGCCTCGTTAGGATTAGGTGAGGGCATTTAGTCAAACGCCTAGCCATTATGCCTAGCGAAGATGGCTCTGTTCAGCTGGATGTGGCCTCCGAAAACATTAGACCGCCGTGGTGGTTCTGGTTCATTGGTTACGGTGCCCGTCTGCTAGCTGACCCGAAAGGCGCAGGTTCGATCCCGACCGCGCCGGCGGCATTTCGAAATGCTAGATGTACGTGTATTGTGCGTTGTCAGTGCGCGGTTGTCATTGGTTACTGTGCTTACCTGGAAGACTCGGGTTCGATCCCGTCCGCGGCGGTCACAATTCATTGGAGACGAAATGCCAGAGGCCCGTGTACAGTGCGACGTCGGTGCACATTAAAGAACCCCATGTGGTTGACACATATCCGGGGCCCTTCGCTACGGCGTCTCTCATCGCCCGAATCGTTTTGGAGTGTTGAAGGAGCACTGACACGAATTTAAAATATTTTCTAATTGTTGTTCTTAATAAAAAATACTGGTGTCGAGAACCCCGAAAAGAGTTTCTTGGTGCCTGCGAATACATTGAATATCTTTTAATAAGGCTACCTTAAAGCAGTACTGACCCAAATTCTGAATATTTTCATATTGTCGCTCCAAGTAAGAGCACTGGAATCGAGAACCCTAAGAAGAGTATTGTGGTGCCTGGGAATGCATCGACGCTACATAAAAAAAAAACAACTTTTGGTTTCGATATTGAGGGGGCGGCTTTTCAGTGACGTGTCATCACAGTGTGACGTCACGGGGAGACAGCAACCCTCAACGTATTAGCGGCATATCCGTCACCTGCTCGTGGTGCACGTAAACAACGACGAGTGAATCACCGTCCAGTGACCCCGACATTTATTCCTACGATTTAGGCTGCGTGCAGGACGCAGAGTTGGCAAAGCTATAGTGAACTGTGTCGACTCGTCGGGATAATGTTGATAGCGGTGGGGCTGGGCGTGAAAAATTTGAAAATCGGAGTGCTTTATGTTTTCTGACTCCAGTGTGTGGAGAGCGTTAACGCTGCATGCCAAGGAAACGAGAAGTGCCTCTTTTGCTCTGCCTCAAAATCGTGTCAGCTCTCCTTCAAACCCCACGAAACCAACGAGAGATTTGTCGGCGAGTGATATGCACTAAATATTATGGAAGGGAATCGAATAAATACATGTGGGTCTTTTTCGATGCATGCACCAGAGCGATGAATGAGCATAGGCGCCTTCTGCGGCGGTGACTACGTTTTTGTACGCAACTTTATGCTATAGTAGTGTCAACTTGTGGCCAAAAAGGAGCAAGCTACGTTGCTCACTAGACGAATTGAACCTTCCGCATGGTGAATATGTCTTGACTTAACCCTTTCAGCCTGGATTTTTTTTTGTTTTTGTCGGCTAATTTATTGTACGTGTTTTCTCAGTAGTTAGAACTTCCGAAGACCACAAGCACAAAAATTGAGCCTGCGGTGTAAGTATTTATGGATTTAACAAACACGGCGTCAAGGTAGGTCATCAGGGTTCGGTGGTCCTGAAATCAGAAAAATTGCTTCTTTATTCGTGGTACCCGCTAGATTACCCAAAATCTGACCGAACGTCGTATTTCGCAGTGTGGGAGTCCTTGAAACAACTTCGGCACTTTGACCCGAAAACGGCGCTTACCCACCTCGGCGTCACCCATGACCATATATAGGTCGGCAAACGCGCTCATGTGTCGACTCACTCAGACTCAGATCGAGTCTTGAATCCGAGTGGGTCCGTGCAACTAATATTTTCGTGAGTTTGGGTCCGAGTGATTCCGGTTGAGAAAACTATTTGTGAGTCTGAGTTCGAGTGGGCCCTAAGGGCGAAATATATTTTCTGAGCGAGTCTGAGTGAGCTCAACCTTTCATTGCCGACCTGTGCCCATGACTTCGGTCAAGCTTCTTTTTTGTGGCTCCCAGTTCCCGCAAGAATGCCACAATGGTGGTGTTGATCGCAGTAGGGATCATTGAAGAAATACTCCCCCAAGAATTAGCAGTTTTGGTTTCGTTTCCGAGGCGCTAGGGGAAATTTCGTATGGTGTCGTCAATTGACGGCAGAAGGGCCGAAAGGGTTAACGTCGATAGGCTGGGTATACCTTTCATTGCCGACCTGTGCCCATGACTTCGGTCAACTTCTTTTTTGTGGCTCCCAGTTCCCGCAAGAATGCCACAATGGTGGTGTTGATCGCAGTAGGGATCATTGAAGAAATACTCCCCCAAGAATTAGCAGTTTTGGTTTCGTTTCCGAGGCGCTAGGGGAAATTTCGTATGGTGTCGTCATTTGACGGCAGAAGGGCCGAAAGAGTTAACGTCGATAGGCTGGGTGTGAATGCAGCCGACCACTTTGGTGAATGCACTGGGATGTTCGACGGATCGTTCGACCTGCCGCGTTCCGGAACCAACGAGCAAAATTTTACTTTTCTCGAAATCAGTGCAACCACAACTAATCTCGCACACATTTGGAGTCTATGATTTCACTCACTTACTGCATAATAAAGGGGTATTAATTCACGTGCTAATTACATTTAATTGCTGAAAACTCACACAAAGCAACACAACACTTCATTTTCCCTCTTTGAATGTAATATCGAGTGCATTGGAATTATGGCATGTAAATCTGACACATCCGTGGACAGTGCATCATATATCGCTCCTGAAGGGGATGGCTGTTCACCGTTCTCCAGCGGACAAAATCATCCTTAGCATTCGCTTTGAGTTTGGCCCGTTGCGTGCAGTTTTTCTCGCCTCGAGCCCGCGCATTCGTGCACCGCGTCGCGGTAGGCGGTATTGCAATTTCTACCCTGGTTGGCAAGTTGAACGCGGAACAGGGAGACAGAAACCGTTCGCGCCTCCTTTTCCCGCCGCCTCTGTAGACTTCCTTCTTCAACTCTTTAGGCGTATAATCGCGACCGGGTGTGTGGTGTTAACGTTTGTCGCACGTCACCGGGTGGTGCCTGCGGAAGTGCAGTATACTGAACAAAAATCTTGCCGCCGAGGTTCTCAGCCAAACTGAAAGATTGGGTGCTGAAATCGGTGGACGCAACCTTCATTGCAGACAGAAGCTAGCGGGAAATAATGAATTTAACGCGTTTTCCACAGACTGCCGCGCCGTGAACAGGAGGAGGGGAAGTTAAACGTTGCAGGAGGATCGAAAGGTGGGCCAGTTGGTCATTCATTTTCTTCGTTCAGCGGACTTGTGTGGTTCGCTGTCTCGTCGCTCGTCTTATGTGGTGGTTCCTCGCTTCGTCCTTTGTGTCTTTTTCTGCGCTCCCAGTTCGCTGAACGAAGTTAAACGTCACTGGGAACGGGTGTGCCAAAAAAAAACAAAAACTCACGGGGTCTCTTAATTTATGCACTCATCTAAGGCGACTGCAAGGCGAAAGCCATCTTCTTCTTCTTCTCAGTCAATGTATTGATCCTGCCCCGTCACCCTCCGAAAGCTCTCTGCACCTAGCGTGGTTTTGGATTGCCTCCAGGATCGGAGGCACCTCACCTGGTTTAGCACTGCCTCCGTGGTCGGCCCACCTCTGACCGAGCTACGATGTCATGTGAGGACGTCATTGTGTCGCGTTTCGTCACGTGACGTCATTACGTGATGAGATTTTTGGTATCACTCGTGTAGAAGACGCCGGCGCGGGACGCCGGTGAATAATTTTCGCTTTTGATATGAGGCATCTAAGGCTTTCGCCTTAACAATGCCATCCGTCGCTGGCGTCTCTCATCCCGCTGAGTTCCCGTTACGGTTCCTGTAGAGCCACTACGAACGGCACCGGCAGCGAACTTAGCTCACGTGCGGGCTACAGGCTACAGGGCGGGGTCACGACTCAGCGCCTTTGTGGAAGGGGGAGAGTTTGATGTAAAGGGGAGGTGTAGAAAGGGAAGTAGCAGGACAGGGACACGTGCACCTTGCGTCCGCTGTGGCGACTTTGACGTCATGGCTCGCGCTGGCGTGCAGCCGCCGCGGGCTGACAATCCTCCAAAAATACAGCCAACTGATCAAAAATACGTGAAATAAACACTTTATCGGAACAGTCGCGTCTTTCAAGTAGAATTGGGACGTTTTCGTCATTTTTTTTCCTATATTTGTTCAGTATTCCTTTAAAGGACGCCCTCGTTTCCTCGGTCGTGATGAAAAAAAAAAAAAAAAACGCCATTTCTCGGTCTTGGTGGAAAGACCTTATGACATAACCGCCTTACTCCACTAATTAGAAATTTAATTAATTTAACTTTCTTTATTAGTGTTTCAAATGATGTCTTCAACAATGTTAAGATGCCTGCCGCTATAGAAAAAGCATTTGTGAAGGCAGCGAGCAAATATCGCATTTTCCCGATTTTTGAGGATATTGGACACATTTCTTGAATCACCATGTATAGTGCTTGCTGTTGTAATGCATATTCAATAATAATGATTATAGACAGCACCAAAAACAACAACAAAAAAAAGTCAGTTACGCCGCAAGGGCGAAGCAATAAATCACAATGCAACCAAATGCAATGTTATACGAAGGAAGGCTCGCAGCTCACTCCATTACAAACGCGACCGCTGCAGCGAGCGAAGTAATCTTCTTGCTGTCTGTAGCTTCAACGCAAACTGCGATGAGAGCACAACACGTACAAAGCTGTGAGACATCCGTTGATCCCCGCTAGATATAAGCGCACAACCACAGGCGACTACGCCCTGTAAGTGAATGAGTGCCTCCTGTACTGTGCAGTGTCAGTGCACGTTAAAGGGCCCCAGGTGGTCGAAATTATCTGGGGACCTCCGCTACGGGGTCTCATAGTCGTATCGTGGTTTTGGTGCGTAAAACCTTAGAAGTTAGTCTTAGGCGCCCGCCCCTGCGTTGAGCGTCGGCGTGCCTCGTCCGTCGTAACCGAGGGAACGAACACTGCGAAAGGGGAATGCGAACGTGGAGAGGGTGGCGAAAGGGTGAGGAGGGCCCTGCAGTTCGCGCCAGAGTTCTTCAATCATACGAGTTGCGAACCCCCCCCCCCCCCCTTAGGCCCAATGTATGAAACTCCGGACACGTCATTGGCCGAAATCGCGGGGGGTCTGCTGATTGTCGCGTCATCTGTTGACGATTAAACAAACTAATAAACGCTCGCGACGACGCCAGCGCTGCGTGCGACGTTTAGCAGCGCGCGAGAAGCGCTCGCAGAGGAAGGGGCCGCGTCGCTTTAATGTTTTGTATCGCTGCTCCCAGATGGCGCCACAATTTGCAGGCCCCCGCAGAATTGGCCACGGGCATGGCCTGGTTTCTGGACGCAGTTTCGCATTTGGTATGATCGAAGAACTCTGGTTCACGCCGCCGAAAGAGAAAGCTCTTCGCCACCGGCCGCGGCTACACAGAGGGACCTCCTGCTCGCCACCCACAGCCACACCCAGGTCTTCAAGGCAGCGCTGCCCTTCATGAAAATTAAGCTTGAGAGTCCAGTGTCGACGTAGTGCACTCCGAATTTCATTAGACGGGCATTAGTCGTGCGATGCTTAATGCCATATATGTCTACACGAGACAGTCATGAGAATGTACGCTTTAATTTCTGGCCTCAGATTTTCAATTTCAGTTTATAATCTCAAAACACATCGCAACGGAGAAGTTAATAGAGCCTTAATCGCCACTGTAAAATCAATTTATCGCAGTCTCACAAGTTCGCTTTTTTTTTTTGTCTTTAAGTAACTAATAACACTACGTACTTTGTATTCCAACGCACATTAATCAAGGGCGTCCGCAGAACATTTTGCAGTAGTGTGCATCGGCAAGCTGGGGTGGGGGTTGGGGGGCATCGAGGCAGCCTTTCCTTCACTGTCGTGGCATGACTGGCAAGATTAGTCAATAGTGTGTAACGTGTAGTGAAGTTTTCTGGTAATCCTGAAGGGCCGTTTCACACGGATATACGTGACTTGAGTTTTCTAATCTTGTTGCTACTGCATAGAAAAAATATCCAAAATTCCAGGGGAGGGCGTGGGGCAGCCTCCTCCCCCCCCCCCCCTAACCCCCTCTCCGGACGCCCATGACATCAATACCGTGTTTCAGTGTACGTATATGGCACACTTAATGGTATTAATGAATGTAAGCGAGGGACAGTGTATGTACTACCTTGGAGACGCTGGACTGGACAGCTGGCTCTATGTAGAGGCCACTCGCCACGTCTTGGGCTATGGACGCCACCCTCCTTGCTTATCTCCTCCCCTTCCCATATTTTAAAAGGCCCCTCACCTGCCTGCGAAAATACAAAAAAAAAAAAAGCGAGCGCGTTATTCTGTCCTGACGTTTCTCGTCTTTCTGGAGCACTTCGTGACGTCATTACGGTACATATATACTCGATTGGTCCATATACGCGAAATATCAGATGTGAATTGTCTTCTGCACTGCTTTGCCATGCAGCCGCCCATCCGTTCTTTCTTGCCTCGCACGACTATCGTGCGCGATCAACTGTTTCGCTGCATTTTCTGCGTTTGCAACTGCGCAAACGGAGGTAACAGCGTGTAGCCGACAAGCGCGAAATCTTGGTAGGCTCAACGCTTAGTGCTGATTTTGTACACGATGCTTTTAAGAAATAAGTGGCCAGTAGAAGATATCGCCTGCAGGAAGGGTATCGAACGCGGCGTGGTTATGGGCCCCTTGAAGCGAAAGCCTTAGGTGCCTGCCTCGTATCAAACGCCAAAGGTGACTGCTTGCGGCATCGAGACGAGTAACGCAATAAAGCGTCACCATCGTGTGATGACGTCATCAGGAAGTTACATGTCAAAGTTTGTGACGTCAGATGATACGTCATCACATGACATCATCGTCGCTTGACATCATCATGACATCATCACTGAATCACTGCGAAACCTTGTGAGGTGCAGAGGGCTTCCAATTCCTCCTATTTCGGAGGCCCTGCGAAAGCTTACGGGCGGTGTCAGCACAATCGACTGTGAAGAAGGAGATGGCTCTCAAAGTTCCAACGCCGCCAGAGCCCAAGGGCTGCTGGCCGCCGTTTATGGCTCCAAACCGCTGGACCTATTACAGTTCTACCTCTACCTTTCGCCTTCCAGTCGTCTTAGGCAAATGCATTAGGGACAGTGTGACCTTTTTCTGCCCCTTCCCCATCCCATTACTGACACTGAGTCTGCTCTCAACCAAGCGTACGGGATTAGCGTCCTTTCCTCGCCTCAACCCTTACTCCTTCTCGTCCTTCTCGCCGCCGCCGCCGCCGAGAGACGGCGCCATAGTATTTGTTATCTGACTGTACGCGCGTCTTCTCTCTCTTAGCACCCTAGAAGGCAAACGCGCCAGGGGAAGACAGGAAGTTAGGTGGGCAGATGAGATTAAGAAGTTTGCGGGTATAACGTGGCGGCAGCAGGTACAGGACCGGGTCGATTGGCGGGACATGCGAAAGGCGTTTGCCCTGAAGTGGGAGTAGTCAGGCTGATGAGGATGATGCATGTGTGACTGTTGGGGCACCCCTATAATATGTGCCTTGCTCCCAGGCGAGTTCTTGCAGCCAGTTCCCTCTCCAGAAGCATGGGAGAGGTCATTCAGGACCACCAGCGTGCATATACAGACCATGCAGGCTGGCGGACTGGTCTGCTATAGAGCTGCGGCCTCTGGGTCCCATCCCAGCCCCCCATCGAGCCTGGCTCCCCCGCTCCCATTTCGTATCAGTAATGTTTATTCCTCCTCCTATGAGCGACTGTGTATATAGCACTTCGTGGAAGCCAAGCGTCTACTCTGAGACCTTCGACGAGTCGTGTATAAAAGGCGACGGGCTTGAACCGCAGATCATATTTCCGCGCGAAGCACAGGACAAAAGGACAGAGACGGACAGCGCTCGGTCCGTCTCTGTTCTTTTTGTCCTTTACTTCGCGCTGTTTTGTAGCGTTATATAGTTACACTTGCCTAGCCGGAGCCGATTTCGCATGGATCCTCATGAGCCGTGCTGCGCATGCGCCCTGGCGCCGGCGCGCACGCAGACTCCGCCACCGCCGCGCGCGACTCGTCGCTGCTGGTCTGCGCATTCGAGAGGAGTGACGCCGTATAGCCATGGCAGACACACTGGCGCCGGCGCGCGCGCAGCTATTCGCCTTCGCTGTGCAGTCGCCGTCTGACACTGCGCTGGAGCCGCTTGATAGCGCCTCTGACTGGCGTTTGCAGGTGGGTAACACCATGGAGAAGGAGAGCGCAAATACTGCTCAACGGCGCAGAAGTGCCGAGAAGCTTATCTCATCGGATCCCGAAGTAGTTGCCTGGGAATTAGCGGTTCAGCGTACGAAGAATGAACAGAAGAAGGCTAATAATCCTAGACAATCTGGAAAGCTAAGAATAATCAGCTGAACCTTTGCTAACGCTATACGTATATCCTGGCATAGCCGAGCTAAGCCACTGCAATTTTTTTTTCATTTTTTATAAACATGTACCAACCGGCCCAAATAATATGCACGTTAGTCGAGATAATATTTCCGCTGCTTCTTTTCTGAGCGAAAAGCGACGCAACTGCTGGAAACGCCTCGTCTGCTGCAGTTGCTGAATAGCTCCAAGCAGAGGCTCAGCGGCGCCGAACCCTGCGTCCTGCATGCGGCCGAAAGCGTAGTCGGAGTTGGCGGCGGACGACAATTCGCGCATCGTTGTTGGCGTGCACCGCGTGCAACTGACTGCAGACGACAGACCTGATGCTAGTATATACGTCACGAGTTGCTGTCTCCACGTGGTTTATATGGGCCTACGTCAGACTGCGATGACACGTCACGGGGAAACCGCTCCCTCGATGTCGAAACCGAAAGCGGTTCTGTTAAGGTAGTGGCATTAAGATGTATTCATTGCATTCCGAGTCAGCACGGTACTCTTTAGGGCTCTCGGCACCAGACTTTTTACTTAGAGCAGGGTTCTGAAACACGCGGACCTTTCGCTAGCGGCCCGCTCCGCGCATGACTGTCTTCGTCCCATATTTTTTTTTTCTTAAAAGCACTTTCATGAGCGTTTTACACTGCTAAATAGTATTGCCGTTATCTTCTCGCCTATTGCGATTAATAACGCTTTGTTCGGGTAAGCTGCACAGAGGCGACTGATCTCAAGCTTTTATTTCGTGAGGCAGCGCCCCATGCGGTCATTATGTCTAAAGGCGTACTGACACCTTTTATGGAAGACGAGTTTACTGTGCCATACAAGTCTGTATGCAGAGACAGCTATGTGCAAGTCGGAAGCTCAGCAAATTCTGATAAAATATTGTAATTTGATAGTAAAGTCAATTTTGCCAAAGCGCACCTACCGACATCGACACTAGCTCTTCGTCAGGCTACAGTACTAATCCTGGTGACTTCCCGCAGCAGTCTGACTAGTTGTGATGTCGTCAGGTGCCAAAACTTCCAAAATGACCGCTTGTACTTCACCAAAATATTCAAAATGGCCGCTTCTGCGTCACCTACGGAGCCACGGTGCGGAACGACCGTGGAAACGTCACGATATCTTGCGCGAGCACGTGACGAGAAGCTCATACCGTGTCGTCACGTCAGGGTACAGTAGGAACCGAAACCAGCTTTTCAAAACTTATCACGCTTAGCAGTACATTTTCCAGGCTCTTGGAGGATTGGCCTTTCATTTGACGCAAGAAAACAACTTTGGGAACATAACCGTGGAACAAAAACTCTGTATTTCAAAATCGGCGTCCATATTTTAGTCAATGTGGAGGTCGCCATTGGCATATTTCTGGAATCCTGACGTCCAATACCTCTCAGAAATGACCCATATATGAGATATGGGAAAGGCTTTCTCTCAAATGTCAACGTTAGCTGACATTTTACTCCCCCCCCGCCCCCTTCTCCGACCTCCACTTTTGTCCGGCCTTTGCTGGATTAGATTTCGTGACTGTGACCCTTTAGCTGGGGTTAGATTGAGACGCGTGATTTGGAGCAACTAAAATTTCTTAAATTCGTGTCAATGCTTCCTGAAGTTTCCGCACATGCTCGCCGTGACGTCGTAGATTTTTATGGCGCCTTCGTAACCGTTTATCGGTAAAGAAAAAAAAAAAACAAAATGTTGCACCGTGTTCTGAGGGACCCAAAGTCCTAACATAGCAAGTTTGAGACAATTTCATTCAACCAATGTGGCCAAACTGCACAAAAAGACGAATTGGTGACGTCAGTCTGACGTTTACGGGGTGACGCGTGTCTGCGCGAAATTCGAAAACAAAACTTTTACCTTCGTTTCCTCTTCTAGTAATCATTCTATGATGGCGAAATTAATGACATCAGCATTCTGGAAAAATAATTTATCGGTCAAAACTGATTCAGTGCTTTATGTACTTCAGTGTCCCTTTAAAATAAGAAGGCTTGCCTTACGAGTAATAAAATTTAATGAGGGACTGACGGTCAGCAAGCTGATAGCGATTATGTTTTAACACCTCGTTTATTTCGTGTTACGAGGTTAAATGTAGACAAAAAGCTTATTAACAATACTGCTTTCTCGAAATAATGAGCCAGCATATTTAACGCGGGAATAATAATGTAGAAGTGGCTTGCTCTTTGTATGGGCTCAGTGAGCAAAAGACGATTTTAACAGGGGCCTTCGACTTGACAACAGCATCTCCTGTTAGAGAGTTTCACGTACATGGAGTCTTTGCGTACGCGAACGGGAGATCACTGCGTACTTTACGCGGCGCGCGTTCGCTACGTTTAATTAGAGAGTTTTAGCTAGTTACGGAAATACGGTACGCAAATACGCTACCGTATGACAAGTACCGCTCCACCTTTCCGGGTCGTCAACCTTTTGCCGGTGAGGGCACCCCAACACCACAAAAGCTTTTTTCAAAAATCACTGTGGGGTTGTCACGCCTCAGTGTTGCCCGTCAGCCCACGCGCTGTTAACGAGACACCTGTCGTTTTGGGATACGCATTGTCACTGGAACGGGGAGCGGCAGAAGCACAACCAGCGGGAAAGGAGGAACGCTACCGTACTGCCTTACCGCATTTGCGTACCGTATTTCCGTAAAGGCCCGAACACACGTACGCGTTGCCGCGCGTCAACGCGTGACTTTTTGACGCGGCGTCGCTCCCTCTACCTATGGGGAGAGAGGGCGCGCGGCTACGCGAAGCTGCGCGCCCTGAGAGAGAGGGCGCGCAGCTTCGCGTAGCCGCGCGCCCTCTCTCCCCATAGGTAGAGGGAGCGACGCCGCGTCAAAAAGTCACGCGTTGACGCGCTGCAACGCGTACGTGTGTGCGGGCCTTAACTTGCTAAAACCCTCTGCTGTTTCACGTACGCAGATGCAGCGCCAGAAGCCTCTGCACGGACCTCTCGCATGCACAAACGGTAATTGCTTTCCTATGCGTTTTCACGCTCCTTGGTGGCAGATGAAGACGCCACTACAGTGAAATAAGTTCATGCCGAGGACGCGCGCTTTTGCTGCCGGGCGAGCGGCGCAGTTTGTTGCATGGTCTGCCGCATACTTTCGAGCAGCAAAGTACCTGGCAGCGTGCACTGCGAACCGTATTTGTTGTGAGTGTTCTCTTGGGCTGAAATTGAAGACCTCATCAGGATTGAGACAGAGCAAGAGTTCTATTGCGATAGCTGTTATATGGACACTCGAGACTCATTTTTGCCGTCGCCGTCATGTTCCGTATAAAGTTCAAGTCGATATCATCGCACCGAGCGTCGTATGTTTTATGTGCGAGCGAAAGCTTGTGGAAGCTGCAGACGGACGCGGCTCAAGCAGCGATGAAGCGCGAGGGCCGTCTCCGAAGGGCGAAGGATCACGTGTGCGACGCAGCCTCCTGCGTCGCTCGGGCAGCAACTGCGAACTTCGATCAGAGGGGCGTGGTGGCCTGCGCTATCTTGACAGACAATAGTAGACAGCTCCTATACACTTGTGCGTGTGCTCGCAACGCTTACTTCGAGTTGAGGCGACAGACAGCACGAAAAACCGCTTCGCTCTCTGGAGCGACCGTATTACCTTGTGCCAGCGTTTTGCAGAGTTGCGCGAGATCGGATCCTACTGGAGTTAACTGTTAGCCTTACTTCGTATAAGATTCCAATTGATTGCTATCGCATTCATTGCTTCGCCCCGGCGGCGAAACTGATTTTTTTAAAGAGGCTCACTGGACGACGTCTGATGAGACGCAAGAGAAAGTCGGAGAGTTGCTGCTTTCTGTGCGATCGCGCACTGGACGGGCACTGCACACTTTCGTCCCGGCCACACACAGGCGCAAGGCGATTTCAGTCCATCTGATTGGATACGTACTGCATCCTGTTTTCGATTGGGTTGCACTCTCAAAAGTCACGCAGCACATCCAGGTCGTCATCTTTAACAGCTGAGCTGTTTGGGGGCTAGCCATGTCCGTCGGAGACCTCTGGTCGTCACGCAGAGTCACGTGACCCCACAGGTTCCCCGCTTGGTCACGTGGCCTTGCGGTGTGGCGAGAATGAGGCTCAGTAGGAAAGGCAGAGAGAGCTGCATCTCGCCGAGAGTCGCGATTCGCCTCGAGATCGGCCTGTAGGTGGCAGCACCGTCGCCGCGTTTGTGTGGATAGGCGGTCGGCGGCGCGTATACATACAAATGTACGCGGCGGCGCTTCGCCGTAGGCGGTTTGAGTTGATTGCCGGCGAATAAAGCGCGTTGACTGCAGCCTAATTGTGATGTATACGCCCTCCGTTGCCACATTAATGCACGAAATCGGCCTAACGTTCCTATTACGTCTGGGAGAAGCGCAACATGCCAACCAATGGACCTTTTGGTCGCATTCGTGTTTTGCACTGTGCTCGATGTTTTTCTTGCTTTATTTGCCCGTGTTTAAATTGCGATTTGCCTATACGACAATATTGTTACGGATGTGATGGGTTTATTTACAATGCGAAGTAGAAGCTGGAGAAAAACACAAGAGACGGTCGCAAACCGCCGGTCAGCAATCCCTCGTGCCAGTCCCTCTTCTTCCTCCTTCTTTCAGCGCCGCGTTACATTTCCCTCCGGGCAAGACGAAGCTCACCGAGCGAGTCAGAGTGATCGGTTGTTGTAGGGCTTCAATCGTGCAATATGCACAACCTGCGTGTTGCGCGAACGGCGGTTCTCAGCTGTTACTTTCGCGACGACGTAAGTGACGTCACTCAAGCACTGGGTAATGACGAAGGGACCAGAGTACTTGGAAAGGAGCTTCTGGCAGAGTCCCTTCTTTCGAATAGGCGTCCATAGCCAGACAAATCACCTTTGGCGAAGGTGACTGGCAGGTGTCTTGCGTCGTAACGGTCTTTAGCACGAGCATGGGAGGAGAGAGTTCTAAGTCGCGCAAGTCGACGCGCCTCTTCGGCGCGACACAAAGTCTGCGCAACACTGGCATTCTCGTTTGTCGAGAAAGGAAGTATGGTGTCGAGAAAGGTTTGAGGATGACGAGCATAGAGAAGGAAAAAAGGCGTATATCCTGTGACCTCGTGTTTTGCGGTATTAAAGGCGTATGTAACGAAAGGTAGTACAGCATCCCAGTTCTTATGGTCCGCTGAGACATACATTGAGAGCATATTAATGATGGTACGATTGGTGCGCTCTGTTAGGCCGTTGGTCTGGGGATGATAAGGTGAGGAATGCCGATAGTGACACCCACAGAGCCGTAACAACTCTTCAACAACATCAGCGATGAACTGCCGGCCACGATCACTGATCACCACACGAGGGGCTCCGTGACGGAGGATAATGGAATGCAGCAGAAACCACGACACATCTGATGAGGTGGCTGAAGCAACTGCCATCGTTTCAGTATACCGCGTTAGGTAATCTACGCACACGATAATCCAGCGGCGGCCGGTGGCAGACTTAGGGAAGGGGCCGAGTAAGTCTATGCCGACTTTCTCAAAAGGTGAAGTCGGTGGTTTAACAGGTTGCAGTGTGCCTGCCGGATGAGTAGTAGGTTGTTTGTGGCGCTGGCAGACATCGCAACTCGCGACGTAGTGCTTGGTCGTCTTCCACAGTCGAGGCCAGTAGAAACGTTGTCGGATACGGTGAAGTGTCCGGGCAAATCCAAGGTGCCCAGACGTAATGTCGTCATGCATTGCGCGGAAGACCGCAAGGCGCAGACATTCGGGGACGACGAGTAGCAGTGGGGCGCCATCGCTGGAGTAATTCTTGCGATATAGAAGGCCATCATGAACTACAAATGGCGTTGCGCGTTCAGAGCTGCGGGTCGCATCGATAATTTGTCTCACTGAAGGGTCGCGCTGTTGCTCGTGACCGAAGGCGTCCAAACTAGGGAAGTTGGAGGAAATCGCAACGAGGTAGTTGTCGAAATCATCGTCAGCAGTGTCCACATTCTGAGATGGAAGACGAGATAAGCAGTCGGCGTCTGCGTGGCAGCGACCACTCTTGTAAGCAACAGAAAAGTTGTACTCTTGAAGCCGCAATGCCCAACGAGCTAATCGACCAGCTGGGTCGCGTAGTCCGACAAGCCAACACAGTGAATGGTGATCTGTGACGATCTTGAAATGTCGGCCGTACAAATAAGGTCTGAATTTTTGGACGGCGAAAACAACCGCGAGGCATTCAAGTTCCGTTACTGTATAATTGCTCTCAGCCTTCGTCAAAGTACGACTTGCGTACGCAACGACGTGTTGACGTCCGTCATGAAGCTGAACGAGCACAGCGCCAACGCCGACACCACTAGCATCTGTGTGCAGTTCCGTGAGTGCCTCCGGGTCGAAATGACGTAAAAGTGGCCCGGAAGTGAGCACAAACTTCAGCTGCTCGAAGGCAGTCTCACATTGAACGGTCCACTGGTATGGGGTATCCTTCCGGAGCAAGTTTGTCAGTGGATGAGCAAGCTGGGCGAAGTCCTTAATAAACCTGCGAAAATAAGAACACAGGCCCAGGAAGCTACGAAGATCCTTCACCGTCGTCGGCTGCTTAAAGTTGCGGACTGCAGTAATCTTGTCGGGATCTGGTCGTATGCCGTCCTTGTCGACGAGATATCCGAGAACCAGGGCTTGGCGCTCACCAAAATGGCACTTCTTTGCGTTTAAAATGAGCCCAGCTTGTTTGACGCAATCCAGAACAACGCTGAGCCGCTGGTTGTGCTCGTGGAATGTCCGTCCGAATATAATCACATCATCCAGATAACACGTACAAGTCTCCCATTTGAGACCGCGAAGGATGGAATCCATAAATCTCTCGAAGGTTGCTGGGGCATTACATAAGCCGAACGGCATAACGTTAAATTCAAATAACCCATCGGGCGTAACGAAAGCAGTCTTCTCTCTGTCAGACGGATGCATTGGTATCTGCCAGTACCCAGACCTTAGGTCGACCGATGAAAAGTAGGCGGCGGAGTGCAGGCAATCAACAGCATCGTCGATGCGTGGTAGAGGGTACACATCTTTCTTTGTGACGGCGTTAAGGCGGCGGTAGTCAACACAAAACCTCCACGAGTTGTCTTTCTTTTTCACGAGTATAACAGGAGCTGCCCAGGGGCTGCATGACTCCTGAATAACGCCCTTCTGCAGCATGTCGTTGACCTGTTCGGCGATCACTTTCCTTTCCGAAGGGGATACGCGATAGGGTTTCTGGCGTATCGGCGTAGCATCTCCCGTGTTGATTCGGTGGTGCATACGGGATTTCGGCAACGTGAGACAACGCTCGTCTTGAGCAAAATCAAAGACTGCCACATAGCGTGCAAGGACTTCTTCGAGAACATGCTGCTCGGAAGAAGGCAGTGACTTGTTAATCATGCGTCGCAATTCGGCCGAGTAGTTGGGCGTTGTCCGACTGATGCCTGAGGACTCTGCAACCGTTCTGATGTCAATTGCGGTCTGCTCTTCAAATGTTGCCAGTTTAAGTCCGGCTGGGAGAGCAACAGGCTCTGGGGAGGCGTTGACCGTCCACAAAAAAGCATGTCCGTCGATGGCTCGAATGACACACCGCGGAACCAAGACATTCTTCTTAATAGCGTTGGTGCGATCAGGCTCTACAAGTCCGGTGCAGGGTCCCAACTGGGCGCGAGAAGAGCATACGGGAACAAACACTGCTGTCCGACCAGGGATCGACACATCTTTAGAAATTGAAAGCACGTCGGCTGGGTGAGTCGGAAAGTCATCAATGGCGGCAGTTGGCAACGTGCTTTGTAGAAGAATTTCTCCGGTTCCACAGTCAAGCGTTGCACCGCATTCACGAAGGAGGTCTATACCTAAAATGACGTCATGAGTTGCGTGAGCTAACACAGTGAATTCGGCTCTGAAACTTTGTCCTCCAATAGAAAGAAGAACGGAACAAATACCGACAGGGCGCAACATTTCACCTCCAACTCCACGAAAAGTTTCTTGGCGGTCCCACGCAAACATTACTTTATGGCCTAAAAAACAATCTTTGAAACGAAGGCTCATTACCGAAATAGCAGCACCAGTGTCTACAAGGGCGATAGTATTTACACCGTCTATACGCACACTCACTTTGTTCTTTAGCATCACAACAGCAGGAGGAATTGGCGAATATGACCGTCCCGCGACCGCACCTCCATCGGTCGCATCAGCTAGTTTCCCAGCTGAGGCGGGGAAGGCGACCGACGACGCGGCGACGGCGAGCGGCGTGATCGTGTCGGAGGCGGCGTAAGGCTTCGCTCGGAGGCGGGGGACTCGTTGCGGAATCTGCTAGGCCACTGCTGTCGTAGAGGGTGAATGACAGGTGTAGAGGTCGAGGTTTCGTGCGCACGAGCAGGGTACGTCGAAAAGCGCGGTGCTCGCGGCTGGCGGCGGCAGAAGCGCGAAATGTGCCCTCGGAGGCCGCATGCGTAGCAAACAGGTAGTTCCCGGCTTACATTAGTGGGAGCATAGGTACGCGAAGTTGGGTAGTGCTCGGCAGAAGCACGTCGTGACGCCTGGTAGTAATCTTCAGGAATACGCCTTGTTGGTGCAGACTGGTATTCTGCAGCAACCCGCCGGGATGGTGATGGACGGCGGCGACTGTGATCTGCAGGTAGAGACTGGAGGCTCGTGTTGAAATATGCCTCTTCACTGCGCGGTCTGCACTCGACGCGACGCTCTCGCATCCAGTATGATGGTGGTTCGGGGCAATCGTCGAACGAGCATTGGTAGTGGGCATCCGCCGCTTGAAGCCGTCCTAGCTCCTCTCGAACTACCCGACGGATGATCAAGGGAATGTCTTCGCAGGAGGCGACGTCCATACTTGCAACGCTGGGAACGTTGTCCAAGCGCCCGAACTTGGGTATAATTCTTCGGGTCTTCAGAGCCTCGAATGCGCGACACTGCTGCCTAAATTCGGAAGGAGTGCTCAGGTTGTCCTTCGTGATCAGGAAATTGTACACGTCTTCGGCGATGCCTTTTAACAAATGTCCAACTTTGTCTTCGTCAGGCATGTTCGCGTTTACAATCCCGCAAAGCTTCAATACCTCTTCGATGTATGTCGTGCACGTCTCGCCGGGCAACTGAGCTCTACGCGAGAGCGTTTGCTCAGCTTTCTTTTTCTTCGAGCTCGTGTCCCCAAAGCAGGTCTTCAATTCCTGGACAAAGATTTCCCAAGTGGTGAGCACGTGTTCGTGATTCTCGAACCAAAGCAGAGCGGTGCCAGCGAGAAAAAATGCTACGTTCACGAGTTTCGCCGGCGTACTCCACTCGTGATAGCGGCTCACTCTTTCGTAGTGTTTCAGCCAATCATCCACGTCTTCATCTGTTTTACCTGCCCCGCCACGGTGGTCTAGTGGTTATGGCGCTCGACTGCTGACCCGAAGGTCGCGGGATCGAATCCCGGCCGCGGCGGCTGCATTTTCGATGGAGGCGAAAATGTCTGAGGCCCGTGTACTTAGATTTAGGTGCACGTTAAAGAACCCCAGGTGGTCAAAATTTCCGGAGCCCTCCACTACGGCGTCTCTCATAATCATATCGTGGTTTTGGGACGTTAAACCCCAGATATTATTATTATTATTATTATCTGTTTTACCTGAGAATATGCGTGGTTCAGGCGCCCAGCAGTTAGGTTGTCTTGGTCTGCGGCCAGCTTGTTCCAAGGCCGTGGCACTGGTTGATGCAGCGGCGTTGCCCGTCGGCGTGCCTGCTTCGGCGTCGGTCATGTTGGTGATTTCCGGGGGTAGACCGGCTAGACGTCTGCTTCTTCGAAAGTCTTCTGCGAGTGGGTTGTCCAGGGCGTCGGATTACCCAGCACCTCCACCAAAGCTGTTACGGATGTGATGGGTTTATTTACAATGCGAAGTAGAAGCTGGAGAAAAACACAAGAGACGGTCGCAAACCGCCGGTCAGCAATCCCTCGTGCCAGTCCCTCTTCTTCCTCCTTCTTTCAGCGCCGCGTTACAATATAAATAGTGTTGCGCGACTGAGCCAATTAAAGGGGTCATGAAGCACCCCTTGGGCTTGTTGAAAAAACACGTCCTGTGGAAAGCTGACACGGCTATGAACTGCTCTGCCAAATATTACAGTCGTGCGCGCCGCGTAAAGGCCACAAGCGGAGCGCGAAGTTGCCGTTTCCCCAGGCACCCTCTTTTCAAACAGAGGCCGGTTCTCACTCTCGTCGGTGGGCGGGGCGTCTGCACGTTGACGTCGCTGATCTGCCAGTTTACGTCGCAAGAGACATAGCATGCTTATTGGCCGATAGCCGACGTAAATCGAGAGCGGCGTTCGGATCAGATGCGCTTCTTGCCACGGGGTGCCGCCACTTGCCGGCGCCGCACTCCTCAGTGCATCACTCGCGGCTACCATGTACTGAGGAGTGCGGCGAATGTACGCGAATCACAGCGGGAGAGCGATCGCGTTTCATGACGCCCGCTGACGTAACTTCTTTCCCCCGTGCCATCCCTCCCTATGTAGCTTCCAGTGCGCTCGTCGGCACGAGAAAAGAGAGAAAGCGATGAGGGCGTACGCCAAACCCCCGTAACTCCGCTCATTGTTGACGGATTCGAGAAATATTTGCGGCAATCGATTCGGGAGGCAGTAAACTCCGATACTGAGGTCATTCGATCATTACTTGGAAAAGTGGTTCATGACCCCTTTAAGCATTTACTTCTTGCTCTAGCGGCCACAAAAAAAAAAGCCTGTATTTCTGCGTAATTAGATGAACTAGAACTTTGTGCACTCTGCTTTTCTGTTTGCATGAATACGCGTACAGCTGTAGAAATGCGTGGCTTCAGGTCTCTTTTAACCGCTAACCATCCTCTGCAGACGCTAGTTCATGCTTTGCGGTATCACAAGAATTACCAAATCGCCAACACATCACTAGATGGTGTCGCTAAATTTCTGCATTTACACCTCGACATTTAGTACTTTTTTTTTAGTGCATTTAGACGACATCAAGTGCACTATGTGATGTGCTTGAACGACAAGGTGGTACCCACATTGAAATGACTTTGGCGAATGGACGGTACGATGGTTAGACCTAGCGCCATACCGACACGGGTGTGTACTCACTTATTAGAGTGCATACAAGTATCGTAAGGCGAAATGCTTATGTTTATCGTGTAGGCATACGTACAGGCATTTGGTACTGTGCTAGTACAACGGAATAAGCTGTAATTTGAGAACGTGAATGACGTACGCACACATGCGAACCTTGTGTGGCTAGGAGACGACGCAAGGAGCCATCCACACCACGGGGTTTCGTCCGCTCGCCGCTAGGTGACGACTCTGCTCGATCTTGCAGCCAATAGAGAAGCTGGCCCGGAGGGCGAGAAGCGTCGTTGTACCCATAGGCGGGCTCAGGGCCGGTTCTCCTTCAGCCTCCCCCTCCCTATTAAGTCAATGTATGGGGCAGACTTCGCCCCCCCCCCTCTTAGCTGAATAGGGGGGGGGGTCCTCCCCCCGTGCCCATGCCTATGGTTGTACTGTACTGTACTATGGTTCTACCAATACCACTCTTGGTTGTACGCTCGCTCGGATGGGGAGAGGGCGTACATGAAACGACGCCTCGCCAATCTTCCTTGGCAAGGCGGGCATGTCATGCACAGCAGCAGCGCTTGCAACGCTGCCTGCGTTCCAGCGCAACCGTGATAGCAGTGCGCGTTTTGGGCGAGTGGCCTGGTGAAACGGGCCACGGCAACACGCCACGGCCGCACTGGAACGCTACCGTATCGTCCCAGCGGGACCGTGCATGAGCATATGGTCGCGCGGGATGCACGTGGCTTAACCTGAAGAACAAAGAAATCCTTAGTGTAAACTGCCGAAACTTAGGAGCAAAATGTAACGTCTCACGAATGTGGCGACAGCAGATGCAATAGTATAACAGCGTGGTTCGTAGCGGTCCTTGAAACCCTTAAAAACCGTGGAATTTTAGAATATCGTTTTCAAGGACTTGAAAACCTCTAAATTTTTTAGGTCCTTAAATGCCCTTGAATTTCGTCAATACACTTGTTCAACCAGTTTTTAGTAGTTGGTCTTGGAATAGAACTCTGTGAATATTCAAGCGCATATTTCAGTTGTCGAATTCGCTTTGGTATTAAGTTAATGTTTTGGAAGTAGGTGAACCGAACGAATAGACTTATTCTGTCGCGTGTAACCTGCTTAAAAGATGGTTTCACTGCAGCACGAGGCTGCATTGCCGCGAAACCACCTTGTCCGGGTGAATCCGCACCGCCGCCATCCGCATCTGCACATCGGTCATTTTGCTTTTCTTTTTTTTTTTCTAGGGCGTCTTACCAGGTCTAAGTATAGCAAATTTTAAAACTTAACGTACTTTATCGATTTGCATCCTACCACTATTCAAATCGTGGTGCTATTCGCTTCAAAATTCCGCTCGTTCTCGGCGGATTGCAGAAATTTTTGCGGCAGTCGATTCGTGAGGCAATAAATTCCCGATACCGAGGTCATTCAGCGATCACGTGGCAAGGTGGTTCATGACCCCTTTAAAGGGACACTAAAGAGAAACAATGAATTGGTTTGGATTGATAAAGTGTGCTCGGAGAACTCTTGTGTAGTGTATTTCACCGCTATAGGTTTATTATTAAAGGAGAAAACCAAGTTCAAAGTTTCATTTATAAATTTCGCGCCGAACTTTGTAATTCGTGACGTAAAAGACTTCAAAGAGCATTTAACGTATTTTGGCGCCACTGGCTCGACGAAATTTCCAGAAACTCGTTATGTCAAGTCTCTGGCCCCCTCAGAGGACAGTGTACTTCGATTTAACCGATTAGGAACTACGTAGGCACAAGCAGGCGCCGTCAAAAATATGCGACGTCACGGCAAATGGTGCGGGAATTGCAAGGTTGCGTCGCCACCTGTATTTTCTTTTTGCGCGTTTTCTCGCTTATTAAGCGTCTTCGCGCAGAAAGCGTGGTGCTTTTGGTATCGTGGAAGACTACTTTACTAATGCGAGAAAAATCGTTTTGCTCTTTAGTGTCCCTTAAACATATGCATCTACTGGTGAACCAGTGTGCCAATGTGCGTCCAGTGATATCCGTGTCGAGTAATAAATTGGCGTGGTTTTCCGAGAATCAATTTTCGTTTGAAGTTAGCGCTCGTCTTGCTTGGCGGCTTTTCTTGTCTCGACCGTTTGTTCAGCTCGAAGTATGAATATGAATTCATGCAAACTCGGCCAAATTGGAGTTCTTGTATCATCGGAAAGGTGTAAGAGAATAATTGCTCAGCAGATATATATATATATAATATATATATATTGCCCCGCGCTTTTATTAGCGCGCTCGTAAAACGAGCGAGTTCAGGTGCTATTCGAGACTAGCAAAGACCAGGAGCTGCGGTTCTTCATTTCAACGCCTCGAAGGTGAGAGGGCACACACACACACTCCGCAGCGGCAATGGAGTGGACATCCAGAGTTTGGGCAGCCATCGTGAGTAAATGCGTCGTGTGTTAATTGCCGCAATAATTAGTTGATATGATTGCGCCGATTCTCAAGTTCGGCCTAATTTCGACGCCAATTTGCCGTGACTTCAGTAACTGCTGCGGTGAATCGCAGCTAATTAGGCCAGTAAATCTTATCAGTAGAGCCCGTCCCGTCTTCTCCGTGTCTCTGAGAAGCACGAAATAACAGAGAGCTGAGCTAGTTGGTAAGGTTCTATTCATGTTAAAGACACAGGGCGTGCAAACACGGACGCAAGGGAGAAGTCACGACACCACAAACGCCGACTATAACAACTGAAGAGGCGCACAACGGCGGAAAAGAAAGAAGGCACGACAGCTCTTCGGAGCTGCCAGAGCGTGCTGTTTGGCGCCACGTAACAGATAGCTCTCTGTTGGCTTATAGCCGACCTAGTTTAAGAGAGGCGTTTGGATGAATTGCACTTCTTGCCACGGGGGGGGGGGGGGGGGGGGGGGCGGCAGCCACTTGCCTGCGTCCCGCTTCAGTAGTCTGCTAACATTGCGCAGTAGTCGCATTAGCGCGCACAGGAATCACAACAAAAAGAGAACGATCGCTCTGAAGTGCGCTTAAAGTCATGATGCGCGTTGTGGTAGCTTCTTTCCCCCGTGTTATCCCTTCCTGTGTAGCTTCCAGCGCGCTCGTCGACGAGAGGAGAGAGAGATCGCTTAATGGCCGAACCACATGCAGCGTTTTTGCCGGAGTTTTCTGGCGTTGCGTCTCTCGGCGTTGTCGCATGAACGCCCCCCAGAGAGGGCGGCCAACCGCACGAGAAGCGCCGAGACCAGCGCCGCAGCCCAGCGTCGCACAGTGTGATTTAAAGGAGTGACCCTAAAACCTGACAAAGCGGTGCACAATCTCCGTCAATGGACCAACAAGAAATATTCCCGATTATAGCTCTTATGTCTCATTTGTAGCTTTGTGGTGCGCAAAATGACACACAGTGCAGCTGAATGGTCTGGACGAGGAGGAGGAATGAATTTTAGCGATACGAAAGAGGAGTAGGAATGGTCTATTTTTCGTTATTTTACTTGTACCGCCAGCTATCGAGATTAAGAAGAACCACAAACTCGTAATATATGGCCTCTGAGCTTGCAGTAGCACACTGTCACAAATTTTTGAGGCCATGTATACGGCCCCTAAGCCATTCCTGCTAAGCCTAATGATGAACTTAAGTATAGTTCTCGGAAACAGTTCAGACAGATCACGAGCGCTTTGCTGTTAGCTAGGGGAAAAGCTGTCATATACAAGCATCAGTCGAGAACTTATGGACCACGTTGTGCACGGCGACACCTATATATAGCGACGACTTAATAGATCCGAGGCGTGCGGCAGCCATTTAGGCTGCAGCCACGACGCCATTACGTTGGCGGAAGTCACTGCCAGCCGTCGCTGATTGGTTCTCCTTCCATTGTACTGCTTCCGGCGCCGACGCTGCCGATGTCAGGGACGTCCTGAGGTGGACGTTTCGGCCGCTGTCACCGTTAACGTCGACGCCCGAGTGACGCCGGTGAACGAAACGCCAGACGAACACGGGCAAAAACGCTGCATGTGATTAGGCCTTAACTTCTTTCCCCCGTGCCATCCCTCCCTGTGCATCTTCCAGCGAGCTCGTCGGAACGAGAGAAGAGAAAGCGCTTAAAGCGTGCAATAAATGCCCGCAGCTCCGCTCGTTCTGGACGGATCCGAGATATTATTTTTTTGCGGCAATATTAAGGCCATTTTATGATCACTTGGAAATGTAGTTCAGGATCCAGCCCCGTTTACGCAGAAAGTTGTCTATCGCGCGAGCCGGCGCGACTCCATTGCCGAGGAGTCCTGACCGTTCTCATTGGAGCTCTCGTCCCGGGCAATGAGATGCTCATTCACGGCCGTGCTGGAACGCTAGGTTAGCGTTCTGGTGCGGCCGTGGCCCATTCCATCCGTCCAAAACGCGTGTTACGGCCGGTCTGGAACGCCAACAGCGTTGCAAGCGCTGCTGCTGTGCTTTACATGTACGTCCGCGCTGGTAGCGTTCCACCGCGGCCGCAACACTCGCAGTGCCGTGTGCGAGAGCAGACGACTCATCACTGCGTGTCAGACAGTGACGGCACTGTCCAACTCGTGAGTCCAGAAACTGAAACCGAAAGTCGTTCACGTAAATAATGCGGTGTTAAATTACTTACCTGAAGTATATGAATCTTCGAGAGTTTGTCATGCTTCCTGCAGCAATGAGAAGAGTTTGGAACAAAGAACATGCAAGCAAAAAAAAAAAAAAATGTGATGTCTCCAACGTGGGAGAAGCCCACTGCGCGCTAGTCGCGTCTCTCAGGACTATATTTAATAAAGTTCCACCATCCATCCATCCATTCAACACGGATGAAGAGAAAGAAAGGAGGGAGCATTACGTCACGCGATTGAAGCCCACCATGTCGGCCCTGCACGTGACCAAAACGTCAGAGCGCGCGGTAGGTTTTAGTACTAACGGTGGAGTTCTGTTTTTGAACCTCCTCCGTGAGCGAGCCGGTCTGCGCCGAACGAGCGCGCTTCGATTAAAAGCTACCGGGCTCCATACCCGAAGTCTCGGCAAATCTCATTTCTTGCGTGAGCTCGACGCAAAAGGTCGCGCGTTGGGCCGGCACTGCATGGTGGCTTCAAATCGAGTTGGCTTGCCGAGGCTGGCTGCGTGACGTAATTCTCCCTCCTTTCTTTTTCCTTCCTCCATGTCTTCAAACGCTTTACGAAGTCCGTCACGATATGCTTACGCGTGTTCTGTGGATCTTGTTTAAGTGCGCAGAACAGCTGGGCTGTTTCCACGGGCACTATATACAGTCGGATACAACTACAGAGGTCCACGGCATTTTCTCCTCGAAGGCGGATGCACATAAAGGCCTAAACACACGTACGCGTTGCAGCGCGTCAGCGCGTACGTGTGTTCAGGAAGCCTGCGCCAATGGGCGCCCATTCCAGACTGACGACATGAGCCGGGCGGTCGGTGACACTTCGCTTTCGGAGAACATTGCCGAGTGCATGAGCGGGACTGTTTTTTTTTTAGTCGCAGCAGCTATGAGCTGCCGCGTTTCAGTCGGCTGGGCGGACTTCTAAAGTTGTATCAGGACTTCTAAAGTTGTATCCGACTATAGATGGATGATCAAGACATCATGGGTGTATATACCGGTTGCTGTGCGCATGGTTGTCGGCAGCCCTTGAGGTGTTTATATGTTGTGTTGTGTATGTGTTTGTGTGTGTGCGATGTACCCTTGATTCACGCTCGGTTGGTATGTTACATTACTTTGTTCGGCCGTGTAATTTTTAACCAAAGGTTTTGTAAGTCGCAGATTTCAGTGGCGGCGTTGCACGCGAAAAACCCGGCGCCGGTGAGCGTACAGAAAAGCGGCCCTCCAAGTTGCGCCGGTCGCATTCGTATTTGTATGCGCCGTTTTCCAATTATGGACGCTCTCTCCATCGCGGACTTGTCGGCGATCAGCCGTTTCTGATATGGCAATCTGATATTTGATCTAAGTGTCTTGTCATTTCACGTTGCCGCATTTCATTGCGGCCTGGATATGAACGCACGGCGGTCGTTGTTGCCTGTAGCAACTGGAGCGTTGCGCTGCTAAGCACGGGTGAAGGTCCAATTCCTAGCATGGAGGAAGGAAGCAGTCAGGAGGGAGCATCGCGCAATGCTATAGAAAGAAAGAAAGAAAGAAAGAAAGAAAGAAAGAAAGAAAGAAAGAAAGAAAGAAAGAAAGAAAGAAAGAAAGAAAGAAAGAAAGAAAGAAAGAAAGAAAGAAAGAAGTGCGTCAGGCACGCAGACGCAATGCATCGCTTGCCCCCATTTTCCCGCTATAGGGCGAGGGTTTTTACGTTTGACCTAGAAGTCAGAGTGGCTTAACTCTTGGAGGTAGTTT
Organism: Rhipicephalus sanguineus; assembly: GCF_013339695.2. Taxonomy (NCBI): domain Eukaryota; kingdom Metazoa; phylum Arthropoda; class Arachnida; order Ixodida; family Ixodidae; genus Rhipicephalus; species Rhipicephalus sanguineus. Next base: position 77,560,526 of record NC_051184.2, on the reverse strand, counting down.
ATGTGCACTCTAGTTTAAGCAGTACTGTAAGACCCTGTGAGACAGTAGCATGACTACATCCGGGGAGCGGTGGTGGTCAAAACATTTATTAACCTTTAAATGGTTACAGATATGTTATTGGGTTGGGGCCGTATTAGCCTCCTCCACCCATTGTACTAGGTGGAGCCCCTATTCCAGGGCTCCATTGGCAAGCAACGCCGCCCGCGTCCTTTGGACCAGGGCCTTTTGGGCCTTGAGGTCTTGACAGCCGAGCAGGGCCTTCCGGTCCTCTCTCGTGGGTTTGGAGTTAGGGGAGGGGGGGGGGGGGTAGATGGGTTTGATTGGCACGCCCAGATTATGTGGAAGGTGTCAGCCACCTCGCCACAGAACTGGCACGTGCCATCAAAGGTTGAATGGAAATGTTTTAGCACCGCCGGGCACAGTACAGAGTGAAAAGTTTTAAAAGGGGGCTCTCGTCAGCGCAATCCAGTCCCTTACAAGGGTCCGGATAGCGCCGGTGCTCCTCCTTGTAGTAATCGGTGATGTCTTTGAATGAAAGGGCCAAGTTGTCTGAATAGGAGTAGGCTTCCAAAGACAGGGAGATAGCCCGGGAAGAGAGTGCGCGGGCGGCCTGATCGGCCTGTTCGTTTCCCTCGAGTCCTGGGTGGCCGGGGGCCCGAACGAGATTACGCAGAGTTGGATCGAGGTATCGGCAGATTGGTTGCAGTATGCGCTGAGCACGCGGGGGAGCCCACCCTAGCTCATATGATGAATTCCATTGGCGGATTCGGAGTGGCCGACGAACTCTACGCCGGAGCACTCCACTCCGTGGAGAGCATCCGAAGGAAATCTGCCAATGGAACACAAGCGCCCTCGCCAGAGCAAACGGTAGGGGGCGCTAGCGCACATCTGCTTCGCAAGCGCTCAGTATTCCTCGCGGTCCGCGCAGTTTTCGCCTTCACGGGCGCGAGCGGAGAGAACGGGCGCGGTCAGACAATGTATTTCATCGCACACAGGGTACGCCACGCTCTGCGTACACACGGGGAGCTTGCGACTTCCGGTCGAATCCGCCGCTTTTCACGGAGTAGAGAGAGCTGCTCCGTGGAGTGAATCTGGCGCCGGAGCTGCTCCAGATACAGGGAGCACTCTCAATCCGCCAATGGAACAGACTTGCTCCGAATGGAGCAGAAAAACTTCTTCCGGAAGTACTCCGAATCTGCCAATGGAATTCACCAGTAGTTCCGACACGCCCCTCGCGAGACGGTGATGATGTGTTTCGACGAGGGATAGGTTGACAGAGCGATGGCAATCTCCTCCACGTGTGCTGCACTGTAGGCTTTGAAAGTGAGCCTGTTTACTGTTTTTGTGTTGTGTACGACCGCGGCCGTATATACCACCCCCCGTGGTGTGGGCCGGCAACGCGTCCACGTAACACACGTGTTGTTGGTGACCAAAGTGTCGCTGCAACGCTTCCGCGCGCGCCTGGCGACGACCGCTGTGGTCTTCCCTGGACATGTTGCGGGGAAGGGGTCGGACCCGGAGGGCGCGTCTCCAGGGCTCTCGCACTCTCACCCTTTCCTGAACGTGGTAGTCGTGTTTGATGTGCAGCCGGTCCAAGTGGCGGCGTCCGGATTGGGTCTGTGCAGGACGCGTGTATTGGTTGATGAGGTGGGCTTCTCGAAGCTCCCGAAAGGTGTTCACCACCAGAAGTCTCTGGTTGGGCATGGTGATCGGGAGGCCGAGAGCCTGCTTGATGACTTTCCGGTGGATGACCTCCAGTTGGTCCTCATAGTGTTCGCGCAGATGCAACTAGGGGGTCGAGTAGGGAATTCTACTCGTTACGAAAGCATGTGCAAGCCGCAGTGCAATCCTTGCTTCGTAATCCTTCCCACTTGTTGGAGACCCGGCGGACCATACGGTGCACCTGGTCTCCCACCGTGCGAAGTTTGGCCAGAGTGGTGTCGGCCCTGCGTTGGTGGTGTATGAAGACGTCAAGGACGCGGACCTCCTTGGCCTCACGGAGCGGTCCCGAGGGGATACTGATGCGTAGCTGAGTTGTGTCCCGAGGGGAGGGACGTACGTACACAAATTCTGATTTAGCTGGGGCGCACTGGAGAGAGATCGAGCTCCTGCCGATTGTGTATGTACTCCATTGCAGAAGCGTCATCTTGACTCTGGCGAGGGAGTTTCTTCACTCTCGTTCGGCCAGAATACCGGAACTCTTTGCGAGAGTACCTATAACTCAGTGTTGCATAGTCCCTGACAGTAACTCTCTTGAAGAAAGAGGGAAATGCGCGACAAGCCTTTAGTCGCGCGGAAAGAGTTGCGAGCGCTCTGTTACTTCTGGGTGTATATTCTGAGTATTTTGTATTCTGAGTAGTGCATTCTGCCGGGTACTCGTTTCTATATGCAAATAATCTTAGTAGTTGTAAGGTGACAGAGTACCTGGTAATTGTCCGGGTGACACCTTGAGTGTATATGACGACCAGTGAAATCCGTTTATTACAAATCCATGAAGGTCACCTAAACGTTTCCCTGTGGCTTCCGGAATACCACGTGACCATCATGTCCATCGCCGGCCTATAGTTTCCTTTTCGCATCCACTTAGGCTGACATTATATTTCGTTCCACTGACCAGGTATAGGTTTGATGGCATGGTCGAAATAACGTTTTCGTAGTAGCAACTCGGCGATTTATATACGCCGGCTAAATTCTGTGCAATTCAATAAAGAGGTCTGTCTCTCAAAATAACGTTTTAGTTTCAGTACTATCGCTTTTAGCGAATGTTCAGGCTATTCTCTCTTATGACCCAGATATTTGTTCGTCTGGCACTCGATGGTATTCTCTGAATTCTACGCCAGAACCATTTGTCAAAAGAATCAAGCTTATATATATATATATATATATATATATATATATATATATATATATATATATATATATATATATATATATATATATATAGTGTGCGTGTGTGTGTGTGTGAGCACGAGCACTCTCGTTTCTCTTCCAAGCATATCCGATCGTGCACTTACTTCCAGTTTTAAGAATTTTCATAAAAAGTCCTAAAAAATAGAAATTGAGTATTCTGGTTCAAGTTACGAGTTTTATTGGATACATACCATATCGGAGCGCAACTTTACGTAAGCGCCAATTAACTCTCAGGATAATTATTTAAAATTAATTGATTGAGTTCATTGAAAAATTTTGAGCAGCTGGGATCGTTGCGCCACCCGGCGGAGCGGATCTCAAACACGCGCTCCTTTCTACGCGGCCTCTGAGATCCGTTTCTCCATGTTCGACGGAACACAAACTTATTCCAAGAAGTACACGAGGGCACGTGAACGCCAACGTGCAAGTGCCACTCTTAGATACCTAAGGCAAGGATTAGGGTTGCCTCCAGAATTTTTTTTTTTTTTTCATGTTTCCGCAAGGTCACCTCTCGCATCCACATCTTACCACATGAAAGACCACGGCGTTTACCACAGGAAATTCGGTATTACCCGCGACGGTGTTCTAGCGGTTATGGTGCTCGACTGCTGACCCGAAGGTCGCGGGATCGAATCCCGGCCGCATTTTCGGTGGAGGCGAAAAATGCTTGAGACCCGTGTACTTAGATTTAGGTGCACGTTAAAGAACCCCAGGTGGTCGAAATTACCCGAAGCCCTCCACTACGGCGTCCCTCATAATCATATCCTGGTTTTGGGATGTTAAACCCCAACAATTATTATTATTTCGGTACTGAGGCTGACATCTTTGTCTTTCGTGATGTTTGAAAGTCCACCTGTTGCTCGGTTTACTAATTCCACTCTTCGCTGTATTTCTTACGTACAGCTACCGTCATCTTCTGTTCCGGATCCTTGCAAGGTGTAGGATTCCACAACATCTATTTTTTTTTTTTTTCTTGCGGCTTTAAAAACGGTTTCTCTCTTTATCCGTGGGGATACTTTGCCGCAGCGTGGCTCATTCTGTGGCGGAGCTCGATTTACAGGGGCCACTCCTATTTTTTTGAGATTGCGTTTTCGTGTCGATGGGGTGATAAGCGTTATTACACTTAATTACGGCAATCAACAGAATGTCATAGATGTGTAGTGTGTAGTTATCACATAAGTTTTTTCTCTCTCATTTTTTTTCTTCTTAGTGGCACGACTGACTTGGCGAAATTTCTGGAGCCCTGCACTACGGCGTCCCTTATAATCATAGTATGGTTTTCGCTCGTAGACCTTCAGGTATTATATGATGACTCGGCAAACGCGTCGTGTGCGTCTGTGCACTCTAACGAGCATATTTAATTGCTCGCATTTTGCGGCTTGTTCACGATAACCGCACTGCAACCTCGGGGTAGACGTTCACAACCGTGTCACGCAACATGTGAAAAATATCTGGTGAATCACGTTCGCTCGCCACACAAGCTAAGCTATAACTTGACGTTCTACCCGCCGCGGTGGTCTTGTGGCTATGGTGCTACAGTGCTGACTCGAAGGTCGCGGTATCGAATCCCGGCCACATTTCGATGGAGGCGAAATGTTTTAGAGGCTCGTGTACTTAGGTTTAGGTGGACGTTAACGAACCCCAGGTGGTCGAGATTTATGGAGCCCTTCGCTACGGCGTCTGGCATAACACCGTGATTTTCGGACGTAAAATCCCGTTTTGACTTGACGTCCTGGTAGCCGATAACGAAGTCTCAAGTTGGATCCCATTTTCGGCACGCTCGAGTCTTTATGAGGATGGAACCTATAAGGCAGTCGTTTGCGTATATAGCTTAACCCATATATGCCCACTGTCCTTTCTAACATCGCTATTTCTTCAGCTGACGACTAGCGCCACCTACAGCACATCAAGCAGGCCTCGTTCTCAACGTGTGCAAGCCTAGAGATTGCTTGCTTTTCATGCTGCCACGTGCCGACCGCTTTCTCCGGGCAAACGCGTGATTTGTGGGAAATACGTCATGGAGAGGAAGAAGTGCAATGTCGGTGTGCACATGAAATGTTTCAAAGCCTACCACACCCGCACATAGCACCCCTAATGCCCAGTGTCCTATATGTATGGGACGGCTTGAAAAACAGTGGTGCGTTTACTTGGCAGTAAATAAACAACTTGTGCTTTCTTTTGAGAGTAGAAGTACACTTTCTTGAAAAAAAAATATTTGTTTTGTCATTTCTTTCTGAGTTTGGGCATATATGGGTTAAGGGAACCTTCGGTGCACAACATTGGTCCGTAGCAATCCACTACGACTTCCGTGTTTTTTGGGAAGTTGAACTCCGTGAACAAATCAATCGGCACCCACGGTGATTTCGCGAGTTTTCGTCACCCATTTTCTATTACGATCTGTGAAGTGCCCCGAAAAAAAAAATACGTTGCCGGATTTCCTGATGTTTCATTTTTCGCTACGCATTTTCTATTGCCAGTTTGACGACTACTTGAAGCGAACGGATCGCGCCGTGGGCACGTGCTGCCTCTAAGCAAGCTCAGATCTTTTGCCGCGTGCTTTCGGTGCTTCGGCATTTCCCTCCCTTTTTTGGGGTATGTTCGTCTCCCGTGGCTCCGTTGACCACTGTTCGTGGCCGCCATTGGTAGACGCAGAGGCGTCCACGAGTCGCGTTCCACCCCTTGAAAAAAAAAAAAAAAAAAAAACGCGCCGCGTTTCTCGCGTATTCGCGGGAAAACCGCTTCCCGTCTCGCCGTGGCGTCGTCGTCTGCTACCGGAGCCCGACGTCTGCTCGAAGTGGGTGGAGTTTCGAAAAAAAGAAAGGACGAGTTGATAGGCGGGACGCTTTCGTAGCCACTCCTACTCGCATGAAGCCACGCCCCCTATTTCGCCCACCCACCTTCTGGCCCCTCCCTCCCACTGCCGGGCCGGCGCAGTTACTGCGCAGTTCGGTAATCACACCTTACCATCCCCAACTGCGCCCTTCGTGCACAGCCGGCGCCGTTTATTTTATTTTTTTTTCCTTGGCCCGCTCGCCGAAGGGCCGCCATGGCCCCTGCCCCGCCAGGGAAGTTGCGCGTCGTGTTTGTTGGCGCCATATTGCTTTTCCCACTCGGCTCCCCTTTTATGCCGCGCAAACACTACGTCATGTGCCGCTCGAATAAGACGACGCGCTGAACATGAAACGAAAAGAAAATGGCGAAGGGGATCCGTAAAATAAGCGAACGTTCGCGAAGCTCACCCTCCGGAGCCTGGATGGGGAGAGCAGACGACAGAAAGAGGGATAGTAGCAGACGATTGTATGACGTCATCCGGGCGCCCTAGGGAACGATCGGACACGAAAGGGGCTCCTCGGGAAGGTTGGGAAACCCCGCGGTTAAACGGGCCGCCTTTGCACGGAGCGAGGCAATCTCTTCGCGATGCAGTATATGTAACATATTTACCTCTATATCGCCGCTTTCTTTTGCTTTTTCTTTTATGACGCTGTCTCGTTTGGCTCGAGTGCTTACCGGGAACAGCATTGCCAAACCTTCTATCAATCATGCAAAGTAGGCTCCGGGAGAAAAGGTCAAGATTTTTATGTTGTGTTTTGTAAAACAGTGCGGATAACAATTAATAGCGCTGCGGCATTAAAAATTAATTTCAAGAGGTCTAACTTCAAGAGAATGAACTGAGGGGCATCAGTTGGTATATAAACTTGCCGAACTTTGATTGCCCAATCTCAGAATCAATGGTGTACCTATATATACCTAAAACGATGGGAACAGTGTATCTATGGCGAACAAACAAATAAAAGAATGTCAGCTTTCTTGCGACGAAACTTGGCTTTATAAGGCCGTACGACATGCCCATTATTTATTTTTATTTATTTACTTGTTTATTTATTTATGTATTCATTCATTCATTTTATAATACAGTTGGTCACTATGGACCAAGCAGTAGTGGGGTTTAGAACGCAGTCACCAAAGTAGACGTGCGCAGGTGTGATTGTCAAAAATACTCTAAGGGCAGATATTCCAACGTATTCTGATGCATGGGATCCACATTTAGCAAGACGGATGCCACCGAGGAGTTTCATCAGACTTAGCTCACACAATTTCGTTGAGACAGTTCCAGGGCGAAACTGCCCAATTGACTGAGAAAAAAAAAAAAAAAAGATGATGGCTTTCGCATTCGAGTCGTCTTAGGTGAATGCAACATTTTTCTTGTTTCTGAGGCCCGTAATCACAAACCTACCTTATCCTTGTCATCCTAAAAATAAATTGTCAAACAAAAACGCCAGGCCTGCGCGGAAAGCGCAGCACATGTCACAGCGAAAGCTGGAAGAGCGGCATTTCTAGAGCCCGTTATAAACTCCCTTGTGGCTACTAATAGAAGTACATTAGGAACGTACCCACTACGCCACAGATCATAATTTTGGGGAAGTTGGGAAGCGTCCACCACGGACATTATTCGTTATTCTGCGGAGAAGCGGGGTATCATCTGTAAGGCATTATGTGCATTTTGTTGATACGACGGTTGATTGGTGATGAAGAATTATGGCTAAGCCATTTGTAATGGGTTGGAAGCTTTAAACAACCCACTAGTTACGTAATTCATATTGTGTGACGCCCGGTCGTTATTTAACTGTCCCACCACGCTTTATAACATACGTTAACCGGAGAAACAGAGAGCGAGAGAGAGAGGGAATTAACTTTATTGAGAGCCTGAGGAAATGTTTCATGGGAGCCTCATGGGTTTCCTTGGCAACCAATAGAAGTGCACTTGCCAGGAACCCACTACGCTATAAATCATCATAATTTTTGTGAAGTAGGGAAGCAGCCACTGTGTATTTTTTTGTCATTCTGCAGAGAACCGTGGTACTCCCTAAACACCTGTAAGGCATTATGTTCACTTTGTTGATGCTGTGGCTGATGACGATGAAGAGTTATCGCAGATGCCTTTGTAATGGGTTGGAAGCATTCAACAACCCACTCGTTGCAGAACTCACGTTTGTGTGACTCCTGGTTGTTATTTTACTCTTCTACCACACTACATTACATACGTTAATGTGGTTCCTTCCCGACATGAAGCCTGTATAGGGTCTTTTTGCAACGCAGTTTCAAGCACTGAGGTAGAGCACTGGGCTTCCACGCAGAGGGCCCAGGTTTGAACGTCGTTCCATCCTGGAAATTTTTTCTTATTTTCTTTTTCTTATTTCGTGCGATAGCGGTTACGGACACCGGCGGCGGCGGACAACTACGGCGCCAAAAACGGCCGTTGAAATGATCTTATAACAGCTTTCCCTGTAAAAGAGATGTAGGTAGTAAATGGGTAGCAAAAGGTTAGTAACAGTCCAAGAAAATTAGTAACCGCTGCGGTCGCTACCTTTTCGCTTGCAGTTACTTTGTACTAACGTAGGTACGTTACGCTGATGTAGCTTCGCTCGGTCAAGTGGCGTACAAAGTTCAGGCACTTGAAGGCAATACATGCACGCGGCATTTTCTCTAAATTGCAGTTAGAGCGAGTTTCGCGAGTATACGAGCAACGCGCGCACCGCAATATGCAATAGTGAAACTACTCTTGAGGTGCGCCTACGCCACCAGAGCAAGGACCGGCGAAAACGAAACTACCATCCACGTCGCCAGGAGTAACGTAAAGTCCTTTTTTTCTGTGAATCGAACAGAAATGCACAAGTATAGCATTTTATGTCGTCTTCCTGCAGTAATCTTTTAACAGCGAAGTTGTTTAAGGTGTCAGCAACTTGTGCTCCGTCGTAAAAAAAAAAAACTGTCATCATCATGAACCGGCACGCACTCTCTTCATTTTCATTACGATGCAGCTGTTTAAGCAATCGGTAACTTGTGCTCCGTCGTGCAAAACTCCTCAGGGGTGTATGCGCCACAGGAATTGGGCAAGCCCAACTGCCGAGTATACAGCGGGTGCGAGCGTTAAACGAAAACTCTGCTCGGCGAAGTGGAGAACGTGAAACGCGTGAAAGAGATCGAGAGAAAGAGATAAAGGAAAAGAGAATAGGCCTCCCAAGCTCGGCCAGGGGGCGCTGCGGCGCACGCGTTTCGCCGCCTTTCTAGCGAAAACCGGTCGCTCCCCTCTCCGCGCCTGCCTTTTGACTGCGCTGTCTCCGCACGTTCAGGCACCCTGCACGCGCTGTTCTCTGCTCGCCGTGCACGTGCAGCTTCACGTGTCGCTTGCTCTGAAGGTTTAGAAAGATCCCAGAGATGAAAAAAAACGTTTTAACGGTGGGAATCTTACCAGAGGAGGACGGTTGATCGACCACCTTTTCGGGACCGAGCAGGTCGTCAAGGGCTATGCTGTTTGTGCGAGCGCTACGTGCGTGCAGATGCTGAACGGGCACATTTCTTTGACATGAGTAGGGAGGTGACTGCGCGAGTTCTGTAATTATGTTACCGGTAAAACGCACATTCGTTGCGGCAGTCGTGTATACTCGGAGCTGTCAGCAACCAACCAGCACGCTTTCGAGTGCGTTTTCTATTGATAACTTTTCAATTGCTTAGATGCCAAGTTTGTCGTGCGGCTTTAAATTTATTATGAGCTCAGTGTGAAGAGCATAAATTTACATCTGCCCTGTTGAGTCACTGGCTGCATCGCAATGCGCAGTGTTCAGTTTCGTGGGAGTTTCACTTTTGCCGAGGTTTGCATCGAATGATAACAACGTCGGATCGCAAGTTTAATGTCGCCTTGGATTTTTTTAGAGCTCCCTTTGACAGCATAATGATATACGCAAACAAAAAATAAATAAATATTTCATGCCCACTTCGACGATGCATGTTTCTTGCAGAGGCGTGTTTCATTTCGAATAATATCGACGCCTCATCACGCACCGTGTTCGCTTATTCGAATGTCGCTTTGGTTGTTTCGACAGCTCGCTTGGTCAGCATCATATTATACAGGGGCGTAGCCAGGGGGGGGGGGGATCAAACCCTCCCCGAAAATTTTCAATTTTGCTTGCGTATATGTACACGCACACATACAAACGCACGCACAAACATACATAAAGTATGGTTGGACCCCCCCCCCCCCCCCCGAAAAAATTTCTGGCTACGCCCCTGATACTATACAATACCCACTGGGATCGCGCATGTGTATGATTATGCCGAGATTTGTGCCCAATAATAAGCGCATCTGAATTCGCGAAGCCATCGAAAATTTAATTGCCACCTTGGTTCTTTTTTCAGCTCGTTTCCAAAGCGGCATGCAAGGCTTTTTATTACGTGCCGAACGCATGACATTAATACGAGGCACGCCGTGGTGGATTCATTCGGATTAATTTCGGCCACCTGGGTTTCTTTAACGTGTACGTAAATCTAAGTACGCCGGTGTTAGTGCATTTCGCTCCCATCGAAATGCAGCTGCTGTATGCGTGAATCGAACCCATGACCACGATTTTAGCAGCGCAACACTTCAGCCTTCTAAGCAATCACGGCGTGTCGCATGCAAGGCCAATATAAACGCTCAGTGCAAACATACAGCTTAATTCTGTTTACAGGGAGCCGCGACGGGAAATGTACCGCAATCAGCTGAATTAAACACTTAGTACTCACGGTACGTTATTTAAAATGTGGTGTAATAAGCCCAAATGCTCCGCTGCTGTAACATTACAAATGGTTGACTCGGAAAGCCAGCGCGCAATCTCGAAACGTACAGCGGCTGTCTATTTGTTGTAACTTCGGTTCACAAACGCACTTCCCTTTCAAATGAGCACGATCGTCGCGTTTCTCCCCGTTAATAGTTCGTAATACTGTGTACGACAAGCCCAAATGCTCCGCTGCTGTAACATTACAAATGGTTGACTCGGAAAGCCAGCGCGCAATCTCGAAACGTACAGCGGCTGTCTATTTGTTGTAACTTCGGTTCACAAACGCACTTCCCTTTCAAATGAGCACGATCGTCGCGTTTCTCCCCGTTAATAGTTCGTAATACTGTGTACGACAAAAACTGCTTCAAGGTGAGAAGACCGCGAAAGCATCGCGGCGAACTGCCATAATCCACTCTTGACGCCTCTGCTCCTCGGACTGCTTGCATTGGAAACGGTAGAACATGACAGGAAGGTTTCGGCTCTTCGACATTTTTAAACTTTTGTGACAGTTCACAATGCAGCAGGACTGCGTGCCTGCTTTCGAGTACGACGAAGGAACGGCACCCATAGCGTGAAAAATGCGAGATAAAAGCCCCGGGGAGCACGTTCTCCGCGCGCGCGATGGGAAAACCAAGCAAGAGCGACCCGTCCCAGCTACCGGAGTTTTCCCCTCTCTCCGCTGGGGCGGCGGACGGCGCTGCGCAAACTTGAGCGTTGGAGGCTTATAGAGAGAGAGTGGAAGAGGAAAAGAGAGAGAAATAAAGGGAATAAAGACATAAAAGAGATAAAAATAGAGAAAGACATAGAAAGAGAGATAGAAAGAAGCAGACACGAAAAAGAGATAGAAAACAAAAACAAAGGAAGACAGAAAGAGAAAATTAGATATAAACAAAGAGAGAGAGAGAGAAAGAAAGGAAGAAAAATAAAAGTAGAAAGAGCGAGAGAGAGAACGAAATAGATAAAGAAAGAAAAATAGAAAGCAACAGATACAAGAAAGAGAGAGAAATAGAAAAATAAAGAGAAACAAGGAAGGCCACGCAGCTTCGCTCGAGTCTTCCTTCAGGCTTGGCACCACTAGTGATTATACACGGAGGCCCTACTACGCTATTTTGGGCTAGTAACTATAGAATGTCCCACTGGTGGCGCTAACCGTGTCCTATACATTTACCCTATATTTCTCGGTTACTAAAGTGCTGCTGCTCTTAATATTGTCGGGAGAGGAAACGACCAACATTCAACTCGGAGCGAACAGCGGTTTGTCTTGTCTTGTCTTGTCGCCTAGATCTTGGCTCATACCCACAAGGGGGATTGGCCACACTGTACTTTACTTGCGGCGACAGCATGCAGCCACGAACTTCTTCCTTCCCAAACTCTGTACCGACATTATACTCCGTTTCACATATCACCTGCAACGCTGTGGAAGCTATATGCAAGAAGTGCGCTCAGCAACAGTGTGTAAAAAGTCCGCGCGTCTCGCGCTTGGCTTTCGTCGTTGTAGACGCTCGTGCAAGCCGAACAAGAGCGTGCGCGTGAGGCGTCGCGGCGGGCCGCAAATCGAGCACCAAAAGACGAAAACAAAGAGACGCTAAGCGATCCAGCACTACGTGTTGACAACCGTATAACTTATAGGTTTGTTTGTTTCAAAGGCACAAGGTATCTTCAGTTATTATTCAACCTAAAAAAAAAAACACAATCGCGTTACCGTTGGTGAAATCGTCGAACTATTTCTTCGTGCGAACGCATCTACTGCGAGAAGTCTCGCCAGCCTCCACAGCGTTGAATCTGATGTATGCTCCCTCCCCCCCCCCCCCCCCCCAAAAAAAAAAAAAAATCTTCGTCTCGATGTCGCAGCTCGAAACAAGAGTGAAAGCTGAGCCACAAAAGTTAGTGACGGGTTAATTAGCACAAGGAGAAGGTAAACGCGTAAGAGAAAATCACACCATCTCCCGCTAAAGGGGACCATGAGGCGATGCGAAGCAGCGTTTCGGCATGTCGAGCCCGCGTTTCATAGGGGAAGTGGAGAGGGAGAAAGTGGGAGAGGGGAGGTGGAGAGGAGTATGGGAGAGGAGGTGGGTGGAGAGGCTTCGTGCATGCGCGGTGAGGGTGGTCACGCCGCACTCCACCACCACCACCACCGGTTTGAACTCCGCCATAAGATGCTTCGCATCTAAAATACGATGGGCCTGAGGGCAGGCTCCGCGCCACACAGTTTGTAACTTGCAGGCAGCGCGAGTGGCACAGGCTTCACCCTGGAGACGTGATCCGCGTCAGGTTAACGTGGCATCATATCTCTGCTGGGACAGCTTCGTAAGTTGACTTCGTCCAGGCAATGCAGAACACGGTATATAGGGTCCGAAATGCCGGCACAACAATAGACCTTTTTCAAACAATCCCAGAACCCCCCGAGGGCGCGCGAAGCACTATGGGAAAAGTGTGTACGGCGAGCCCGCCGGCTGTTCCGTCGCTCGCTGCTCGTTGGCGCCCTGGGAGCACCAAACGAAAAAAAAAAAAAAAAAACGCGTCGCCGCTGGTTGACTATTATTAAAACCTAAATACTACACGGCTGAACGCACCTGCATGTATCTCTACGCATAAAATGCGAAAGAAATGATGCAGTCAGTGTAGGTATATTACCGAGCGGATGTATACCGGATGTAGCAGTTAAGTGGCATGCGAGTTATCACGTGCCGGTATACATGCAGTAAAAACGTGCTGTCGTGAGCAATGCGAGCTGGAACACCGAATTCGTATTTATTCAGTGATTACTTGTTCACGATCCACTACGGCATTTAATGCCATAGTGGCTCGTGATAGGGTTTAACCAAACTGTAGAGAGGTGTTACAGTGTTCAGGTATACAGATGATTATATTATTTTAATTGACAAGTCATGCGCTGTACAAAGAAGTGAGCACATCCTAAACGTGTTTAAAGAAAAAGGGATTGGACTAGAATTCACTTGCCAGATGCCTTGTTCTGATAATTTGCAGTTTCTTGATACATGCTTTTAAGTTTCACTGCGGAGCATGTTCGCGGGCACTATAGCCCGCGTTCAGTGAAATCGGTGTTCAGTTTCGTGTCGGCGCATTCGAATGTTGTTAAACGAGGAATTGTGATGTCATTATTACGCAAGGCATTGGAAAAAAAAAACTTGCGCACATAAGATGAGCAGTAGTTTCCAGCTGCAAAGTGATCAAAGAGGCGGGATACCCGGCGTATCGTTGTAATGGTTCGCGAAAATCTGTTCGCATGGCAAAGAAAGATTAACACGGACGTTCTCCATCCGTAAATAATGAAGAAACTAGAAATACTGCAGTTATTCCACGTATGTATAAGAAGTTCTTCAGTCGCATGGCCTGAAGAACGTAGGGAAGCGATGTGGGGGTGAAGGTTGTGTTTGCCGCCCCAAATGAGCTCAGTCGCATTAAGGTCGCAGGGGTCTGCGGTTGGCAAAGAAAAATGCGGTCAGAGGCATGCCAATTGTTTTGTAAATTGTGTAGGAGTTACCGCAAATTTCTCTTTCTTGTGTCCACATGTACATCGGCCAGACTGGTCGATGTATTAATACGTATACGCGCCTCAGCGAACATCGAAATTCATTGAATGGAGCCGTCTCATCTCGCCTTTCTATGTCAGTCATGAAAATGTAATCCAGTCTTCGAAAGCAGAGTAATTTTGTACCACCAACCTAATCAGACAACGCGAGAAATTTCGGTGGCATATCATGTCACAAATAACGCCACACTTTGTGTCAGTCAACCTTCTCAGTCGTTACAAGACAAGGAATTCTACTTTATTAATCGACTGTAAGCACGCGCCTTGGTTGTTTGACTTTTCGTACCTCTTTATGACACGCGCGACGAACTCCCATTTTTTTAATGTTTTTTTTTCACGCGTGCAATAAACTTTCAGTTGTGTGTGAGCGCTGGTTTGTGCATTCCCTTCCTTGTACTGCTCCTTTATTTTTTCGCTCTAAGTATTATTCCAACCTGTAGTTATAGCACTAACGAAGGTTAGTAGGCACCATATATGGTGCGAGCGACGCAATGGATGTATCCCATTTCCCCAAATGCCGACTACACTTCCTAGTGTACTCTTTAAATATCAGAACCTCACACTGTAGTCGTCGACATTGTCGATGGACGTTGATTCCAAATGCATCCGCGAATCATAGACCGCTCCTGCACTTCATAGGCAACCGAGCTGTATTTTAAATGCGAAGCATTTCTTAGCGAACTTCTGCGACTTTGAGCGTATCTATCTATCTATCTATCTATCTAGCCGCCTACGACTTTGTGCTCTCCTGGTCGCTTGGTTAATCGAATGTACACCAAAATTGGTATGGCGTAACATGACTGTATGACGAAGATAAATGACAACTCATAACATTAAAATCATGGCACGCATGTCATGTACAGCATGATTTACATGCCACGCTCATGATGCGCTGGCGGCCGTTTCGCTAGCTTGATCTACCCCGAAATTGGTATTGCGCGACGTGACTGTATGACGAACATAAAAACACGAGTTAACATGAAAATCATGACACGCATGTCATGTACAGCGTGACTTACGTGCCACGCTCATGGGGCGCTGGCGGCTGTTTCGCTAGCTTGATCTCCCCCGAAATTGGTATTGCGCGACGTGACTGTGTGACGAACATAAAAACACGAGTTCACATGAAAATCATGACACGCATGTCATGTACAGCATGACTTACGTGCCACGCTCATGGTGCGCTGGCGGCCGTTTCGCTAGCTTGATATACACCAAAATTGGTATCTTCCGGCGTGACTGTGTGACCCATATAAATAACAGGAGTTAACATGAAAATCATGACACGCATGTCATTTACAGCATGACTTACGTGCCACGCTCATGGGGCGCTGGCGGCCGCTTCGCTAGCTTGATCTGCCCCGAAATTGGTATTGCGCGACGTGACTGTGTGACGAACATAAAAACACGAGTTAACATAAAAATCATGACACGCATGTCATGTACAGCATGACTTACGTGCCACGCTCATGGTGCGCTGGCGGCCGTTTCGATGGCTTGATATACACCGAAATTGGTATCTTCCGACGTGACTGTGTGACGAACATAAATAATACGAGTTAACATGAAAGTCGTGACGCACATGTCATGTACAGCATGACTTACGTGCCACGCTCATGGTGCGCTGGCGGCCGTTTCGCTAGCTTGATCTACTTCGAAGTTGGTATTGCGCGACGTTGCTGTGTGACGAACATAAATTATAGGAGTTAACATGAAAACCATGACACGCACTTCCTCAATGACATACAAGACGATGTATGCAGCTCTTTGCTGGCTGCTTCGCATTACATCGATTCCCACAGTGCGTGGGATCTGCCGGCTTTTTTTTTTACTTATGCCGTAAGGCGCAATGGGGCAAGAAAAAAAAAATAAACGGTGACGCTTCTGAGCCGCTCAACTTAGAGTTACTGTATATGCTTAAAGGTAGCATATACAGTAACTCTAGCTCAACTGGTCCAACAGTGGGAGAGATGCAAATCGTCGAGAGGCCGTCGCAGCTAAGCACTGAAGTTCGTGATTGAATTACGCAGTAACATGTTGCACCTTGCCAAATTCACTGTGTAAGTCCTGGCACGGCGCAAGCGGAAAGCTACAGCGCGAGGCCCGCGCGCTCGTCGCGGCGGCTGCTGCGGCGTACACACATTTCCCATGAGCGCTTGCGCGCCCGTTGGCGGCGCTCGTGTGCTTGAAAAAGGTCTATTTTTTCTGAACGGCCTCGTTGTCGTACGGGGGTCAAACTCAAACTTATCTAGTCACCCGTCTTGTATAGCTTTGGGATGGATGTTGTATCGGCGAGCATCCCGACATTGCCGAGACAAAATGCGTAGCCGCGTAAGCTTCCGCGCTTCTTACGCTGAACGAAAACGCTGAACGAAGACGTCTGTATCTTCGTGTCAGATGGAGCTATAGGAGCATTACGTCGAGCATCGGGGTAAACTCGCGGCCGTAAACCAGGCCACCAAGTTGAAACTCAAAATGGTGGTTTAAGCGGGCTCGTTGGTACGTACACATATTGTTGACTATATATTTCGCGTTCGCGCAATAAAACCCTGTTGTAAGTCAGCGCTTGTGCTGTGTGGTCTATTCTCGGTGTCCCGTTTCTGAGCTGTTTGAAAAACTTTGTGTTGAAACCCGGATGTTACCCGAAGAGCCACGTTATAGGCAAATGTGACATATGGGAGGATTTCATGCCAGTTCTTGTGATCCATGACGACATTCGCCGAAAGCTTATCCGCGGTCGTTTTTTGTTTTTTTTAAGGCGTTCGGTCAACTCATACTGGTCTGCAGGTGGTACGCAGTTGCCGTGCGGTGTACGGTACCGCTCAGCTGCAGGGTATCTCGCAGTAACTGTGCCGTGAACGCTGTGCCACGATCTGCGATGACGACATCATCTGGTGCACCGTGGCGGAGAACGACGTTTTAGCAGCGGAGCTCTTTAAGCTTTTCGTTGCGCCGGGCAGTGCGAACATTAGTTATCATCATCATGAACCGGCACGCGCTCTGTTCTTCCTCTTCGTCCTCTTCTTCATCTTCTGCCTCGTTCCCACAACATGTGCGCCTATTTGTCCGTCGTGGGATGCAATAACTGATGGGAGAGAGAACGAGTACAGAGAGAGAGAGAGAGGGGGGGAAAGAAAGGGAAGAAAGGACATAAAGAGATAGAAGACAGAGAACGAACTACGGAGAGAGAGAAAGAGATAGAAGCATACACAAAGAAAAAGTGATAAAAGAACAGAGAACGAGATAGCAAAAGCAAGAAAGATAAAAGAGAGAGAGAGAATTAAAGATGGACAGAGAAAGAAAAGGGGAGAGAGAAAGAAAGCGTTCCATAGCCACGCATAATGTCGTATAGCAAAGAGGTGGGAAACGGAAGTCAGGGGTAGAGAGAGGAGGGGAAAGGGTGAGGCAAAGAGTAGCCATGTATCGTATATGAATGGGTGGGAAAGGAAAGTGAGGGGGAGAGAAAGGAGTAGGAGACATAGTGACGATGGTTGTAGCGCGAACTCGGGACAAGAACAAAAGGTATACACGAAGACGAGCGCTATATAACAATCGCCATGACCTTCCAACAAGCCCAAGCCGCCACCCATCATGTATAGTATAGTACAGCAAAGGGGTGGCCGTGTGTAGTATACGAATGGGCGGGAAAGGGAAGCGAGGGTCACTTGAGTGATGTGAGGGTGAGGAGGAAAAGAAGGGGAAACATCGTCGAATAACAGCGCAACAAGGTTAAAGCACGGACAGAAGGAAGGGGAAAGGGTGAAGCATATCAGTCATGTATAGTGTAGTATAGTGTAGCAAGGAGTGAGATAGGGAAGTGAGCGTGACGAGGAGGGAACGCCACCAGCTCCGCTGATTCCTCAGTCCTCGCACCACTAGTGTGTAGATGCCCCAATTTTTGACGAAGTTAGCCACATATATAGAGAGCAGTAGCTTGCTGAACGTCTTGGGTTTCGCAGTATCCAGTCAAGTAGTCGGTGGCGACAATAATCCAGCGGTTATCACCTGAATATTTGGGACACGTCCCGAGCAAATTGATCCCGACCTGTTCAAAAGGTGCGTGAGGGGGTCGTAGAGGCCACGGTGTTAGAATGTACAGGCTGAAGCAGGCCGGCTGGTATCATGGGTGGGGATTTTGCGGCGTTGGCAGTGTGTGCAAGGTTTGAAGTAACTGCTCCACGGTTTTTTGTAAGTTTCCTCCGGTAAGTACTTCTCTTCGTTCCTCGCCAAAGTACGCGTGATACCAAAGATGCCCGGACGATGGTTCGTCGTGGCATGCACGTAAAATGTCGTCGCGAAGAGAAGCATGGAACGGGAGGTAGACGGTTTTGGTGAGGTGAAAGTTGCGCTCGTAGAGGACGTCGTTGCGTAGACATAAAGATGACAAGTTACGCGCTAACTGCCGCGGGGGCTGTGGGCGACGTCTTTCAAGGTATATTGAATAAGTGGTCGCACCTCTTGAGTCGTCGCGTTAGTTTTGGGCCACGTTTAAAGGGGCTAGGGTAGAAAGGAAACCGCAGTCTTCGTCGCTGTCTTTTGTGGGTGGTCTCGACGAGCGCGCGGGAAAGACAGTCGGCGTCAGCGTGTTCCTGGCCAGACCTGTATACACGATTGTTGAATCGAATTCCTGCAACCGCAAGCTCCATCTTGCGAGACGACACGAAGGATCCTTGAGATTCGCCAGCCATCAGAGAGAGTGGGTTCGGAAGGGACGTCCGTACAAGTATGAACGGAACTTCCTAATAGCCCACGCGACCGCCAGACATTCATTTTCGGTTGTTGAATATTTTTTTTTTCTCGGCAGAAAACAGCGTGGCGGCTAGCATAGGCAATAACGCGCTCGACTCACCATCTTGAAATTGCACATGGCACAGAGGCCAAGGTTGCTAGCATCAGTACGCACTTCTGTATCTGCTTCCGTGTCAAAGTGACCAAGGACCGGCGGGTTTTGCAGGCGTCGTTGAAGGTCGCGGAAAGCGTCCGACTGTGCTGAACCCAAATAAAGGTGCCGTCATCCTTATGAGTTGCGGCAGAGGTTCGGCGATCTGAGAAAAATGTGGCGCAAAGCGGTGGTAATATACGCACAAATGCTCAGAAATCGGCGTACATCGCGTTTTGTCTTCGGTGTCGGGAAGAAAGCAACTGCCGTGGCCTTTTCAGGGTCGGGTCGAACCTGCTGACAATACGGGCCAACAATTTATGCTCCTCGTATCCAGAGCAACAATTTTCCGGCTTCAGAGATAGGCCGGCTGTGTGAATGGTCTGGAGGACCGCCTCAAGCCGCTTGATGTGCTGTTCAAACGTCGTGGAAAAAGCAACTACGTCGTCTAAGTACACCAAACTCCAGTGGCACTTGAGGTCAGATAAAACTATGTCCATCATTTGTCGGAATTTGGCTGGAGCGGAGCACAGTCCACAAAGGAGGACTCTTAATTTCGTAGAGGCCGTCATGTGTTACAAACGCTGTTTTTTCTCTGTGTCCCGTTCGTCAGCCTCGATCTTCCAGTACCCACTATGGAAACCCATCGAAGAGAAGTAACGGGAGTGATGCAGGCGATCCAAGGAGTCATCGATGCCAGGAAGGGGATGAACGCACTTTTCGTGATCGAGTTCAGTTTGCGGTAATCTACACAGAATAGGAGAGAACCGTCTTTCTTCTTAACCAGCTCAACAGGTGACGCCGAAGGTGTTGTCGATGGTTGAATGACGTCGTTATCGAGCGTTTCTTGCACTTGATGACGAATAGCATCCTCTTTGTGACACGCGGTAAGCGTGTTGGCACACAGGTTGGATGGTTGGCTCAGTGATGGTTCTGTGTTTGGTTAGAGGATTCTACCGGACCGTCGATGTAGTGGCGAAACAGTCGCTAAAGGACGGCAGCAGGCTGAGGAACCTTTCCAGTTGTGTTGTACGAACTGTTGATTGACGTTGATGTGACTGGTCACGCCTACATCACAGCTTTGATCTGCCGAGATCGTCGTAATCAAAGGGACCGGCGCTCAACTCGTCCAGTGCCTCTTAAGGCATTGGACGAGTTGGTGGTGGGGATGGTGCGCCTCGCAAAATGCTTGTATTCGCCACTGAAATTGGTAACTGAGATCGTAGTCTGCCCATTTCGGAGCTCTGCGATACCTCGAGCGATGGTGACTTCTCGATCCGGCAATGGGGACGTTACCTTCGGCGATGCCTGTACCTGATTGGTCCCGTGGACTCTCAACAAGGACGAAGACACTACTGAGAGGCGGCAACGTTACGCAGTCATCGACAACGCGTAACGCCACGCGACAATGTTCGTCCTCGACATCCGAATCCGTAGAAGCACAGTTAGCGAAAGTCACAAACAAATAACACGGATTAATGACCGCTCCATATTCCGGAAGAAAATCCATACCCGGTGTAACTGGCCGAGGATATTTGGGCGGCACAAGGAAAGATGCTACGAAGGCCGACGCACAGATGTCAAGCCTTGTGGTGCACCTTCCGATGGGTGACACGTGGTGTACTCCTGCAGTGACGAGTTGTGGGCCGTCCCACGTTGTCAGCCCCTCGCGTAGCTCAGTGGCCAGTGAAGCACTCATAACCGAAGGATCAGCTCCCGTATCGACAAGTGCAGTTACTGGACAACAGTCGACGGAAATGGTAATTGCAGCGGACGTTCTTTTAGCGGTTTCAAAAGAAGGCGTCAGCGGTACGTCATGAGGGAGTGGCATCAGAGGATATTCGTCAGGTCGCGTGGCAGTGGCCTCATCCCCGAAGGTCGCCGTTCTCAGTTTCGCAGGTAATGGACTTGCGCCTCTGACACCAGCGGGCTTAAAAATTGGTCGGGCGCGGTTTGGTGATATGAGCCGGCGTGGTGGTGGCGACCGTGACTGTCGTCCCTGCGGGGCAGGAGGAAGATGACTGAACTTCAAGTGTTCTTCGATTTCCTGCAGGCGCTCACCATAACGTAGACAACGGCCATCCGGGTGAAATTCACATAGGCTAATTCGTCGGCAGTACCAGTCGTGGTTCAGTTGTCCAACTCGCCACAGTGGCAGCACAACGGACGATTGTCAGGAGCACGCCATAAGGTGGACTTCCGCGGGACAGGATGGAAGTCGGCCTGCAAAGCCGGGCGGTGGATTGGGCTTGCAAAACGTCAAGGGGCCCCAGCAGGTGGATGCGAAAAACGTGCCGTTGACGGCGTAGAGACCCGCAGGGCACCCGCGTAGACGAGTAGACGAGCGTGGAAGGTTCGGCTCGCGATAGCGGTGAGGAACGAACGATTTGCCTGATTTCCTTCCGAATGACTTTGGTAAGAGCTGTGATAATCTTAAGATGTATCTGCATGAAACTTCTAGAGTTCTTCTCGGACAACCTGCCGTATAAGTTCTGTAAGCGACTCCCTGCCATCACATTCTGGTACAAGCGAGCATGTAGTGGACATGGCGGTCTGACGCTCATACTGCGATAACCGCTGCCGAAGCATGCGCCCCATAATTGTTGCCTCACGGATGAACTCAGACACCGTTGAAGGAGGGTCGCACATGAGGCCAGAACAAAACTGTTCTTTTATGCCTCGCATTAACAGGCGTACTTTCTTTTCCTCTGGCATTAGTGGGTCAGCCCGTCAGAAAAACCGTAACATGTCTCCTGCAAACATGGCGACGCACTCGTTCGGGGTTGCTGAAGGGCTCACGTAGCTGGCGACGGAACTCCTGCCAGCTGGTGAATGAAGCTTCGTCGTTCTCGTGCCACACTCTTGCCGCGTCTACGAGCGAGATCTAGACGTTCAACTTACGGCGATTGTCCCAGTCATTGATGGCAGTGACCCGGTCGAAATGGTCCAACCAGTCTTCCACATCCTCACCGGCATCGCTGTGGAATGGGTTAGGCGTGCGGGGCGTGTTGACGATCCATGGTCACTTGGAGCATGCCCGGTTGGGGTTTCGGTTGTTGCAAACATTTTCCTCGCGGAACTTGCCAGGGGACTGTACTGTGGGGGTAGACCTTGGAGGCGGCGGCTGCTTCGATGTATTTCAGCAGACCCTGTTGCGTTGGTTGCTTCTGGTTCAAGACCAGCCGGCATAGGACGTCGGAGTACCCAGCACCGCCGCCAGTCTGTCGCGAGAGGAAACGTCAGTCAAATCGTAGCGAACGGCTGTTTACTTGTTCGTGTTCACCTTCCACTTTGGCTCACACCCACTGTGGGGGATCGGCCAAGAATTGAGTGGTTTTATAACATGTTATAAAACTTTTCGGCCACAGCAGCCACGGACTTCTTTCTTCTCAACCTCTACCGCCAATAGAGCGTGGCAATAGTAACGCGCAACACTTCAGGTGCTACAGGTGACAACGACGGTCATGCGTTCATATCTAGGCAACAATGAAATTTGTAAAAGTGAAAAGAATTGAGTGACCTCGATGAAATTGCCACATCAGAAACTGCCGATCGCCGACAAGCACACGGTCGAGAGGGCATCAGTTGGTGGAAAAAGGCGCATACAAATACGCACGCGACCGGCGCACTTTCGAGGGCGGCCATTTCTGTACATTCCAAAAGTGCGGATAGCTGGGCTTGTTGGTTGTGCATACTTCAGGGCACAGATAAAAAAAAAAACAGCTCAACAGAAGGAGGCTCACGGGTTTTGTGTTGTCCTGTTGTTTTTTGCGCTGTGCCTTGAAGTCTGTACACTCACCGGCTTTCTCACGTACGAAGCCGTCGCCGCCACCGAAATCTGTAACTCGTAGCAAGCTTCGCTTGAAAAATTGCAGCAGCAAAGAAAAAAAAAAAAGGCCTGTCATGCGAGCTACGGAATTAGAGGTTTCGGAACCGATCCCGGCGTCCTCACTCACTCGTCCGATATCACTGCGGCGTCATCCAACCTGGGGAAAAGCCTGGGGATGAAGCGGGAGAGCTTGGGGAAGGGAAAGGAGGATGGGGAGGACGGAAGAGTGAACGAATGCGAGAGAAACGGGACATTGACCTTGAAGGACGCGATCGACGTTCGTGCGAAACTGCGGCTGGCCGCTACTACCA
This sequence comes from Rhipicephalus sanguineus, assembly GCF_013339695.2. Lineage (NCBI taxonomy): Eukaryota > Metazoa > Arthropoda > Arachnida > Ixodida > Ixodidae > Rhipicephalus > Rhipicephalus sanguineus. Next base: position 77,537,449 of record NC_051184.2, on the reverse strand, counting down.
AAAGGGATGCGAAACCGGGGCCGCTTTCCCTCCGGTTTAATCAGCACGCCGCCGGGACAACGCGTCTGGGAAACAGTCGCTAGGCTGAATTTCGGGTATTATTTGCTTCTTTATTTGTTTCGGGGGACGGTGTGCAAGACTACTAGAGTGCCTCGATGCGCTCGTTCGCCTCCGCTCCGTTCAGGGTGGAGACAAGCGCGTCGTCTGCTACAGCGGTCGCCATTACTGATCCCAATCGTCAAGGCGCGCACTGCCGGCGCGCGGATTCGCAGCCTTTTGCTCTCGAGTAAAAACACTTTGTGCCGGATTTGCCCTCGCAAACGCAAAATCGTTCACGGAAGTCGCTAGTTAAAAGTTTCCAGGCATGCATCAGAACAAGTAATCGAATACTTTGCGCCTAAAGGTGTCGCAGAACGCAGTAATACTCCCTGCCAGCGCGGCCGCTGGGCTGTGGCTGAGCGGCGCACAGCTGCTTTGGATCCCTGAGAGCTGCAGGCATCACTATTTACTTTTACACTTTGCGGGTATATATGTTCGTGCGGTGTCTTTTTGAAGGCACCGCACGAACTTTTAGCTTTATTCAGGAAAGTTAAAGATGCGGAATACTGTCTATTAGAAAGCAATAATTGAAAGGTATCATTCCCGGGACTGCCGAAACGAAAAGCGGTGCAATAATGCGCCTTACATAAAGGCGCAGAATGTATGCTTTCATGTACGTCTGAAATTATTCCAGCTCGAATTCTCGAAACGAGACACGCAGTATTGAGACGCGCAATGCAAATTGCGCGTCTTTCTTAAGCAATCTTTCTTAATTTGAGCGAGAAACGCACCTAGTGAAGCGAACGAATTAGCGAAATATAAAAATTTGAAGACAGCGCGCGCAGATTTGACGGCTACATTAGAGATATGGAGTGAAAATAAACTTAGATGGAATATACCGGAGCGCAACGTTTCCATCCCATTCATCATTACGGGCTCTCTCTGCACTTGATGTGCAGAGAGAGAATGTTGTCAACATAGCAAACGCACATTTTCAGAGTGCCATACACACAGCATTTCCCAACATCCATCACCAGTGATCAATTTGGTGACGTGAGAGTCCTAAGGTCTACTCGCTGTTCAGCTAAATCTTAAAGCGATTGGAATCCGCGCGCAGGTTCCGAGGCTGCTATTATATGTGACCGATTGCCGGATGTATGCGTCTTCGTGTCCTCTTATTGAATACATATTTTAAAATATGGCTGTATTTCCCATTTCGAAAAAATACCAGCGAAATTGCACTAAGCATCAGAATGTCGTTTATTAATCGCAGCGGAAACGACTATACTTATGTAATGTTTCAATGTTTTTCAGCGCTGTGAATGCCGCGTTGAAACTAATGACCGCGTATGGTAATGTACACAAGAAAGCGTTTGTTCAGAGAAAGCAGTTCTGGCAAATTATTCCACCGGATAACGAAAAATAACATTCTCGATTTCTAGTTCCTGCTAGGAAAGAAATCACAACTCGTACCAAATACTTGCAGTTCACTATAGACGCGACAATATTCATTATCACACCTTCGTGCATAAAAAAAAAACAAAAGGAGATGCTCGCGACAATGAAAGCACGTTTTCCAAGCACACCCCGAAAACAGCGCCAAATTTATGCGAATGGTTCAAACGCGATAAAACCATTTGGCATTACCAGTTCGCTCAACGTTCGATCGTGTTCAAGTGCGACAATGCGCGCTGAAGAGGCACCAACTCGCACTCAAAACCACGGCACACACATAACTTACAATAGTCTATTCTGTGACTGCGTTACTAGTAACATATACGCCGTTTCAGAAATCGTCCCAAAAGCACCCGACGTAGCAAAGGAAAGGTGATGGGAAACAGCAACAAAGCTTGCAACACACGAGAGGCATTCGTCGGCTGCCACTTGTCACGCTTTATCCTCACTGTCCATAAAAGTCTTCTTTTAGGATCCCTTGGGAAAGAAAACATCTTCCAACCATTCCTAGAATGGTTCGTGCACTGTGGCACGCAACATCCAGTCATCCTGCGGGACTCGCGGCGGAGCAGACGGGCGACAAGGCGGTAGGCGCAGCATGCACGTTTAACCAAAGCGCGGCGTGGGCTAAAACATGGCGGACGCGCGAGTCGAGGCGGCGTCGACCCTTTCAAAGAATGACCGCACTCTAAGCGGGGGCGCGCGCATCGAGGCACTCTAAAGACTACGCTGTCCTCCTGCCGCCTGTCGGCGGGTCGAGTAAGTCCCGTTCAAACACCGCCGCCCGCCGTGATCCAGGCGGCCGTGGTTCGCCGGCTTCGTTTGTCGCCCTGTTCGAAAGATGGCGCCACATTGACATGGAGACGGAGGCTTGGAGCGCCTGTCACGCAATCCATCGCGCCAGCCTTTGACGGGAGACTTTGACAGCAGTGCGAGCGGGCACCCTCAAGCACTCGGGAATAGAAACGCAGCTGACGATGCGCCGATTTGCAGACGGCGCGGACTTTCGTACGAAAATAGCGAGGAGAAACTGATCGTTTGTGTACATCGCCACTTACGACACAGACCTAGAAAGAATTAAGGCACTCACTTCTAAAGTTCGTGTCTAAATTGGTGCTTCACGTGATAGATGGGGTACCAACTCGTCAAACTTGATATTCTCACAAGAGTTAGCACGCGACCTCGTCTTGTCTTCGGGATTCGACCTCAGTTTATTCTTGTCACGGGCTGCGCGGTCTACATGTGCGACAGCCGGTTAATTTTCGTTTTGATTATATCGCCCAGCACTGCCGCTCACTGATAATTTGCATATGACTGTCGACGTTATTTACCGTGTGAATTAGTAATGCATTTTAACTCAGTGTCACTTTTCATTGTTTATGTACCTGCTGTGCTCTTAGCTGAGAGTGGCAGTGTCGGAAATGGATAACATGAATTCGTTCTGTTTGGGTCTTAGCAAAGACAGTTGATGTTCACCGGTCGGGGGCCTTTTCTCCTGTCATGTCGCGCGTCTGTTTTATGACACTGTGCGGGATGAACTTGTTGCGCTTTACATTTGTTAATTACATTTGGCGCCCGTACGTATACTTCCCCATACAAGCGCAGCAAGGCAGTTACTCCCTGTGTATATAGGCGTGCGCAGGATTCCCCATCGGGGGGAGGGGGGGGGGGGCGAAGGTTCATCGCAGCGCCCCCCCCCCACACACACACACCCTACTAGGTCAATGTATGGGGCAGATTTTGCGCCCCACCCTCTGGTGATAGAATGGTCAATGTACGGGGCAGATTTCGCGCCCCCCTCCCCTCTTAGGTGATTAAGGGGGGGGGGGGGGCTGCTCCCCTTTGTGCGCACGCCTATGTCTGTGTGCATTCTTAACAAAAACCGACAGGCAATGAAGTCGCATTTGGATGGAGGCGAAATGCTAGGGGCCCGTGTAATGTGCGACGTCACTGCGCGTTAAAGAACGCCAGATGGCCTAAATTTCCGGAGCCGTTCTCTACGGCGTGCCTCATAACTATATCGTGTTTTTGGCACGGGAAATCTCAGATATATGATTACAGGCAATGAAGGTATATATAGCGGGCGTTATTTGTAGTTGTTTGAACTGTATTTTAGTAATTATGACATAAATGTGCAGAAATTAAAGTGGGCGAAAAGACAAATTGCCGCCGGTAGGGACCGAACCTCCAACCTTCGGATAACGCGTCCGAGGCTCTGGGGTATCCTGTCACACGAACCGATAAGACAAAAGAAATGCGCTCCTGAAAAGTAAGGCACAAAGCTTGGGCGCGAAGTTTCAAAACACGAGTGTACAGGCTGTTTCGAGAAATGTTTCCGAAAATTCTTAAAAGTAAGGGAAATGGAACGTTTGCTCACTGCATCAAAACTACTTTTTCTGTAGAGGCAGACATCTTAAGATGGCTAAAGGTATCAGTTACTGCAGTAATCAAAGAAACTAAATGAACTTTTTAATTGGTGGACACAGGCGGTCGGGTCTAAAGGGGAAATTGGAGTCCTTTCGGAGCGCACATCGCCGCTTTGAGATTTTGAAAAAAAGCGGCCTCTGGTAATTATTGCGGAGTAATGAAATCCGGTCAAATTTACTGGCGAAACCGAAACAGAAGCACCGATGAGCGCAACCATGCATGCAGCAGACGACCATAATGACGTCGCTGTTCGCGACTTTGATTACAGGGGTGTTAGTTCTTTTGCATTCTTTAACTATACGTGCGCCATGCGTGCTGTAATCGCGATCGCAGCCCTCTCACACACGAAGCAAAGTCGATTGATGGTTGACACAACGACGCTCGCTGATTCTGGACGTCTCGGAACAGTATGGCAGATGCGCCGTTCAGCGTTTTGGTTTCGGTTTCGTCGGCAAAATTACATTTCTCCACTCTGCTAAAATTACCGGAGGCCGCGTTTCGGAAATCTTAAAGCGGCAATGGGTTCTTCGCTGCGAGGGCTCCAATCCTCCCGTTTGACCCTATCGCCTGTATCCCGCTAATTAAAATGTTAATTAACTTAACTTCCTTGATTATGGCCGTAATTGATATGTGTTGTCATGTTAAGACGTCTGCCGCAGAGAAAAATTATGAAGGCTACGAGCGGATATCGCGCTTCCCTCACTTTCGAGGATTTTCGGACACATTTCTTGAGACACCCTGCGTATTTCTGCTATCTGAGCAGTAAAACTTGGTTGTTCCTGTGCGCGCTGTCCTATCTTGTTGCCCCGCCTCGGTGGTCTAGCGGTTACGGCGCTCGGCTGCTGACCCGAAGGTCGCGGGATCGAATCCCGGCCGCGGCGGCTGCATTTTCGATGGAGGCGAAAATGCTATTTAGATTAAAGTGTACTTAGATTTAGGTGCACGTTAAAGAACACCAGGTGGTCGAAATTGCCGGAGCCCTCCAGTACGGCGTCTCTCATAATCAAATCGTGGTCTTGGCGCGTAAAGCCCCAGATATTCATATTCTCCTTCAAGCATTTTGCGCTATGAAATACGTTTTCATTGTCAAGTAGGTAGTTCGAGAATGTGTAATGGTGCGTAAGAAATTAGAGTACGCATGAAAAGAACAACGCGTGCATGACGTCACAGGGCGTAATGATATGCGACGTCACCATGATGTCATCGCATGACACCGTCGCTTGGTCACAGGTGCGCTGATCCCGGCGGCAGTGCTAGACCACGTTGGGTGCAGAGAAGGCAAGGTATAGTTTACAGTTTGAAAACCGTATACGATGTTCAAACTGTAAACTATACCTTGCCTTGTAAACTATACCTTGCCTGTAAACTATATCTTGTAAACTATACCTTCGTACGTGTGTGAGACATGCACGTATACCGGTATACTCGTGGTGTCGTGTAAGGTAGTAGTGAATGTCGAGTGACGAAACTATAAGGTTCGCAGGCATGAACTGGCATCAGCTCGCACAAGACGGTGTATATCGGAGACAATTGGGTGAGGCTTTCGTGTTGCAGTGGACGTAAATATAGGCTGAGAACGATGAACCGATGATGGTGATGATGGTATCGGTCCTGATCGATGAAATGAGTGGCCAGACAGCCGCGGGGTTGGTGTTTCGTAATCCGGGCCTTTCTTCTCTCTCTCTCCCCAATGGTGAAGGTCGCTTGACCGAGGGCCGGCGAGCAGCACCCCCCCCCCCTTCCCTCAGATGTGCCGCCGCCGCTATCCTGGTTCGCCTTTGTTGCTATTTCGGGAAAATGAGCGAACGCTTTTGTGCGGCTCCCTTCTCTACCTCTCCCGATCCTGCAGACCATCTTTGTTCGTCGCTCTCGCGCGCGTTTCGTGGTCACGCGCACGCCCGATGTGTGGTGGTGGGCCCGTGTTATTGCGCTATCGCTAAGCACCAGGGCGCGGGTTCGAATCCCTATCTGCCACGGCGGCTACGTTTCCGCGGACGCGAAACGCGAAGGAAAAAGAAAATTGAGATTCCTTCCACTACGGCGAAGTGGAAGTCAGCGAAGCTGGGACTGTGGTGGGTCTCGTATAGTAAATATTGCTGCGTTGAATTTATGTTGTCGTTATTGACTATAATGTAGTGGATCATACCAACGAAGTTTAGAAAAAGAGAACGATAAGAATGGAATTGTGTTGGATCGTGTTCGCCTGAGTTGCTCTTCTACGTTACAATATCAAGCGAATATAGGAACCTTTAGTCAAAAGGTCCCGATGTTTCTCTTTCGCGTGACGCATAGTATCTCATCAACGGCGCTCTCGAAATGAAATCCTGTAAATACGTAAGAAACCTCCGTTGTTTTCGAAAGTGCAAAAAAAATGGCACGGTGTTCGTTTGCTGTGCAAGTGGCCTTGTCCTTGAGGCAAGATTGTCCACGTCATTCTGCCATGTCGGCGAACTCGTACACCTTTACGTTTACTTCCACGTCATGTCCACTTTCTCGGCACAAAAGCGCTGTATTAGTCGAGTTAATTGGTTCGACGAAAATTGTTGTTGTACGCGTCTTTTGTCCACGGACGCGGTCCGCCAGAACCTATAGCCATATACATATTCGCTGCAAACGCAAAAAAAAAAAAAAGAACGTAACGCCTAATGGTCAAAGTAACGGTGTACCTCACAATCACGGGTACGCCGTGAATTACGGCTACACACTTCGAACTGCTCGGGCTCATCGAGGCTTCTTGCGGTCGATTATATACATATTATTTCGCAGCGCATCATTTGGGCCATGTGTAAACCGCGGTAACTGCGACTGCCACCGCGATCGAATTTGGTGAACGTACGGGGCACATTGTTGTGGCCCGTGTGCAGGTAAGGTTGAACGCGCGTAAATGGATGATGTGATGTGGTCTTCACGAAGATGCGGTCGACGTTTTAACCAGTAAATAAATAACAGTTGTCGAGGTTTTACGTCCCAAAACTGCGATATGATTATGAAGCACGCCGTATAGTGGAGGATTCCTGATAATTTCGATCATCTGGTTTGCGTTAACGTGTAGGCGTGCGCACAAGGGGAGGGAGGCAGAGAGGGCCCCCCCCTCCGTAATCACCTGGGCGGGGAGGGGGGGGGGGGGGCAAGTCTTCCCTGCGCGTTTACCCAGTTATGGCCACTCAGGTTTTGAGCGATAATGGCGGCCGAAGGCCCCTGATGTTGCACTCCGAGAACTGTTTACTTCTCATCTTTACTCCATAAAAGCCACGGACCAAAGGCAGGCCATTGTGCGAGGCACGTGATCGCTTTCTTTCTTTCTTTCTTTCTTTTTTTTTTTCTTCGCCCACTCTGAAACATGTTGTCCATGGGACTCGACCAACGGGAGGGTAGGGGCGCTGCGATGATACTTAGAAAGTTCGATGAAAGCGATGTCCAGAGAAAGTTCACGCGTCTCTTTCTAGGCCGAGGCACTTAAATTGCTGGTTCTTAATAAAGTTTATTCCTCGCCCTCAGCCGATCTCAGGAAATATTTATTTATTAACAAAGTGCTAGCAAACACAGCCACTACCCCTCACATGATTCATCAATGGCAGACTCTTGCTGACCGGAAGAGGGGCATAGACACCTCCGCCCCCTGCATATGTACCTTTTGCCACTCTCCATGCATAGCCAACATGGAGCATCTCATTTTACGTTGTCCTGCCCTACATCCTCATAGAAAGAACAGCGCCACTTTTTATGCATCCCGATTTGGAAGCAGTACAAAAGGACATACTCGAACACCCTCACCATCTTATCACATTAGCCCACTTCGGAGTTAGTAGCGGCTTGGCGCGCGTGATTTAGTGTGTGCCTACCAACCCTCCCCCACCCCCAACCTCCTCATCAGTGGCCTTCGGCCGCCCCGCCACGGTGGTCTAGTGGTTATGGCGCTCGGCTGCTGACCCGAAGGTCGCGGGATCGAATCCCGGCCGCGGCGGCTGCATTTTCGATGGAGGCGAAAATGTTTGAGGCCCGTGTACTTAGATTTAGGTGCACGTTAAAGAACCCCAGGTGGTCAAAATTTCCGGAGCCCTCCACTACGGCGTCTCTCATAATCATAGCGTGGTTTTGAGACGTTAAACCCCAGATATTAAAAAAAAGTGGCCTTCGGTCCTCCCTTTGCATAATAAAAGAATCTATCATCATCATTCCTCCTCCTCCTCCTCTTTAAAGAGAGTGATGTACTTGACAAGCAAGGACTCACAAAGAAGAGTCAAATGACAACATTCTGGAGGCATAACAGTTTTATAATTACGGACTACTAAAAGTTCTAAATGCGGTCGCTCGAAACTTACAGGTTCGCTTACATTTATTCATTTATTAATGTATTTATTTAGTTTGTTTGTTTGTTTATTTATTTATTTACACATTACTGCTCACCTATAGATGAGGCTGTAAGTGGGCGTGGCATAAAGCACAGAATAAAGTGCTCTCGCATAACAAAAATCAAGACGCTACAATCGTGTCACACGAACCGACAAGAAAAAAAAAAAAAGATGCGCTCCTGAAAAGCAGGGCACAAAGCATGCGCGCAACGTTTCAAGCTCTAGTATGCAGGGTGTACCGAGAAACAAGTGTCCGAAAATCCTCTAAGATGGGGGAATTTAATATTTGCTCGCTGCCCTCGTAATTACTTTTGCTGTGGGGGCAGTCATATTGAGCTGGCTGAAGGTATCAATTACGGCAGTAATCAAAGAGACTAAATTAATCCACTTTTTAATTAGTGGATACAGACGGACGACTGAAGTGGGAGAACTGAAGACCTCCCTGCGAATAGCACATTGGCGCTTTGAGGTTTCGAAAAAAAAAAGCGGCCTCCGGTAATTATTTCGGAGAAGTGAAATTCGACCAAGTTCACCGCCGAAACCGAAGCGCCGATGAACGCAGCTATCAGACGACCGTGATGACGTCACTGTTCGCGACATCGAATGCACTGCCGTTAGTTCATCTGCGTTCGCTAGCGTACGTGCGGCACGCATGCTTATGTGATCACAGTCGCAGCCCGCACAGCCGTGAAGCAAAGCCAATTGGCGATTGATTTAACGACGCTCGCTCATTCTCGACGTCTCGGAAGAATACGGGAGCTTTGGTTTCGGTTTCGTCGCCAAAATTACGTTTTATCATTCTACTAGAATCTCATGGCAGGAACGGCCCCAATTCTCCCGTCTCACCCTGCCGGCTGTCTCCACTAATTGAAACGTTAATTAATTCAGCTTCTTTATTCACTGGTGTAATTAATATCTTTAGCCATCTTACGATGTCTGCCGCTACCGAAAAACGTAATTATGGAGGTAGCGAGCGAATATTCCGTTTTCCCTATTTGTAAGTATTTTCATATACATTTATTCAAGCACCCTGTATACGCAACTGATTGCGAAAGAAAAAAAAAAGAAGCATTAATGAAAGCATTTTTTCACCTATGAAAGAGATCAAGGAACAACAGGCGCATCACACCAACTCAAAAAAAAAAAAGAAAGCGAAAGAAGATACGGCCATGAAATTAATTTTTAAATGTAATAGGGTGATTCCACGTAAGATCGAACAAACGATGGCTGGTCGACCTCTCAAATTTATTTCAAAATTTTATATGTTATTGCCTGATGAGTGGAAAGAAGAGATCCGCAATTTGTTTTGCCGCCAAAAATTTTTTCGAAGCACAGGAAATCAATAATGACGAAGAGGTGGAGTGGAGCGCTCATCCGCTCTGCTGTTTTGGCCAACTTTCGTTATGAATTGCACAAAATATATTAAAGTTAGGTAGCTGAAATTTATTTACCTAAATATATGCATGTTTGTGCTTCTGCTCAGGTATTTTTAGTTTTTATGTGTAGTGTAGATGTTTTTGTAAAAAACCTCAAAAGTGGCCCAATTGGCAAAATTTTCTTCACTCTAAAGGTCTTTATCTCAAAAAAGCCTTGTAGCAGAGCGACAAAAATTCAGCATTACGTTCTTCGCATGCTTATCTATCAAACTGCCAAGTCTTGTATTCATATAATTTCTCAGTAAAGAGATATGATCGGGCTAATTTCAAGAGCACACCGAACAATGGAAACTTCTGACGACAATTAAAAAAAAACCCATTTTTTATATTTCTTAAACTTTGTCCACTTATTCACCTCCACATCAGCTTTCACAATCATTAAAAACATGTTGCATAATGTCGTTGCACTAATAGTTACGGCCCCTCCAATGAGACCCTTAGGCAAGGATGGGCAATTCCGACTTCTTGCCCAGCAAGTGTATAAAATGCAGGCAGGATTGAATTTCTTTTTATTAAAAGGCCAGCAGGTACCTAAAAAGGTGTCGCCGGCACTGGAGACGTTAATTTTGAAATTATTTGGTCACTGCAGCGGCCACGAGCGCGGGGCTACCGAGCAGGCGCGCGCGCACCCGAGATGCTCGTTGTAAGAGACGGCGCAGTGAGAGCTCGTTTTCGCGTCCTCAGACCGATTGAGTTCGAAACAGCAACACCTCTCGGGTGACTTGAACGCACATGCACTGGAGCTTCGCTATTCTATCCGCCCTCTGTTCGCATCTCAGCTAGGCGCTGATAACACGGTGGAGATGGAAGCAAGATGAAAACTCTATAAGGGAGCTATGAGCGCTCGCTTCACGCACGCTGCTGCCACAGAAACTGCGCTGCGCCAGTTGCGATCAGTGGAAAGCATTAACGTGGCGCTCCAGTGGCAAAGCAAAATATGGATTGTCAAAGGAAAAAAAAGCAAAACTATCGGTAACCAGATGCGCTTGCCTATATTAGATGTCGGCAGCAGACGGACCTGAACTGGCCGCGCGTTCGGTGCGCTGTTCACACTTCATTCGGCGAGGATAGTTCTTGTGCTTTGCTCTTACTCTACGTCCTCCTGTGCGTCTCATGACGAGAAAGTATAGCTCTGAATGAGTCTATTGTGGAGACTACCTTTCGAAGCACAAGAGCTTAAAGGAGTACTGACACGAATTTTAAAAAAATTTCGGATTGTTGCTCTAAATGAAAATACTGGAGTCGAGAAACCTAAAACGACTATTGTGGTGCCTGGGAATGCATCCTATATATTTTAATTAGCGCCACCTTAAAAAGACCTTTTCGGTTTCGATATCGAGGGGGTGGCTTCTCAGTGTCGTTTCATAGCAGTGTGACGTCACGGAGATAGAGAATCTCGCGACGTACTAGCGGGAAATTCGTCATCTGCTCGTGGTGCACATAAACAACGGTGAGTGAATTGTCGTCCAGTGACCCTGACAGTGATTTCTACGATTTAGGCTGCATGCAGGACGCAGAACTCGCGAACTCGGAGGAACTACTGTCTTGACTCGTCGAGATAATGTCCTTGCAGTGGGGCTGGCTTGCAGATGCTCAGCGACGAAAACTTCAAAGTCAAATTAAAATATCTTATACGTGTTCTCCGACTCCAGTGTGTGGACAGCGTGGACACTGCATACCAACGAAGCAAAAAATGTCCCTTTTGTGATGTCTCAAAATCGTGTCAGTACTCCTTTAATTATTGCAAAGAAGCCAAAATTTCGCAGAGTTACCGACCTAGACATAAATGCTTTGAAGGAACGTTTAACGCCCGAAAGATCAGTGACTGTCAGTGAGACGGACTACTTGTGCTACGCGTGCTTTTGCTACCACTGCAATGAAAGATATTCACGGAACGCACAGTTTAACGATGGCATTCTTATGCCCCCTGAAAAAGAAATCGACGCAATTAACCAGATCACTGCGACTACCGGTGCACGTGCGTTCAAGTCACCCGAGAGGTGTTGCTGTTTCGAACTCAATCGGTCTGAGGACGCGAAAACGAGCTCTCACTACGTCGTCTCTTACAACGAGCATCTCGGATGCGCGCGCGCCTGCTCGGTAGCCCCGCGCTCGTGGCCGCTGCAGTGACCAAATATTTTCAAAATTAACGTCTTCAGTGCCGGCGACTCCTTTTTAGGTACCTGCTGGCCTTTTAATAAAAAGAAATTCAATCCTGCCTGCATTTTATACACTTACTGGGCAAGAAGTCGGAATTGCCCATCCTTGCCTAAGGGTCTCATTGGAGGGGCCGTAACTATTAGTGCAACGACATTATGCAACATGTTTTTAATGATTGTGAAAGCTGATGTGGAGGAGAATAAGTGGACAAAGTTAAGAAATTTAAAAAATGGGTTTTTTTTTAATTGTCGTCAGAAGTTTCATTGTTCGGTGTTTTCTTGAACTTAGCCCGATCATATCTCTTTACTGAAAAGTTATATAAATACGAGATTTGGCAGTTTGGTAGATAAGCATGCGAAGAACGTAATGCTGAATTTTTGTCGCTCTGCTACAATGCTTTTTTGAGATAAAGACCTTCAAAGTGAAGAAAATTTTGCCAATTGGGCCATTTTTGAGGTTTTTTATAAAAACATCTACACTACACATAAAAACTAAAAATACCTGAGCAGAAGCACAAACATGCATATATTTAGGTAAATAAATTTCAGCTACCTAACTTTAATATATTTTGTGCAATTCATAACGAAAGTTGGCCAAAACAGCAGAGTGGATGAGCGCTCCACTCCACCTCTTCGTCATTATTGATTTCCTGTGGTTCGAAAAAATTTTTGGCGGCAAAACAAATTGCGGATCTCTTCTTTCCACTCATCAGGCAATAATATATAAAATTTTGAAATAAATTTGAGAGGTCGACCAGCCATCGTTTGTTCGATCTTACGTGGAATCGCCCAATAATGATAATAGTAGTAGTAGTAGTAGTAGTAGTAGTAGTAGTAGTAGTAGTAGTAGTAGTAGTAATTATAATAACGCCTTGTCGCAGCTGTGTGTCGAAGCTCGTTTATTCCGCGTTTATTATCTATATTATTTTGTTATTACCTTTATTATAAGCAGAAAACGTCGATCCATTTGAAGCAGGTTGGTGACGTCTGTTGACGATCGGCACAATGAATAGTTAAGCAAGCTGGTTTATTATTATTATTATTATTATTATTATTATTATTATTATTATTATTATTATTATTATTATTATTATTATTATTATTATTATTATTATTATTATTCATGATGTCAATAGGCGCGATTAAAAAAAAGACGCACAGAATAGAAGGACGTCGTCCTGTGTCCTTCTGTTCGGTGTATCGTTTTAATCGCGCCTTTCCACATCATGAATCTTGATGATTATTCGAAGGATCAGTGTTACTGTGTAGCAATCGTGTTGCAGTGGATTTTCGGGCGCGAAAATGCCGATTGCCCACCGTGGGCAGAAACTGCGAGGAACGCTGGGCAAAGCCAAATATTTTGTGCTCGCTAAAAATAATCCACTGGGGTCTAAATTAGAAAGCGTGCCCTTTCTTTTTGCAGAACCATCCATTGTGCGCTGGCGTTGCGTTTTGAAAAATGGGGCTGCTGCTTTTGTACGGCTTTCTGGTTGATTGATTGATTGATTGATTGACACATACTTGTGATTGATTGATTGATTGATTGATTGATTGATTGATTGATTGATTGATTGATTGAAAAGAGTATGTGTTACTTTTTTCGGTGCGTAGTGACTTGCCACGTATATAAACAATGAATCGGTTTAGATCGATAAATTTGCTCTGAGAACTCTTAATGTCGTTAATTTCGCCATCGTAGGTTTATTGATAGTGGAGAAAATCAAGTTCAAAGTTCAATTTCTTTCACAGTGATGCATTCCTTCGCTCGTTTGTCCTCTGAGCGTAGTTTGGCGCGCAAGCGGGGCTCATCCGCAGTCGAAGCGGCACTCATGTAATGTCAGCGCCCGCAGCATCGAGCGGCCGCTGCTGCGGGTTTGTCAAGCGGCTTATCCCAAGACAAAGCTTGCTTCACCATGACACCGGGCTGCGTATTTGTTGGTGTGGAGCTGCTGATTTGTGATTATGTCACGTACAAGTATTTTTAGCGACTTATATCCGAGTTTCAGCCCATCAGGAATGACGCGGCCGCTAGGCTGGCATGGTCATATTTGACGCACTATAACTTGTTAGCAACCAAAATAATGCAACGTTTCTTTCTGCACAATGGTAGATGACGTCCTTGACTTCAATCAGAGGGATTTAAAAAAAAAATTAAGAACGACCTTTTTGAGAAAATCATTTTCAAAGTTCGGCGTTTTTGGTAAATCACTTACGTTTCAGCCCAATTATCAAGTAAAACGGAGCGCGACAAAACCACGCAAATTATTTTAAAAGAGAGCAAAAGTATGAAAGTTAATATGTACCGATTTTTATTATCCTCACTATAACTTGCCTGCAGCAATAAATTCCTGAAATACAGGTATTTTGTGCGATTTGCCAAGTTTGTGATTTTTTTCTTCAAAAGTGCTTCGACGAGCAAGGAAAATAATAGACTCATAAGATTGTATTTCACTTGTTCTTTAAGGGGAATAAATATTGTGACAAAGAGGTGCACCGTTTTTTCCAGGTGCGCTCAAAATTCAGAAATCGCGAAATTGGCGAAAAAGTGTTTTTTGCGGCCAAAATTTGTACATTTTTTTTCAGGCGAACAAAATTTTTTTTCGCAAAACTAACTGCGAAACTATTGTTCTGGGTGTAATGCCTAGACTTACAGTAAATTTCATCAGAATCGGGAATGGTGACCGGGACCTCGTGTTCGATACTGTCCTTTTTCACTGTTTTCTAATATGGCGACAGGCGCACGGCCTACGCAATAATACCTTAGGTTGTGGACATTTGTTAGATGTTTGGCAAGAAAAAAAATAAATAAATGGGAGAGGGGAATCATTCCGGGCGGGTGAGAAATGCGACTTCGGCCGTTTTTATCCGCCGGCCAATTTTGATCGATGGAATGTCGTTAGTCGATATGGATGTCGTCTGCTACGGACTCAAGATGGCGTCGCTTAATACGTCCGACGAACTGTTGTTTCTTGCGTCACGTAGATGGTGGACGTATTGTGCATAGAACAATGGGATAGCTGAGCTGTGGCGCTGAGGAGTAAGCATTTCAATTTTCAAAAAATAAAAATAAAGGTACCCTTCTCTGCCAGTCACAAGGAAGGCGCCCTTACGCTATAGCTCGCTGGAGTATTGAGAAGTCGTCTGCTCGCACCGTGTCGTCTGCTCGCGCACGTCGTCATGTTGCGCTTGTGATGCCATCCCGGGATATGCAAAAGGTGCTGCGACCGACGGGCTTGTGAACCACACAGTAGACGGTTGGAAAACAAAACAACGCAAAAAGAAGTCACCGCACTTTCCCCCTCGTTGCCGGGAAACTACGAAAACGCCCGCTCCGGCCAGGCTTCGCGATCACGTGATGGGAGCGCGAACCAATCGCGATCGAGGCTGACCGCGATGTGTGTAAGGCAGGAGCGGGCGGAGGTGATGGGGAGTGGTGCGAACCGAGCCAGCGGCGGAAACCCCTTTTCGCCAACCCTCGCTCGCGGCGTCCAAGGAGGAGCAGCAGAGCAGCATCATCGGCCAGTCCGATAACCCGCGAGCATGGCGGCGCCCGTCGCGCTCTCCGGGTTCCAGCGGCGTCCGCTCCGAGCTGCGTAGTTCTCGTCGAGGCGTCCCCCAGACGTCAAGTGCATGTGGTGCGGTCCCGGAGTCTTTGCCGCTGCTGCTGCCGTAGTGACGATGGTGCTCGGACGTCGGGGCGGTTGAAGAGACCGCCGGAGGTGCAGGCTGCGTTCTCGCGGACCGGGCGTGTGCTTCCCGTGGAAGAAGGCTTTCTCTCTCTCCCCCAGCGCATCCTCCTCTCCGACAGCTTTGTCCCGATTTCCCACATTTCGGCCCTCCGTGCTTACTACGACTGGCGGTGCGGCATGGATGACGACTGCGACGCGGCGTCCTCGTCCATGGTCGGACTCGGCGGCGCGAAGGAGGTAAAAGAAAAAAAAAAAACGCCAAGGTCGCCGAAGCGCGCCATGTGGTGGTGGGAGGTGGGGAGGGATCTGGCGCACGCTGATGGGAGCGCGGGAGCTTTCCCGTCCGGCACGCGAGGTCGTCCTTGCATGGTGGTTTGCCGACTCGCGATCGTTTTCGCACGCACTTTGCGGCTCCTGTTCTCTTGGTTCAGGGTGCAGACATGTTCCCGTGGCAAGGGATTTCTATGTGCGATAAGCGTCGGTAGAAGGGGGGAGTTGCTAACTGCTGCGGCGGTTAGTCGCTGCGTCTGTTGTTTCTCGCGAGCTTTAGCTCCAATGAGAGAGTTGGCATCCCTCAAGTATCATAACTTGCACTGTGACGAAACATCTCTCAACAAGGCAAGGTTGAATGTTGCCACCAAAGAGTGCCTAAAAATGAAAGACCTGTTGATGTGATCGCAGTGTTTGTTTAGAACTCGTTGCTGCTGTACCAAATGTGTCTTTAACACTGCTCCTATGTGTTCACGCGTGAAATTGAAACTACTGATGGGCATTCACAGGCAATCGATTGGCAGGTGGTGCTAGGCGCACCATTGCAATTCGTGAAAAATTCGGGGTGGGCGAATATTAGGGTGTTTCGAATATTCGAACGAATGTTAAAGTATTCGAATTCGCTTCGATACGAATGTAGATTATTCGAAATTTCGAAGTAATCGAAATGAACGAATATATGTATGTTTGACCGCACATAATCCCCCTGTAAAGGTGGTTTCACTGCAACATTGGGTTGCTGTACCGTGAAACCACCTATCTAGGAGAAATCTGCACTGCCGCAAAGCCACACTTCGAGGTAAATGTACATATTTTTTTAAAGTTTAAAAGCGTGTTATATGGGCTTATATGCGCTAAGTACAGTAATTTTTAAATTGTACCGTATTGTATCACTTATAACTTGCACCCTACTGCTATTCAAATTTTGATACTAGTATTTAAGGTTTCTTCCACTTCATTTCAAAACAAAAAAGTGACATTCACTCATACCTAGTTCCAATTCTTAAAATTATTGTGCAAGGGTCATGACGAAAATGCTAATTTTTCTTAATAATATGTGGTGAGTACTATTCGATTCGAAATTATTCGGCCAAATCACTATGCGCTTCGGATTCGCTTCAAACTTCAAATTTACTATTCGCCCATCCCTATGAAGAATGCATTATTGATTGGATTGGGGTTCCTGACCGATATTTTGCAAGACAATCCAGCAATGTTGTGTACTGCACAAAAGGTTATCCAAAACACTGGCATAGCCAGAAAGGGATGAGAGGTTCAAGACCCCCTCCCTCCCCCCAATACGTTTACATTTTGTATGTCTAAATGCACACCACACACACAAAAAAAATGTGTGAACGCACTTATAAGGGCGGTCAAACCCCACCGAAAAAAATATTTCTAGCTACACCCGTGATCTCAAGCTAGAATTGTCCAGGGGTGCTCTCACCCTTGCATGACTAAGCAGCGCTGCCACAGCGGTTAAGAAGGGCCATGAGCGAAATGTATAAATGGACAAAATGCCGTGGCTTGTGTTCTCGAACGATCTCCAGCAGTGCTAGATCTGACGTCAGTGATGTGCTACTCTCGTCTCACTTTACAGTTCTCAGCAGTTTAAATGCAACACTTGGGTAAAAGTGTGGACTTATGCACATTGTCAGAATGGAATCTTGCAGGGTGGCTTACTTGCCGAGCTTTACAATTGTCCTTGTTGCACCCCCGACATGCAAGTGTAGAAATCCCTTGGGTGGCGCTGTTACCTGTTGTTCTGTGGCCGCAAGTATTTGAGTACGCCATCCTTTGGCACCTTTGACAGCCAGGATGAACAACCGCGTCGCAAGTGGGGTCAAACTTTCTTGCAAGACAGTCCCGTACTTTTGCTTCCGCTAAAATCATTTCTGGTCCCATCTTCTTGGAGTGACCAATTGGTGCACTTTTGATATTGTCACATAGTTGTGATGGTCACACGGTCGCAATCGACAGAAAAACGAGCGCACGTGTCAGTATCGCATATGCTGCAGTGGCACTGCTTGCAATATTGAACATAGTGCATGCCTTTGCAACGATAGCAGTAAATAGTTGCGAGAAATGTGGTTATGTTCTGTCACTGTTATGGGTGTTTAAACATCAAGGAACTCTCCAAGCAGCCGCTTGTGGTAGTTACGCAGGCTATCTAATATAGCCACACTAGGCAACAAGGTGAGAATTCGGCGCAAGCTTAGCCTCAAAACATGGGTCTCTAAAGATCCCGACATTGAAGCAGGTTTGCCTCTGCTGCATGTTGTAATGAAAATAATTGGCTTCAAAGGCACTGAAACTTGGGTGAGTTCGTCAAGTTGGGAAACCATAATTGCAACGACTAAGACCAGCAAACTAAAGTTGCATGATTCGATAATCTGGTAAGTTCGTGTTCATCATAATACCCACAAAAACCTGGGTGCAGTTAAGTTGGTAACGGTACCTAATTTGCTAGTCTATTTTTGAAAAACATCTTCGTAGGAATGAAGCATTCCTTGGTTGTCATGAGCTTATGGAGTAGTTGGAAAGGGGATACTTTGATCAGCAGCTAGAAATCGTAATGGGATTCGCTGTAGAGCCAGAATAGGACTCGCAGCGGGGTAGAGGCCTTGCGGTGATCAACAGTGGGCAAGAGACAACTTGTTCGTGTTGGACTTGCCGGGTTTGCCCCTAGGGTGATGCTGGTCGGGTTGGCGAGGGGGTCTCTGGGAGTGGGGTCGGTCGTGGGGTGTCCCCTCCTTTTAAAAGGCGCGCGGCTTTCCTATTTGCAGCGAGCGTCTTGCTGCTGCCATGTGGAATGCTGCAGCGGAGGGGATGCCTCTACCGGCACCAACGAGGACAGCGGGCGGGACGTGTCACCCATGTCGCCACCGTCACCCTTGCCCCCAACACCCCAGGTCTTTCTCTCTCTCTTTCTGTCTCTCTCCCTCGTGCGGCATGTGTATTTATGCACCAGACTTGTCCTCACTAACGAGAACTGAAAGCCTGTAGCCACATTAGTTGGTCGACACGTTTGTGCATGCAGAAGCAGACGACCTTGTTGCATCTGTCAGTTTCTTCACTACACACCCTAAAGTAGAAACTTGAAGGCATCATGAACCACTGCCTCAGGCTTGGTTAGAAAACACATCCTGCGGATAGCAGACACTGCTATGAACAGCTCAGTCAAATCTTTCAGTCGTGCATGGCAAGTAGAGTTTAGAAGCTGAACGTGAAGCTGCCATTTTCTCAGGCACCCTGCTTTCATACAGAGGCCTGTGCTCAGTCTCTGTGGAGCTGCCGGTGCCTGCTGTTTGACGTCATACTGCAGATAGCATTCTATTGGCCAATAGACGACATAAATCAAGGGTGGCGTTTGGATCAGATGCATTCTTGCCACAGGCGTCACCACGTGCCAATGCCACGCTCCGTAGTCTGCTAACATTACACAGTAGCCACACTAGCCCGCAGAGGAATCACAGTGGGAGAGAGCAATTGCATTTTATTGTGTGTGCTGGCGTAACTTTTTTCCCCTTTGTCATTTCTCCCTGTGTAGCTTGTAAGAGTGAGAGCGCCTATAACGTGTGACAAATCTCTAGCTCCGCTCATTCTTGACGGATTCGAGAAATTTTTACAGGAATCGATTCGTGAGGCAGTAAACTCCGACACTGAGGTCATTCGATGATTACTCGTAAAAGTGGTTCAAGACCCCTTTAAAGCAGTACAGGGCACAGCGATTTCGCATCTCGCTTTTTGTCTTGCAATGAGTATCTAACAGCCCACTTATCGTGGCTGGAAACCTCGTTTGCTCAGAGGCACTACAGTAAATTATTTGGAGCCATTCTTATCGCGTGCATTTGCACTTCTGGTTTTAGAGAGCGGCACCTAATGTGCTCTTTTTTCCTTTTCTTTTTTCAAACACCGCTGGTCACATGAGCACACAAAACAGCAATGCATTTGCCATGCGTTATCACTTGTATGTGCGCACCACATTCACAACTGCAGCTTACAGCACACAGAAGGAGCATGGTAGCCAACATAAACTCATGACTTAGGTGGCTGCTGTTCGTTTACATTAGACGCGAGTTGATGATGATGTTGCGATGCGCTCGATTTTGCGCTTACTTGCGTGGCATAACACTTTTAATTGGTTTTACATATGATCTAGTCTATATTCACCTGTAAAACGCATTCACCGTGTTTCCCTTCCTATTTTCGTCTTTTCTCTTTGTATCTTTATGTTTAATGTCGAACAACTAAAGCTTAACCAAGTCTGGTTGTTATTTACGTACATTGGAGAATGTCATTGAATTCAGATTTCATAAAGGCAATATTGCTGTTATAACAGCCGATAGCCTTAATTAACCTTAATGGGTTGCATAACCGGTTTACGTGAAGTGCGCATAAAAGAACTTCCAGTAGGATCCCCCTTGGAGCGTTTCCGAGTTTCACTGGTTGATGCTGGGCTTGGTGCATTCCGAGTGCTAACTCCAGGATTTTGGCGGCCTCTCAGAATCTCCCAGTGAGAAACGCCGCACAATTTATTTTTTTTTTTGGGAGCCTAACTGTGCTTGCTTATGCACAGAAGTGAAGAAGATAGTGACTGAGGTGGGGGTCCTTGCCAAGCAGTCGTATTGTGCAAGCGTTTGTCTTTGCAGCTACCATCTTGTTTTACTTATTCGATTTTCAAATACTGTCAGTCCCTGAAAGGAATCATTACGGGTGTGGGAGTGAATACGTACATGAAATACACAAAAGTGGTGTGAACCTCAAAATAAACACTCAATATGAAAAGATCTAGACATAAAAAAAAAACAATTACAACAGTTACACACAGCTAATAATTTCAACAAGCAGACTACAGCAACAGCCAGATAAAAAAAAAGACAGTCAACAACACGATATACGTCCGTGTCAAACATGTGCTTCCATGAGTTCAGTGAACAATTGTAGCGTTGTTTGAACAACAGTGAATTCATCCAAGGGATTCCAGTCTCCATCTGCTTGTGCAAAAAAGAAGCGAAACACATTGTTAGTAGAATAAAGTTCCTCTGAGGTGAATCTGTGTTTGCGCCGTGTTTCTCTGGATGAGTTATATGTAACAAATGACCTGGGACTTAGCTTGAAATGGTTGTGTAGCAATAGATACAAGAATTTCAACCTGTGCACTTTGGCTCGGCTAGACAAAGTAGTGACAAAGTTTTGTTCTTTCTGGTTTGTTTGTTTGTTTTCTAATGCAGTCTCACAATGAGGAAAATTGTTTATTTTAACATTGTGAAAAAAATAAATAAAAAAGAAACACTGTTGCTACCATTCAAAGACTCGTGTTCTTGGAATTAACCTAGAATTCTGCACTGCATTGCTCCTTATACATCGAGCTATTCTTCGCTATCAATAAATCACTTCCACTTTTATTGAGTTTTTTTTTAAATCAAGGTGTACACAATGGTGTGCTTTGAAAGCTGTCTCTCACCCATTTTAAAGCGCAGGTCTGCTCTGCTGTTAGCTCAGTGCTGTGTGCAAATTCCTTGCTGTCCTCTGTGCCTTCTCTTTCACTTTCACCTGTGTAGTAAATAAGCCTGTCATCATGAGTATAGTCATTGTTTTTGGGGCATACGTGGAAATATCCGGTTGCTGCAAACTAATGACAATGTCTTAGGCTTGAAATGCACCCATGCAGCGGTTCCCGGTGGTGGCTATGGCTCGTCGAGTAAAGAGCCGAGACCCAACTGATACAATACAATGGAAAATGCACAGTTTTTTCACAACGTATTCCAAGGCTACATTCATGCACCTGTATTTGGGCAACAATTAAGGGCGCCCTGCAACACTTTAGCCATTTCTGATATGGCTATATGACCTTTTATCGAGGTCAATTGTCATTTCACGTTGCCACGTTTCGTTGTTGCCTGGATATGAATGCCTTGCCATCATTGCTGCCTGTAGCAACTGAAGTGGTGCACTGCTAAGCGCATGGGTGAAGGTCCAATTCCCGGCATGGAGGAAGGAGACAGTTAAGGAGGGAGCATTGCGACATGTGATTTAAAGAAAAGTCGTAGGTCACGCACGCACATGCCAAGCTTCGCATGCCTCCCATTTTCTTCGTAGGGGAAGGGCTCCTGAATTTATTTTCTGAATTTGTCGAGTATAAGCAAAGTTATAACACGAATTGGAGCCCTTTCTTAGTCCTTTCCTTGCCACGAGCACAGTGGAAGCTACACGGGCGAGCATGGCAAGGGGCCGATGCGCCGCTCGAAATAGTCTCCCTGTGGAAATTATCAACTCCTCAAACTTTCATAATGCCCTGAAACATAATTTTCTCTCTTTTATAACAACATGATAAATTGGTATATTTCTTAATCGACCTCTTGTACACGGAAATAAGAGTTAAGTTTTAGATGATATGGTGGTTCTTGAAGTTAACTAGTGAAATGCCTATGTATTGTTAACGTTGTGTCAGCAGACCATCTTATTATTTTTCTGTCACTCATTATGTATGCTAATTTCCCGAAACTGTGAACCACGAAACCAATCTGAAGTATTTGCATCGCACTTTTTATGGGGTGTGTAATAGGTGTCTGATTGCACGTCTTATAAACGCCACAGCAACTGACGTGTATTTGCTCATAGCCCTTATCTCGATCATCGTATGTTCCTGTGAATTTGCTCAGAGTTCCTCTTGTTTGTTACTGATAAATCACCCTTGTGTATGTTTTCCCGATTATCTTCTTTTTTTTTTTCTTCGTTGCTATGTTGAGATTTACTTGCGTTTTGTTCATCGGACCTTCAACTAGCCTTTGGCAACAGGTGCAACAAGTGTTTCTAACAAGCGATTTGTGATATCGAAGTAAACATTCATTCATTCATTCAAAAGCTGCGTCACTGCTCATCGTGGCCTTCAACACTTTCTCATACAAAATTTTTTGTATGACTGTTATCGGTTGCTGCCTCTGGTTCCGATATACATGGTACAGCAGTTTCTGTTGGATTGTGTTGTATTCCTTCTCTTTTTTTTTCTGCTGTAGATTGAGTGTAAACTGCGATTTTCATATAATGTGCACCCTATTATATACATTACTGTGAGTGCTGTATGGACTGAACAGGGGCAAAAGCCTTGTCAGGCTACTATAGCCTTCGGTCTCTGTCTGCACAAAAAATGGCCGGAAATAAGGTGATTCTGGTTGATTGATTTATTGGTGGATTGATTGACTGACTGATTGATTGATGTGCGTATTATTGCATGCCTGTTTTGAGAGGGCTTCCGTGAAACAGTCAGCGCTGACCATTCCACGCTTTCTTTCTTTTCTGTCGTTTCTCAGGAGAAAAAGCTGAGTTCGGGGTCGCTCGGAAGCGGGGATGCGGCGAGGCCGAAACAGGTGACTGTCACGCACCCTGGGACGACGAAGCCCAAGCCGACGTCCAAGAAGAAGGGCTCCATCCAAGCCGATCTGGTGAGTCACGGAAATCGCCGTAGCAACTCGTATTTGCGCGACAGTGGCCATCGTCATCCTTTCTTGCCTAGGTTGCACAAGACTTAACGTGGGGTACTCCTTTCAAGGGACACCAAAGGAAAATATTGAAGTTTTGTTAGATTGATTCTTTACCTGCATTGGAGTATATCAGCGCTTTCTGCGCACCAAGAAACAAATTTTTTGTCGAAAGCAGCCACCGACAGTCCCTGTGCCACTCACTGCTCAGTTTTAATTGCCCACGCTGAATAGAAATCTTGACATCACCACCTTGGCTGCCGATTTCTGTGAATCAGTGGGCATCTGAGAGCTCCATAGCCGTAATATGTAGCAGCAACTCTGGCTTACTGCGCGTTTATTTATTGGCAAAATTCATATAATTGACTTTTCATCTGTAAGCCGTTCATTGATCGAAATAGATAATCTGACGTCATTTGTTGAGGTAGCCACGGAGCACAATGAAGCACTCCAATTTCTCAATTTTGTCGTTTCCTTGCTTACAAAAGTTCTGTTCTCGCCAGGAATGGCGAATTGGTTATTACACAAGCCTAATCTTTCAATCTAGCTCAACTTAATATTTCCCTTTAGTGTTTAATATTTGGAGACAATAGTCATTTTATACTGGTATGAGTCAGCTTTAGGTTATCACGTCTCTCGGTGGGAATAAACTTATAAGTGAACTGCAGTAAAATGGGCGTTCTAAGTTACCTGTCACTATTGTGTAATATGTTTTCTAGGTGTGAACTAATTGATTAAAGGGGTACTGACACCTATTTTCGAAGCTGACTTTACTCTGCCATACAAGTCACCTGTATGCAGACACGGCTGAGGAAGTGTGAAGCCCAGGAAATGCTGATAGGATATTTTATTTTGGTATTAAAGTCACTTTCCTCATGGGACACCTAATGATGTTGACACTGGTAGGATGTCATGCTGTCGAATCGATGCCGGTGACTTCACGCACCAGTGAACGACTTGTTCTGACGCCATCAGATACCAAAATATACAATAAGGTCATTGTGCATCACCAACAGAGCGATGGAGCAGAGTGGCCGTGGAAACATCGCGATATCTTGTGCAAGCACGTGACGAGAAACTCGTACTGTTTCACGATGTCACGGTACAGTATGAACTGATACTACTAGCTTTTAAAAACATGTTTTAATTCATTTTTCGGGGTGCACTCACGCTTACCAGTTCATTTTCTAGGCTCCTGAAAGCTTGGCGTCTCTTTTCATGGAAAAAAAGAAAAATGACAACTGGAAATATTGTGTCAGTACCCCTTAAAAATCAATGTACCAAGACCAGGCTTGGTGCGTGTGCCTTTTTCTTTTCACTCATTGCCTTGGGTTAAATGAAAATCGTTACTAGAACAACGCGCATATTTTGTTTCTCTGAAGGTCTTGTGTGTACGTATGTTTTCTATTGGCTGCGGCTGCCAAGGACAGCATGGCTGCTTCATTTTCATTTGGCCGAATTTGCATGGCTGCTTGTGGGTGCCCGATTCCTGTGCATTCAAGTGCTTCATCTTGTACCATGCAGTGCACGGTCTTTGGTTTTTGTGTGCGATAACGAAAAAAAGTGATCGTAGTTGTAATTCAATAATTATTGTGTTGATGTTAAATTATTCATTGCAGCAACCACATTTCAATGGGGGGGGGGGGGCCAAAATGCTAAGAAATGCCCGTGAACCGTGCATTTAGTGCTCGTTAAAGAACCCCATATCCCCTACTGTGACGTGCCTCATAATCAGATCATGTTTTTTGCACATAAGAAGAAATGAGGTTCTTAAAGCTGTCTATTTAGTATTGTGTTGTGTGACTGGTCCGTCACGGTTTCTAGCTAAGCCATGTTGCCCCATGCCCTTTGTTTAGCTAGAGCACATGCAGCAGTTAGGAGGTGACCAAAATACTGGTGGTGGTACTGGTAATAAACATCATAATAGCACTTCATAGCACCATGCCATATTTTCTGTAAAGTGAAGGCAATTTTTCATGTTTGTCTATTTCATGTTTGTTACATATTCATGGTAATAGAAATAAGTGCTAGATTCCTGATTCGAAAATTGACAGTAAAGCACATTTGGAGGGTGCCACTGTTCTGTCACAAATCTCACTTGTATATCACCCTTTAGATCCCCCCCTTTTCCAGGTGAGGAAAACAAAAAGTACACAGCCTTTCATAATTCTAGTTGGCGAGGCATCTTGACGTGACGTCCATAACGGGTTTGCCATCCTTTTGTTTGGCCCAGGGGGCATGCCTGTAATTCTGTCTGAGAGCAACTTGTCATCACAATTGGGCGATGATTGCACAGCCAGTGATGTGGAACAGCCACTGACACTGCTGGGTTTGGGTGGCGTCTGCTGACTAGTGCATGAGGTTAGGCGTTGGCGATTTCTCACCAGGACTCCCGTGGGCATCTGTACCACATAAGAGCGTTGCCTCTGGGCTTGGCTGAGGACAGTGGCCCACGTCCTCGCGTCGTGAACCCATACTTCTTCGCCTTCGTTGAAAGAGCTCAGGTTGTGAACTGAATGGTGCCTGTTGAAGTCCCGTACCTGGCATTGCCTTTGCACCCTGTCCCTGTCCTTGAAGTCTGCAACTTGCAACCAGTCGGGAGCTCGCTTGGCTACAGGTGTTGGTAGGAAAGCTTGAAGAGAGTGCCTCATGAGGAGTTGAGCAGGACTGTAGCTAGGCACTTCTGGGGCACTCCTGCTGTACTTCAGCAAATCCTTCATTGTTTGGACCATTCGCTCTGCTTCGCCATTGCACTAGGGGCAGCAAGGGCTGCATGTAGCATGCCTGAACCCTTAGTCCTTGGCAAAGTCCTGGAAGGCTTTGCAGCCAAATCAAGATCTATTGTTGCTGATGACTGTTTCTAGTATACCATACCTGGCAAAGATGATCTTGAGCGCCGCGATGACAGTCTGTGCAGATGTTGACAAGAGTGTGATGACTTCAGGGTACCTGGACTAGCAGTCCACGACCAACAAAAACTCCTGGTTGTCCAGGTGAAACGTATCTAAAGCCACGTGTTCCCAAGGAAGAGCAGGCGTTGCTGACGGCATCACCAGTTTGGCACACCGGACACGAGTTGTCACACACACTCCACAGTTTGCTATTGTAGTTTTCCACTTGGCTGCTAAGGCCTGGCCACCACATAGACTCTCTGGCAAGTTCTAAGCACCGGTTGCCACCTTAGTGACCCTCATGGAGCAAGTTCGTCATTCTTGGCACAGTGTTGATAGCACGACAAGGCATTCTCCCATGAGCAGAAGACCATCGCAGATGGATAATTTGCTGCAGTGTTCTTAACATCGAGTCACATTCACGGGCGCTCTGTCTCGTCTGGGCAAGCCTTTGGTTCAGCGGGTCTTCAGCGCATTTCCGTTCAAATTCCTGATGAGCAGTCTTCCAGGCACACAGCCACAGTTGAAGGAAGAGCCTGCACAACTTGCGACACAAATAACTTGACGCTGTCAGCAAAGACAGGGGGTGTGAAGCGCGCAGGGTGCCTGGACAAAGTGTCATTTTTGGCTAGGAGCTTGCCAGGAATGTACTTGACCGGGAACTGGTAGCACAAGAGCCCAATGCGAAACGGTTGCGCTCAAGGAGGCACAATGTCCAGGTTAGCGGATGCTAGAAACTTGACGAGCTGGCTGGTGGTCACTTTCAACGACAAAGCTGAGGCCACGCAGGAACCCGTCAAACCTGCGCACTGCCCTATAGATGGCCAGTGCCTCTTTTTCAGTTTGGCTGTACCACTGCTTGACTGGAGTCGGAGCATGTGAGGCAAAGGCCACAGCTTGTCTTTCGCTGGTTTATTGATCCTACAGAAGGACTGCGCCTAGTCCATAGAAGCTTGCATATGCAGATACTGTTGTTGCCAATTAGGGGTTTACAGGGCCATGCAGGACATACTTGAGGCAACCATTTCCTTGAGGGAGTCAAATGCATGAGCGGTATCCCATGTCCAGATGGTGGCCTTGTTCAGTAGCAGCTTGGGAGGTGCTGTGATAGCGGACAAGTTTGGCTAGAAGCACCCAACATGGTTGAGCATCCCCAAGAAATGCCTTACGCCTGCCACATCCGCTGGAGGCTGCATTCTGGTAATAGCACTGACCTGGTGATAGCACTGCCACTGTACCTGACTATAATGCCCAAGAAGTTCACGGAGAAGACATCAAAGCTGCACTTTGATGCATTCAAGGTTACGCCAACCTCTTGCAGTCTCTGGAGGATGGCTTAAAGAGAGCAGTTGTGCTCAGTGCGGTCACGTCCGTACACAAGAATGTCATCCACAACGTTCACACAACCTTAGAGACCTATAATTTTTGACATCTGGTGCTGGAACACTTCTGGTGCTGAGGTGATTCCAAACGGCAATAGCAATAGCAGCCGAAGGGTGTTCTGAAGGTGTTGTACTCCTTTGAGCTTTCGGAGAGGTGTACTTGATGACACCCGGCCCTAGCGTCCAACTTGGAGAAAACTGTAGCTGACCCAAACAGTCCAAGGACCTGCTGTGCTTCTCGCACCTGGTTTTGCTTAGTTAGGCCAACACACAGGTGATATCCTCGTGCAGCTTTTGGGACTACTACGAGGCCTGAACACTATGGCTTCTCAACTTGATGGATGACACCTTCCTTCTCCAGTTTGTCCAGTTCCTTTTTCGCAGCCACCCTGAGCAGAATGGGTATGCTTCTTGCTACAGTTAGAGAAGAGGGCACTGCTCCACGTTTTAATGTGGATATGGTACTCTTCAGGCATAGTACTGCGTCCACTGAACAGTGGCCCAAAGGCTGGAGGCAGCGGTTGGAGCCTGGAGCTTGCTGATGTCACGTCTAGAGGCAGCGGTTGGAGGCTGGGGGCTGGTGATGTTATCGCTGCGCCGACGTCCACCGCCGAGTCAACATAATGCACAATCCCGAGTGAGACCGTCGCATTGTAACCTAGGGGTTGTGTCGACACCGGTGACGATGTACAGCTTTTAGCTTATAGAGTGGCCATGCCAAGACAGGGTAGCGGGAAATGTGCCGAGCGATTCCAGTTTGCAGCAGCCTGAATCAATTAGCTGTTCACCAGTAGATTGGCCAAGTGTGCTGGGACACCGCAAGGACGAGCTGGGCACGATGGAAATAACCGTGAAAGAGCCCACTTCGTGGCGAAGGTGCTAGCCATTCATGTGAACCACGATTTGGCGACCTTGTTCATGGGATGACCGTAAATGAAAGAGAGCAGCTGAATGTGGCTGAGGCGCATTGTCGCAGAGCGGCAAACCTTGGTGGCAGTGGTGAGACCTCACGCAAACACGAGTCCTCAAACTGGAGTAGCCGTGCTGTCCTTTGACTTAGGTCAACAAGTATGAAAGGCGTCAGAGAGCGCAGCATAATGCTAGCGGTTACCGATGGAGTTGGGAGCAGCTTGGTATTTGGCATACTTCTGCGGGGATGTTGTTCAGGCAGGGTTGAACTTCTTGGAGCTTGCCAGCAGAAAAAGCCGCTTTGGCTCAGTAAAGTCCCGAAGAACCAAAAGCGCTCTTTGTTCGCTCACTGCGCCATATATATATACATTTGACGGGCACCACTGTGCCGCCACAAATCTTACTTGAACAGTGCCTTCTGGGATGCTCATGGGAGCCAAGCTTGTCATGACTAGCGTGAGTGGTCAACCATCCTAATGTGGGGCACTTGCAGACTGGTTTGCTGTTAGTTAAATGCGTCTGAGCTAGAGCAATTGCTTGATTTCTTCTCAACTAATAAAAGCATCTTCTTACACGTTACCTAACACAGGCTCCTTTTGCTGTACACAGCACGTCTTTTGAGGCTCGAAAACTGCACCTATCATGAATCCTGAATGGCTGAAAATAAACATATGGTAAATGAAAATTATTAGGCCAGCTGTGTGACTGCTGCCCCAACAAATGCTTTTGAAGCAAAAGAAAGTGATGAATTGTCGACGCATTAATGCTGCCATTGCCAACTTTATTACCACTGCGCCGCAGTGGCACAGTGTTTACGATACTCGGCTGCTGACCTGAAAGTCACTCTTTCGATCTCAGCTGTGGCAGTCACATTTTGACGAAGGCAAAATGCTAGAGGCTTGTGTATGCTGCAATGTCAGTGCACATTAAAGAACCGCAGGTTGTCAACATTATCTCGAGCCCTCCACTATGGCTTCTCTCGTAGACTGATGCGCTTTGGAATGTTAAAGTTCATAGAAAAACAAACCATCAGGTTGTGATTTCGACACGCAGAATTTCATAACTTCTTTAATTATGTGTCACACAGTAGTGGTAGCTTTTTATCATTGCACGTTTGCTTTTTGAGCCACATGTCTGTGCTTTTTTTTAAAATGAAAATGGAAGTGTGAAGCAGTGCATGAAAAAAAAGATGTAGCAACCCTGCTCCTTGTAGGAGCACATAAAACAACCACAGGTTTGGCTCGAGTGTCTTCCTGCTCCTTCTCTAATGCCCTACTTGCACTGGCTGGCTGGTGACATTGCGCTTGTTGTTTTTTTCTTTTTAAAGTGGTACTGACACCAATTTTCGAAGCTGAGTTTACTCTGCCATACTAATCTCCCGTATATGGAGACAGCTCTGAGCAAGTCTGAAGCTCAGTAAGTGCTGATGTGATGTTTTATTTCGATATTGAAGTCGATTTTCGCGTGGCGCACCTGCCGATATCGACGCTATCATGACGTCAGGCTACAGTGTCGATTCTGGTGACTTCACGCACCAGCGTGGCTAGTTGTGACGACGTCTGGTACCAAAACATGCGATATGGCCGCCTGTGTGTTGCCAACGGAGCCACAGAGCGGAGCGGCCGTCGAAACGTCACGATACCTTGCGTGAGCACATGGCGAGAATCTCGTACCATGTCGTCACGTCAGGGTACTTACTGTAGGAAGTGAAACCAGCTTTTGAAAACATATTGTGACTGATTTTGTCAGGGCACACTCACGCTTACCAGCATACTTTCCAGGTTCTCGAGGACTCGGCCTTTTATTTGACGCAAAAAAAAAAAATCACAGCTGAAAATGTTCGTGTCAGTACCCCTTTAAATTTTTGTGTTCCTTCTTTTCGTGAATGTCCAGTTCTGTTCACACTGACCTGCCTGCACATTGTCTCCTCTCACATGCACGCCGCCCTCGTGTCCTCCCTGTGCCCTCCTCCTCTCGCTCCTCACACCTGCACACCGGCCCTGACCCTCCACGAAAAAAAAAAAATCACTAAACGGGAATGCACCGTAGCTGTACGCTCAGTGCCACAGCTCGTCGCAGCGCATCATGGCCGGGGTGAAATTTAAGATGGATGAGTGGCTGAACAACCTCTCAAACAAGGTCAAGACGGTAAGCAAGAGCCTCACCCTTTCCCCCTTTCCCGTCGCGTTTTCCGGTAAATCCCGCCACATGTTAACTCAGTACCCATGTCACCTCTACGCCGTGTGATCTCGTGTGACATCACCTTGTGAGACGCGACCAGATGAATCCAACAGAAAGTAGACCCTTTTCATAATTCGCAAGTGCGCTTCCCTGCTGTGCACATTCGCCCAACTAATGGCGGCACCTGTTGTGCTTCGAATGGAGAGGATGTCCCAGTTGCACGTGCTGAAGCTTGCCTATTATGTGTGTTTATATTGAGAGAGCTGAGCCTTCATAGTGCTAGCAAACTGTGCTTGAACAAGCTGTTTGCAGAAGTGACCAGGCGCCATCAGTTGGGCTAACTGCATCGCAGGAAAGCTAGCTTTACAATTATGAAAAGGGCCTATTTGGCCAAGGGAAGCATAAGGGGCGTTAATTGTTCTCTTTAAGGACAGTGTAATAATTATGACTTAAATTGAAATGAATTGAAGTGGGCGAAAAATCAGCCTATCTGTCGGTGGCATCCAAGCCCACGTGACACCCTCTGGCAAAAAGAGTGTTCCACACTCGCCGCCTTGGTTACGAGTGGTGCTGGCTAACACTCCCAGGGTTTACACGTACAGAAACACCCAGTGAAGTGGACGGGGAAGTGCCTTCCATCGTAGCTTAATTGGTAGAGCATCGGACGTGTAATTTGAAGGTTGTGGGTTCGGATCTATTTTGTCCACTTTAATTCATTTAAATTTATGCAATAATTACTACGCTACGGTTAGTGACGACAATTAATTTCCCCTCAATCTCAGGTCAGAGATACAGTGCACTTTCGTATTCGGTTACGTTCATTTCGAGCAAGCGAAAATTATCCTTTCGATGTCACATGGCTCGTGGGAAGCGGCACATCGAACGACTTGTCAAACACGGTAGTGCCTTCAGCAAGTTATCATGTGTGGCAATACACAGCTGAAAAGAAGTTTAATGAAGGCACATTGATTAGGCAGCAGGTTCAGTTCATCCAAACCTCAATGTATCTTGCTCTTTTTTAGCCACTAGTCAACACAACTAGCAAAAACAGGTTGTTTACACAAATGTGTACAAAGTGCCTTAAAGAGCTAAGGGTTAGTTTGTAGTCATGGCGAGTCCACAGTAGTGTCTCGTTTCTAAATAGCATTGATAATAATTTCCTGTGCCAAGTACGGGTGATTGGGATGACCCAGTGCTAGAGTCATCCCAGTCACAAAATTTGAACTAGTTTTGCTGCATAACGCCATGATGCTAAAATGGTGCTGGGTGTTTCAAGCGTCACTCAGATGTGGTACCAAGCTTCTCTTGTCTTTGTGGGAGTTCACTCGCATGTGGCTCGCATGCCGATTTTTGTTTTGTGCCTCACTGCTGCATGAAATCTCACATTGTGCTAATCTATTATATGATTTGATGTGTGTATGTCTTGAGTCTGAATGCAGCGTTTTACGTGAGCTTCACCTGCCGATGAAGTGCTCGCCTCATTTAAACAGTGTTTGTCACGAGGATGCATTAGAAATTGTTCGGCATTGACTCTGTACATTTTAATTTCGTTCCTAGTAGTCCTCAGTGTGGTGCCGGTAAAATCTATGTCCTTTTTTGCACCAGTTTGTCAAACCTTTTTTTTTTTTTTGCAAACGTGTGGTTTTCGCTAGTGCCGGTGGACTTCAAGTTGTATATTTCTGTGCATAATGCGATATGGTTTATTTCTAGCCATTAAAATTGATGCTCAAATTTCCCAGCTTGGAATTTCACACTCCAACAAACAGTCTTGAAATAATGTTTGTGCAATGTCACTGGTTTTTAATTTATTTCACCTGAACTGCTCGTAGGCATCACCTAAGAGGGTTGCATTTATCGTTGATACGACTGAAAAGGAAAAAAAATAAGGGAAAGGGAACTCTCTCAATTTCAGTGTATCTTGTATTTCTGGCTGTTTTTAGAGCAGAGAAAATTCTCAACATTTCCATGGCTCGGCCTTTGGTTCTTACATTCACTTAGAGTCACAGCCTAATTCTTACAAAGGCGTCAACAAGATGTTTGCAGACACCATCGAAAGCCATAACATGTTGCAACCCAT
The DNA here is from genome assembly GCF_013339695.2 of Rhipicephalus sanguineus. Taxonomy (NCBI): domain Eukaryota; kingdom Metazoa; phylum Arthropoda; class Arachnida; order Ixodida; family Ixodidae; genus Rhipicephalus; species Rhipicephalus sanguineus. The sequence continues at coordinate 77,504,701 of NC_051184.2, read as the reverse complement.
GCAACAAGTTTGAGTGGCTTGGTCACTTGTCTTGGCCTGGTCACGTGGCTTATTTTTCATCTTGCCAAACCTTTTAAATGCGAATGCATTTCTTAGTCGGGCTATCTCAGGCATTCCGGCGTTGTCCGCGCGCCAGCAGGTGTCATCTCTCCGCTCTCACTCCCTCTCCCATAGCAACAGCTGCGGGCACGCGCGCTTATCTTCGCCCCTAGCAACCGGAGCATGTGGTGCGAGAGAGTGTAGGAGAGGGTAGGTGCAGTGCTTCGCCGCTCCTTCCCTCGCCGTTCGCTCTCTCTCCTCCCTGGGCCCCACTCTCCCGTCCGCTCGCGCCTCACTCTGGACCGTTCGCTGGCTGGGCGCCTCTCAAGAACATCCGGAAATGTGTGCTCGAGACGCCGCTGTGAACGCCAACGGCGACCACAAGGCTGAGGTTATGGCCGTCAGGTACAATGACAACACAAACAGGTGCTGATGAATGTGTAGATAAATGGTTACGGTACAAATCCTCGTCTCGTCATTAATTTACGCCATTAAAATTACTACGCTCGTGTACTCACGGCGCAAGAAATGCATTCGCATTTCCTCACGATTCCCTTCGGGGAGGTGGGGGCATTTTTTTAACATATTAAAGGGTCAATATAACATTGTAAATGGGCATTTGTAACTTAATGGCGAATTAATATTTTTTTCTCATATTTATGGTGGTGTGCTGGCGAGTTAGGATCATTGGTTCAGTTTCTTGCTCCTGCGTTCTAGTGAAGGCATAATGTGGACATGCTTGACTTAGACTTGCGATTCCAGGTGGTTAAAGTTACTTCAGTAACCTTTGCTATCCGTCCTCTGATGCCCTCCAGCTTACTTTGTAACATAACTTAATCACTTAACCCAACTGTTTGATCAGTCAGTCGGTCATTAATAACGTAGCATGCTGAAGAACGAAGCACTGAAGAGTGAGTGATGTATCTTTAACTTGAACTTGGGCACGAAAAGACGACCAACACTTATATTGCGAGTGTAGAAACGTACATGGCTCTTGGCATTCAAATCTAAACTCGCAGGGCGAGTTTTTCCACTGTTTGCACATCTCTCACCATTATAGGGGTTACTTTGTAACGAACAGATCCGCGCGTGCGAGACTGTCCCGTCTTTGGATCACACCGCGCACTAGAGGAGTGTAGTTACTCGCTACTAGCGCTACGCAGCAGCCCTAACAGTCAGAGCTGTGACCCTCTATCCCGCGGTTCGCGTTGAGTGCGACCACGGCGGGTTTCAGGCCAGTGGTAACAGAGACAAGTTCTTTGCCTGACACAGTTTATTGTGCCAAAAGCGCCACCAACGCAACAAAAATACAGATAAAACGAAGCGGCAGAGAAGTTCCGCACGACAACGTGAAAACAACAACAAAATGGGAAGCACACGAGATTTAGAGCGATAAGGTTCGACTCACCTCTCGTGGCTTCGCAGTCCGGCCCTGAGGCAGTAAGTTGCCTCACAATAGACCGGGCGTTGCGCCGGGTGATGGCGTCTGGGTGGCTCCCGACTCGATCAAGCTGTGGTCGTCACCGCTGCTCGAGTCGAAAGACCAGGCGGTCCCCAAGGAAGCGGCGTGCGTCCCTTGGGGTCTGGAGAGGAGTCTCTCCAGAAAAGGGCAAGGAGGGAAAACGGGGCATCTCGACTTCGGCCAGGGGGGCGGGGCGCAAAGGGCTGCAGAAGCGGCACGTGCCCTCTCCCACGCAACCCCCCTCGCCACTGCGCATACAAACGTAGCGCGAAGCCGAGGTGCCGCCGCGTTGAAGACAATGGGTTGCATGTGCAACCCCACACCATACATTCCAGAGTAACCATCGGTTCTAGGCTCATTTGAAAACGCCCTATTAACTGGTTATCGAGTCGACACGCATCGTTGGGCTTGTTGGTCAATCATGGCTGCAAAACGGTACCGGAGGCAGCAAGAAACGGAAAAGACTGTTTCAGCTACTTTTCTCGTCTGTTGTCATTTCTGGAGTGAAGTTACAGCTGCGGTTAAACGAGCCCCTTTTGCTGTAGATTTGGGGAAAACGTTTAAGAAGCTTCAAATACAGTACTACATGCATCTTGGACTTAGTGATAACTGCAAGACAGCGACAGTCTGGTGAAAAAAAAGGGGGGGGGGGGTGCACGCAAGAAGTAAGGTGACAATCCATAGCCACTTCATTTAACATCTCTCACTGAATTTGATTCAGCCGCTCACCCGCCACTGTGGTCTAGGGGTTATGGTGCTTGACTGCTGACCCCGAGGTCGCGGGAGTGAATCTCGGCCGCCATAGCTGCATTTCGGTGGAGGCGAAATGCTATAGGCCCATTTATGTGCGTGTTGAAGAACCACGGGTAGCAGAAATTTCTGGAGCCCTGCATTATGGCATCTCTCATAATTATATTGTGGTTTTGGGATGTAAAACCGCAGCAGTTATGTTGTTAATTCAGCCGTTTGTGTACCGGTGTTCTGTTCAATGTATCCAATGCACATCCGTTTCTGATGACATCTTTTTCTTTCCTTGATCATTTCTTTTTTCTTTTCCCTGTCATAGGATGTATCCAAAGAGCTGTGCCGCTGCCGGGACCAAGGTGCCACACGCCTGGACCTCAGCAAATCTAGCGTGAGTGTTGAGAATCATCTATCCATAACATCTGTGCAGTTCAGTGAGGTCAGAGAAAGTGTAGTTTTCTGGCTATCAGTTAAATGGCTGATTGCGTTCACAAGTTCTGCAGCTCTAAAAAGATCGCTCAGAACTATTAATTCGTTCACTTATTTTTTTAAATCCAAAGAACTGCTGTAGGGCCTTAGTAAAGGTGCACTTTTGTTGCGCAAAACAGAAAAAAAAAAATTTTTTTTAAACGCATAAACTACCATTAGTGAATTAACAGTGCACAGTGGTAGTGATGTTTTTTAATGTTAACAAACTTTGATTGCCTCACCAGCTGTACTTTAAATCATGACTGCAATTAGCTTTAAATGTGCTTTCAGGCAGCTGTAAATTGAGACAGCGCGGTTTGTTTCTTTCTATAGAAAAGCATTCGTGCATAAGTCACCAATTTTGTTGAATGCTTAGGTGCGAGCATGTAGATTGGCAAAAAATTTTTTGATAAAGAAATGTCTTCATTTAAGCGACAAATTTTTAATCGGTGCTTGGTTTTAATAATGACCCTGGCATATTCATACATTCGTTCATTCATTCGTTCATTCCCGTGGGGTCCAACAGCATTACAGGTGGGAGTAAGCATAGGAGAATAAAGGTTTTGCGATACAGCGTGTAAAAAAGTAACTTTACAATCGTACAGCTGATGATCCACATTAAAAATAAAAAGTAAAACAGTATGAACAGGTGTGACCAGCTTTTGGTTGTACAGTCTTTGCCAATGTTGCAGACAGCGAATGTGGCATATGGCAAGTAATAATCAATGTTGTGGTCACAGAGTGCCAACTAATGTAGCGTGAAAATTACGATTAAGTAAGCTCACGATAATTCAAGCTGATCTTTCAACTCTCAGTTGGGTCAAATAAATTTCAAGTTTTTGGTTGACCTGCTTTGTTTTCAATGTGTTTAAAAGCTGCCTAGTTGAAACGACACCATTCAGCTCATTCCATATGTTCACACTTTTTGCTTTGTGTATGTACCGGAAATATTAGTTGCTTTAGTTTTTTCTAGCTGTGTATTTTTTGTGCTCATGTATTTTTAATATGGCCAGAAATAAAGCCGTTTGCCTGTTTGCATCTGTGACAATTTTGAAAACCACGAGCAGAAAAAAACACACGTAGACGGCACATGATTTTCTCCCGCGATTTCATCTGCTTTTCCCGATATCAAAAGGTTCAGGTACCTTTAATATGGCCAGAAATAAAGCCGTTTGCCTGTTTACACCTGTGACAATTTTGAAAATCACGAGCAGAAAAAAAAAGAAAAACAGGAAAAAAAAAACACGCCTAGACGGCACATGATTTTCCCCTATGATTTTGTCTGCCTTTCCCGATACCAAAAGGTGTCGTGGTGCTAGCAGACACGGACGAGCAAGACACAATGGGGTAGCGCTCGTTCCGTTGTGTCTTCCTCGTCCGTGTCTGCTAGCTCTACGACACCTTTTGACACATTTACCCAGCCAGCCCAAAAAAGCCACGTTTACAAGTTTTCCCGATATTTTGCACCGAGTCACACTTACACTCTCATCTGATAATTCAAGCAAAATTGCGGGGTCCCTTTGAATTTGAATTACATAGACTCTGCTGTTTTTGTAACGGTTTGGATTTCTGTGAAAAGGTGCTAGTTTTATTCTAGGAATCTGGGCCGTAAAAGGGAGTGATAGCTATGGTCAGGCAAGAGAGTATGGTTGGTCACTATCAAGGCTGCCCACGCAAAATAAGTTTGAGGGCGCGGATTCGCTTATCGGCCATGGAGGCTGCATTAAACTTCACTGTCTAGGACAATTTGTTATGCTTATTTTCGAATCTGTAATTGGTTTTTTATTAGCTGCGCTGGTTCAGAAAATGAAAATAATGAGGCTCAAATAAATAATTAGAGCCTGCTTCTTACATGGATTTTTCGCTATTTCGACATGCTAAAACCAAAATGTAAGTGCATGGCCCCAATGTCCAGGTCGTGCTGTAGGGGGCACGTGCAGATTTAGGTAGACCTAAAAAAAACACTGGCAGATTCGGGTGCATTTAAGGAAAAATCTGGCGGATTTAGGTGCACTTTTAAGGACCCAAGGTGGTCAAAGCTAGTCCACGTTTTCCCACAACAGCGTCTCTCATAATAATGTCTCAGTTTTGGTGCATAAGACCTTGGAAGTTAATTAGATTAATTTCCCGCGTCGTGTGCAGATCACAGTGCTGCCATCGTCGGTGCGCGAGCTGAGCCACCTGGAGGAGTTCTACCTGTACGGCAACAAGCTGGCCACGCTGCCCGACGAGCTGGGCAGCCTGGTGCACCTGGAGACGCTGGCGCTCTCCGAGAACTCTCTCACCACGCTGCCAGACACGCTTGCCAACCTGAAGCAGCTGCGCGTGCTCGACGTCCGACACAACAAGCTCAACGAGGTATACTTCCTTCAACAACTGCGAGCATCTGCCGTTGCGGTCGTCACCATAATTTATTCAGGAAGGAAATCGGACAAAAGTGTGGGGCAAACATCTAGATCACTAGCCAGTGCTGTCTTGGCATCCGTTAAAGATATATCCTGAAAAAAATACAAACAGCGCAAAGTGGCGGCACTAGACTGAAGCACATACAGTAAAACCTCATTAATTCAAAGCCACTGGGACTGTGAAAAATCTTAGAATTAAGCGCAATATTAATGAGAACTAACAGACAATAATGCCAAGGAAAGTATAGGGGATGTTTTTAGTAATAATTGTAAGGTAATTGTGAAGAAAGAAAAGTGGACGAAAAGATAGCTTGCCGCGGGCAGGGACCGAACCTGCGACCTTCAAATAACGCGTCCGATGCTCTATTTGAAGGTCGCAGGTTCGGTCCCTGCCCGCGGCAAGCTGTCCACTTTTCTTTCTTCACAATTACCTTACAATTATTACTAAAAACATCCCCTATACTTTCCTTGGCATTATTGTCTGTTAGTTCTCATTAATATTGTGTATAACAAAGAAAACGAGCCCTTGAAATTAACACTTCTTTCCTTCATTAGAATTAAGCGGGTTTTCGAATTGACCAAACATACTAAAACCATACATACAGTTACTGAAAGTACTCAAAGGTGGTCGTTTGCTGTCCCTGCTAGCTTGCGGCTCCAAGGGTTATGTTTTCCAGCAATCCCCGGTCCCAGTTTTGCCGCTAAACCGGCGAAACAGCAAGCCTCTCGTGATCAACTGAAATGTCCGCCTGCGGAAAAGAAGACATGCTTCACTGCGACACAGTGGTGACACGCGGGCAGCATGTCACATGCTCCTCGCAGCGTCAGCAGCGAGGAGCAGGATAGGTGACAGCTGCTAATTGCCGGAGCAACCGCCACTCGGAGGTTCGCATACATCACGAATTCCGTCAGACCGTCCTTTATTTTCCCAGAAAGAATGGGTAAATCATCACGCGCTGACGTTGCGAGAAGCATGCAACATGCTGCCCGCGTGTCACCGCTGTGTTGCAGTGAAGCACGTCTTCATTTCCACAGGCGCCCGTTTCAATTGACCACGAGACCATTTTTTCTCTTTTTTCTTTCTTTTTTTGCGCTGGCAGCTGCGAGGCTGGGATGCTTCACCTGTCACTCGTTAATATTGCTACAGTGCACTGCCTTGTGGCTCCCAATGGCTGTTGTTTCCGCGGATTAGCGGCGAAATCGGGATTGAGAATTGGCAGATGGCACTCGAAGATTTCGAAATAACCGGGCTGGTACTGACCGCCGCTTCAAATTATCCACTCAAATTTACATTTCAAAATATGGGACCGCAGAAATCCTTCGAATTAAGTGGGATTTCGAAATAACAGAGTTTGAATTAATGAAGTTTTACTGTACCTAAGGGGACACTAAGTGTATGCCTTTATGGATACGCATCAGAAAAGAACAAAGGTGAGATAGCGGGGAAGACCCTATTACACTTAAACCTCCATATAACGAACACGGATATAACGAATTATCGTTTATAACATAGTAAACGAAGAATAGTCTTGTCATAGATGCGGTGTTACGAATATACGTTTATAAAATAAGCATCTTCAGCTGTCTGCTCGGCTGCACCCATGGCGTAGTATTTTGCAGTGGAAAATAGAATCAAGGCCAAAGTTTCCTCTTTTTAAACGACCCAACAGCTCCGCACATAAACTTTATCGTGATGCCCCGAATTTCAAACTGTTTCGTTTGTATCTTGGCCACACCAGCTCAACGAAATTTCCCGAACCTCTGTACATTAAGCCTCCTCAGAGGAGAGCGAGCTTTATTTTTGCCATTTAGGAACCACATAGGCCCTAGTAGACATTATAAAGATCTATGCCCTCACGGTGAGTTGGTTTGGGAAGATGGTGTCGGCACCTGCATTTTCTTCTCGCGCGTTTTCTCGATTACCAAACATCTTCTCGCGGCAGGAGTGGTGCTTTTGGTATTGTGAAAGGGTGATTTTGCTAATACGAGACGAATCTTTTTTTTCTCCCTCTCTCTCTGTTCAGTGTACCTCTGAGTCACAAACAATCGTCTTAAACTGTTTCCCATTAGACTAAGCGAGGAAATGGGCTTTTGAACAAGTCACTGAAAGTCTGTTCTTTGAAATTCTGAAGGGAAAAAAAATTTGTTGACATCAGCGTGATTTTATGCACCTATTTTAATTACGAGGTCTAGCTCGATCTGACTGTTCACCTGTCTAACTGTTTATTGATCTATTTAATGCCCATTTTATATAGAACATTTGAGCTCCGTTTTAAGATTTCGCTGAACTGCGTATCGTTTGCTGCCGCATGATTCCCTGGGTGTAGAGAAGGACCACCCCAATCGCTGTATGTTATTCTGAGTTTAGAGGTTATTTACTGTACACTTCCAGAAGCACATTTCGCAAATGTAAACATCAAAGCCTCGGAGCTCAAGTTCTAGGGTAGACAGGACAATGCGTTTGAGCCTGTTGCACGTTATGAGCCATGCTGAAAAGCCTTTTATCCTTTTCTTTTAATGAAATCTGAGGAACCAACATATCAGAAAGCACTTTTTAAAGTAGTTACCTAAAGCACATACAGTCGCCGACCGATAAATCGGACACCGATAATTCGGACATGCTCGGTAATTCGGACAGTCGCGCGGCACCGCCGTTGATCCCATAGAAGTAATGTGTAAAGACGACCGATATTTCGGACAGCTGCGAGATCTACATTCGACAATCCGGACCCTGTCCGAGACTGTCGTGCACGCCGAATCACCAGCCATTATCTCCTCTGGCACCCGTACCATACAAAGTGTGGCCTCAGAGATCAAAACGAAAGCTAATTGGTGATCTATGAGGCTCTATATTTCGATCGCTACTTTATGCCTCAGATTTGCGATTTGAAATGCCGATCTTGGAGGCACTGGTCAGCTGTGGGAAATCCTATCGACATCGCGAACATCCTACATTCCAGTTCCTGTATCCCCGCGCTGCGCTCCATCCTGTCGAATGCGTCTGCATTAAAGCGTTCTACGCACGCGTTCATTTTTATCTTGAGACGCTTTATTTTACGCTCTGCTGTCTCAAAAGATCTGAGTTAATGGCGCCAATGGTGCCCTCACAGACAGCGCCGAAGGCCGCGCCGACGACAACGAAACGCGGCAGATAGTCAACTGCCAATTTTCCGGACATGCTCGAAAATTCGGACGCTTTCGCTGCACCGTCACCAGCCCCATAGACGTCAATGGTCGAGAACGTCGGAAATTTCGGACGCTAAAACTCTTCGGCGTCCGATTTTTCTGACTTTCTGCCCAAATTGCAGGTCCGAAAGGCAATAATTGAAGCCCCCACCTCTGCCGCGTCTATCATCTCGTAGGTTCGAACCAGCGCTTTCGCGAGTCGACCCATTTGTGACAGTAGCAGAGTCCGAAAGTCAGCTTTGTCGCGATGCAGACCTGTTATGGGGTGAAGCGGACCGGAAATTCAAAGGGGCCGCTATCACGGCGCCGTGCGGCGATGTCTTACGGATAAGCAGTGGAAATGCATGGAGGTGTGATGGCGGCAGGTGGCAAACGTGCCAGTACGGCTCAATCGCTGACAAGCCTTACGATAAGCATGTTCAGTCAACTGCTCGATAGTGCATGTGGCCTGGTGCAGTTGCATGCGTAGTGCACACATTTAATGGGCGAGAACCCAAACGCGCCGCGCCGCCATCCATGCTGCCTCTTTGTGTGACCGCTAAGTGCGCTGCACAGACGCATTGCCTTCACGAATGAAACCAGCTCGTCATCGTACAGCGATCACATCACACTGGCGGAGATACAGGCGGACTTGGTTGCACGTAAGCGGAAGTACGGGCAGCAACGCATTGACAACTTTTTTCGGCCACCAGGACCCTGAAGTGTCAATAAAAGTGTTTTTTTTTTCTGACGCATTCGTTTTTTCGGACATTCTATAATTCGGACTTATTTACGTTCCCCGTGGAGTCCGAATTATCGGTCGTCGACTGTACTACTTTAAACTATAATATACTTTGAATTACTATAAAGTTGCACATATCCGAGAAACACACGAAATTAATGGAAATTAAGTGGACATTTAAAATAAGCTCATAAAGTTGCATACGTCAGCACATCGTTCAGGACGTAGCTCGCAGAATAAATAGTCTCTAGACAAAATTTTGACCAAGACCCAACTCCACCCCCCCCCCCCCCCCCACCGCGTCGCACCCCACCTTTAGTTCTTTCTAGTTGTTCTTCATATTTCTTTTGCACAAGAAAACAAAAATATTTAGAAAGGGCTGCATTTTTCCTCACTTGCAATCTGGTTTTTTCATGTGTGCCGTATGTGTAGGCCTGCGCGAATATTATAGCTCTTTGAATATTTGAAAGAATACTACGGTCATTCGAATTTGCTTCGATACGAATTTAAGGTTTCCGAAATTTGCAAATATTCGAAACGAACGAATAGGCGTATTTTACTACATGTAACCCGCACGAAAAGGTGGTTTCACTGCAACGTGGGAGTGGTGTGCCGTGAAGCCGTCCCATTCAGGGTAAACCTGCACTGCCACAAAGCCACGCTTCAGCGTCAAGTGTGCGTATTAACTCTGCATCAGTGAATTTTATTTTTATGCATGGTATATGGGGCTTGCACGGGCTAATTGTGGCAAATTTCAAGACGTATTTTACTGCCTATCTCTTGCACCCTACTACAGTTCAACTCCTGCAACAATTCGAATTCACTTCAGAAGAGTTTGGTACTAATTTAAATTCGCTTTGACTTTGCTTCAAACCAACAAAAATGCTACTATTCACACAAGCCTTCGTGTAACACAATGGAACTCTTCAAAGTCCAGCTTGCGTAGAATTTGCAGTTTATATTGCTCTGTCTTTCTGAATGGGCCTGTTTTGGTAAGTGTTGCCACGTGTGTCGTTTGCAGATCCCCGAAGTTGTGTACAAGTTGACATCGTTGACGACGTTGTTCCTGCGCTTCAACAGGATACGAGAAGTCAGCGAGAACATAGCCAATTTAACGGTGAGGACTGGCAGTGTTCTTTTCTTGTTGTGGTTGCTCACACTTTTTTTTTTTTTTTTTGTCTCAACATTTGAACGCGTAGTTTTGTTAAAATTTCAGCTATGGTATTTAGGCCGGCGCAACAAAGGACCTTGCTACTTACCCTCCGTGAAATTCATAAAAGTGCGTTACTTTATAATGCTTTACTGTAAAATTGGGGAGTTTTCAAACTTTCAGGTTGTGTTCTGTCCTGAAGCGGTTCCCTCTCCTACACTTGTACAGTGGAGCTCCTCTTTTATGTTCTTCATGGGACATCGAAAAAAGATGAAAGAACAGTAACCTGGGAACCTACGACGCGAACACACTGTTCAAACAGTTAAAAAGTGCTGCTGCATAATAAAACAGGTGCATTGCAGACATCTGTCCCTCGGAAGAATTTATTCATTGGTTTATGGTGCGGAGAAGTCCTTGATGGAAGTTTGGCGTTTCTCTGACACCCCTGCCAGAACCAGACCTTTTTTTGATCTCAAACACCGTGTTTGATCTCAAACACGGTGGTTGCGTTATAGTGGAGGCGAAATGCTGGACCTGTGCCCTGTGCGACGTCGGTGCAGGTTAACCCGTTCATGCGCAACCTATGAAGAACTGTCTCCAAATTCGTCAAATTGACACAACATAATTTATAGGCATTGGATGTTCCACTGCAACAAAAATATTCTCAGAGCACGTTAATTTATGTGTTTTATAGTAATCTATATAATTAAATATCTATTTATCCTGAATGAACGAAAGAAGGGAATTTCAAGGGCTCGTTTGCTTGTTTATACAACGTTAATGAAAACCAACAGATAATGAAGGAAGGTATAGGGGACGTTAATTTTACTCTTTTTTTTTCTATATTCTAGTAACTATGATATAAATGTGAAGAAAGTAAAGTTGACAAAAAGAGAACTTGCCACCGGCAGGGACCGAACCTGCAACCTCTGGGTAGTGCACCCGATTGAGCTACGATGGTGGTCATCCTCTCATCCACTTTGTTGAGTATTTATGTGCATGCAAACCTGGGATTGTTAGTCATTCACATTCAGCTTTTGCATAAATAGAACGAAATCTCAGGCTAGAAATGTAGAGCAATTTCGTTTTCAATTATATACGTTTAAAGCGAAGAAAAATTATACATACTACTTCTGATGTGTCTTGCTGAAAGCAGGACAATGAACAACATGTCAAATATGGTAATGCCCTGAGCAAAGTGATCATATGCAACAGTACACCGGAAAGTGAAGTTAAAGAAAGACACTGGTGTGGGAGTCGCGCACTGCACGCTGACGCGCACCTTGCAGGACCTCAATAAAGTTTTTTAACCAACCAACTAACTCTGCAGGAGGTTCAGTTCACTCATACCTTAATATATCTTGCTCTTTAAGCACATTAGGCTCTACAAGTCTTGGTCAGGGATTCGCTGCAACTACATTTTAAACTTAGTATGCTTAAAGCGGGTACATACTAATGAGGTTTGCGCTAGCCATCACCCCTTTCTGTGTAATCACTAGCGTTTGCGAAAGTTTTCGATTGTACGCGGCAATTCGTATTGAGGATGCCACAGTCCAACCTTGATTTAAGAAATCATCTTTTATAACTAAGTAAACTGAGAGCATTAATAGTGTCATGAATGTACAGGTCGGTCCACTGTTAAAGGGAACACTCGAATGAGCCCCCTTCATTTTGCTGGCCCCCTCATTCCAAGTGGATGTGGAAACGTTGTTCGTTCAAGGTACTGGTCTGTCAAAGGGAGTCGGAACTGTCAACCACCAGTAGTCTTATGTAAATCTAAGCCACTGTACTGTTGCAAGAGAGCGATATCCTGACATGCCCTGAACGCAATTGTTCCCTTTAACAGTGGACCGACCTGTACATTGGTAACAAAATTTTTTAATATGACCAAGCCACTTCCACATAGATGTGACATTGTTTTAGTGAGATTCGACTGCACTATATTACAGACAAGATTATTCTCATGACAAAAAAAAAATTCAGAAAGCTTGAGATGCACATGCTACACGACATTCGCCAGCCGACGAACAACGGCCACGGGAAAGAACGGGAACAAGCCTCTGTGTTGTCACATTTCTGCGCTGTGTCCCGTCCATAGAAGCGGTTCTTCATTTAACGAGTTAATCGTGTGCTTGCAGAATTTGACGATGCTGAGTCTGCGCGAGAACAAGATTCGAGAGCTTCCGGCAGGCATAGGCAAGCTGACGCAGCTGGTCACCTTCGACGCCTCCAACAACCACCTCAAGCACCTGCCTGGGGGTGAGACGGACTGGCGCGTTTACGGGGACACCACAGCGAAACGACAAGTCTGTTTAGAATGATAAATTGCGCCCTGAGCAGGCCAGTGGCGTTAAGGGGAGACGTGGGTTTTAAAAAATGGTTTTTTAACCCTGTAAAACCCAGTGTATCATATATGATACATTAAAAATAATGCCTAAAAAGAGGTAATAAGCTCGTCAAAGCTTCGTGGAAAAGCCGTTATTGCATATTTAACATGTTATAATGAAGTTACACCGAGTTATTCATTTAATCAAATTAATTAATTAATTTTAATTAAGAGTAATCAAGTTATGATCGAAATAAAATTTCACCCTTTGTTTTTCTTAAAATGAACTCTACAAGAAGAGTAAATATGGTGAGTGTTTTTTCACAATTTTTCCGAAGGCAGAACGCCTTTTGGGCATCACAGGGTTAAAAGTTGGGTGAATGGCACGAAATTTAATACACTTATTCAGCTTTTTCTGCAGATTCAAAATCTCTGAGTAGATTTTTTAATAGCTGCATTAGAACAAAAGATATGCAATTTCTAACACATATTTAAGCATATTTCTTACGGGGATTTTTGGTAACTTTGCTTTGTCAAACACAAAAACAAAGTATGTGGCAAGATTGCCAGGAAGCTGGTCTAGCCGGTGATGCTATTTATTTAATGTTGTTCACCAAATTATAATTCTCGATTATCAGAAATAGTATGCAGCAAAGAAATTTCACTCACGTTTACGTCTAATTATTTTGCATTCAAAGTTTGTTGAAGACAATCGGATTAGCATCACCGGCTAAACCAGCTCTCTGGCAGCCTTGCCACATACTTTGTTTCTGTGTTTGACAAAGCAAAGTTGCCAAAAATTCCCATAAGAAATATGCTTTTAGAGATTGCACATCTTTTGCACTAATGCAGCTACCAAAAATCTAATTACAGATTTGGAATCTGCAGAAAAAAATGGAACAAGTTTGTTAAATGGTGTTCAGTTCACCCAGCTAATAAAAGAAATAAAAAAAAGACCCGCGTCTCCCCTTAATTTCACCACGAGAGGTTTATTAATAGACGAGAAAACCAAGGCCATAGTTTCATTTTTTTTAAATTTTGCACCGAAATCTCCGCGCGGATTCCAAAGTGTATTTTCGGATTTCATGACTGATTTCAAAGTGTATTTTTCGCATATTGGCTACGTTGACTCAACGAAATTTTCTTAAACTTGATATATGTCTATGGCCCCCTCAGATGATGATGTACTTCATTTTTATCAGTTAGGAACTACGTGCGACCTAGTAGATCCAATCAAAATATTTGACGTCACTGCATTTGAGGCGGGAACTTGAAGGTGCCGTCCCCACCCACATTTTCTTTTTGCGCGCGCTCTCTCACTTGCCACTCATCTTCTTGCGGTAAGAGTGGTGCTTTTTTCGTATCGTGAAACTGTAATTTACAAACGCAGAAGAAATGTTTTTCTCTTTAGCGTCTCGTTTAAAAAAAAAAGACTAAAGTGTGCATCGGCATCAATTTCAATCTGCCTGTTCAAGTAGAGAGAAGTGGAGAGGTGTCTTTATTTTTCATTTTCATTTTTCATTTTATTTACCCTAAAGGCCCGTTGGGCATTACATAGGGGGGGGGGGATAACTTGGTACAATGAACACAAAAATTGGATACACAGAAAAAGAATATAGCGGTGCTAATAACCCTAGTATAACCACTCGGGACTGAGACTACCTCAGGACTGATCTAAATAAAATAAATTGGATTTCAGATCGTGTTATACTTTTGTGACTCTAGGACAAGTTCTACTTGACGTGAGTGAAGCGTTGCACTTCCTTGACTGCCTACTTAGCATTTAAAGGGGCCACGACACCCAGTTTTGGGTCATTATCTTTGTTATGTGGCTTAATCCTTGTGCGTTCACAAACAAGCTGGGGAAGTTTTAGCGCATTTGGTCAGGCACTTAATTTATAATTGAAAATTGTTATTAACATGTGAGCGGCCTGAGAGTTTGGCAACAGTGGCGCACTCACGAGCCATGACTTAACAAGGTGCTCGCTGTGCGAGTGTCTTCGTTCTGGCAAAAGATTTTTTTCTGTGGTCAGCTAAGCGCGCAGTCGAGCTATTTTAGCTTCGTCGAGAGTGGCATCGATGTTGAACGATTTGCAGCGGCTGAATCTTAGGTACAGGATGGCTCCACTCTGTGCAGCACATGACATCGCACATACCATGGCAATATGGCGGTCGCCAGCGGTGGGCGGAGTTCATAGCCGGCGACATTTGGGGCTCATTTCGCAGTGAAATATTCTTTTGCAGTACAGTAGAACCTCGTTGATACGTTTCCGGAAAAAACGCGGAAAATAAACGTACGATCCGGGAAAACGTACGATCCGAATCCAGTAAAAATTGAGGCTGACAAGCCCATTTGAGGTGCAAGGGCAAAAAACATTTATTTCTCTCAAACTCTTGGCATCTCGCTGGCAGCCAGAGGTCAGCCAGCTAGTTCCGGTCCTGACCTAAAATAACGTCGTGGTCACGTGTATTGAAATCCCGAGACAACCTGAATATTGCAAAATCGAACTCTGAGACAACCAGCGTAAACGTAAAGAAATGCTACCGCCATATCAGCAGACGAAACTTTGCGCCGCATGAGCGTCGGTTCTTTCTGCATTGTCGCTTGGAAATATGGGGCTAGGTTTGCCGAAGAGCAGAAGTGATATTCTCGAGCATACGCATTTGGGATACGATCACGTACGTTCGAAAGATCACGCTTGACTCGCCCCGTCCGTGAAGAAAACTGCCGCCCCTCTAAAGGCTTAACAAGCTCATTTCTTCGCAGTGCACGTAACAATCGCGGTACAACACGATATGCGATATCTCGCGAGAGTGATAAGTGTCCCCGAAAGCGACAGCTGTTCGCGGCTATCGCATACTACGTCGCACACTCGCACTGATCAGTTTGCGTTCTGTCTTAACTTGAGACATGCGCTGGTATGTTCGCCGCCACTCGTAATCGCACCATCTCGCACGGCGGAACGGGCTTCAAAAGATAACGCCCGGCGTAATGACAACCGAGGTGACGTCCCCAAGCGCCCGCACTGCGATCTGTCGAGTCCTCACAAAGATGGCGGCGAGCGCACATCGTCTCGTTTCTGGCGTCTGATAACCAGAAACCTCCTAGACATCTTCCAGAACAAATCTTTTCTGTCAGCTTCTGACGACCCGCTGGTAGGCAGAACTGCCCAGCCAGAGAAATACGAACGCCGATTGGAATTGCGCCGGGCGGAGCAACCCAATAACGATTGCGCTCCGGGAGAAAAGTGTGCGGGAAATTATCGGCCATATTGACTAGGCACAATGGCGGCGTTGCTATGGTTACGGGTCGTGGCGTGTTGTGCAGCGGTGGCTATGCGGCAGTGGCATGTGTGTTTCCGCGGCAAGCCGTTCGAAGATTGTGACGGCCCGCGTCGCTGCGTGGGTGACAGGGAGCGGCGATCGAGCAATTCGGAAGAGACGTGGAGGGGACAATTAAGCACATCAGAGAAAGCACGGAGGGGGGAAAGGCACTGCGGAGAAGCTGCCATCGCTGAGAGGGCCTTTTTTTTGCACACCTGAATAAGAGTTTCTGAGTAGAAAACGTATCATACGACCCTAGTTTTCCGCGGTGCTGAATGTTGCTGCCGAATAATCGTATTTTCCGGGAACGTATTAACCGGAACATATTACACACAGCTGTATTGGGTTATATTTAATTTTCGCGATTTCGAGCGTAGGAGCCGGGAAATCGTATCAAGCGGGAACGTATCAATGAGGTTCTACTGTATATTTTTTCATATATGTACAGTACGGTCCACTGTTAAAAGGAGCACTCCAATGAGCACCTTTCATTTTGCTGGCCCTCTAACAGCAAGTGGACAGGGAAACATTGTTCATGCACTGCACGAGTCTGTCAAAAAGAGGCAGAACTCTCAACTACCAGTAGCTTTATGGAAATTTAAGCCACTATGTTTTTGCAAGAGGGCAAAATCCAAACATGCCCTGCACGCAAGTGTTCCCTTTAACAGTGGACCCGTCTGTACAAGCACAACAAGCCCTCTACTCCCATATC
Organism: Rhipicephalus sanguineus; assembly: GCF_013339695.2. Classification (NCBI taxonomy): domain Eukaryota; kingdom Metazoa; phylum Arthropoda; class Arachnida; order Ixodida; family Ixodidae; genus Rhipicephalus; species Rhipicephalus sanguineus. The sequence continues at coordinate 77,488,164 of NC_051184.2, read as the reverse complement.
TGTGGAAAACCGTAAATTGTTGTGTGACCTTGTCCCCTTGTGTGACCCCTTGAATAAAAGGAAAGTGTGCATTGATGTCAATTTCAGTTTGCCTGTTGAAGCGGAGAGAAACTGAGAAGTGTTCTTAAGAGCAGAGCTCTTAAAGCTTTTCGTTGCGCCGGCTAGTGCGAACAGAAACTATCATCATCATGGATCGGCACGCGCTCTCTCCGTCCTCGTCTTCATCGTCATCGTCGTCTTCATCTTCTGCTTCGCTCTTAAAGCAAGTGCGGCGATTTCTCCGGCGCAGGACGGAATAACTCTGGTGGGTAAGAGAACGAGTACAGAGAGAGAGAATTTGTTGGCGAGGCGGGATTCGAACCCGCGTACTCACGATCCGAAGGCGAGCGTGCTAACCATTCGGCTATCCAGGCACGCTGACAAAACATAGCATAGCCTTGTCTAGTCGAGCATAGCAAGGTGGCGAGAAAGGGAAATGAGTGTGAGGAGGGGGAAAGGAGGAGGGGAGCAAGTAAAACATAGCATATGAAGAAAGAGAAAAATAGAGACAAAGGAAAGGAAAAAAAAAAAGACCGAAAGAGAAAGTGACAGCGGGAAAGAAATAAAGAGACAGAGAAAGATAAAGAAGGGCAAGAAAGAGCGAGAAAGACAAATGCATAGAAAGAGAAAGAAAGAAAGAAATGGGAATGAACACATACAAAAAAAGACACAAAATAAACATAGAGATGAGAGAAAAAGAAGGAAAGACAGGAAGAAAACGCCAGGCCTGCGCTGAAACCGCAGCGCAGTCGGAGCGAAAGCTGGAAGAGCGGCGTTTCTAGAGCCCCTTGTAAGCTCTCTTGGGGCTACTAATACAAGTACACTAGCAAGGTACCCACTACGCCATAAATCACAACTTTTGTGAAGTTGGGAAGCACCTACTAAGCCTTTATTCGTCATTCTGCGGAGAAGCGAGGCACTAGCTGCACGTCTGTAAGCATTATGTGCACTTCGTTGACGCGACGACTGATGACGATGAAGAATTACGGCTCAGTCCTTTGTAATGGGTTGTAAGCTTTAAACGGCCCACCAGTTATGTAATTTGCATTGGGTGACGCCCGGTCGCTATTTCCCTCTCCTGTCACGCTGTATAACATACGTTGATGTTAGAGAGAGAAAGGGGGGCGAAGAAGTTTACTGAGACCTCGAGGAAGTGGATCATGTGCTCATGGGCTTCCTTGGCAACCAATACAAGTGCACTTGCAAGGAACCCACTACGCTATAAATCATTGTAATTTTTGAGAAGTAGGGCAGCAGGCACTGTGCCATTTTTCGTCATTTACGGAGAGCGTTGGTACCTGCTAAACGCATGTAAGGCATTATGCGCAATTTGTTGATGCTGTGCCTGATGACGATGAAGAATTATGGCAGATCCCTTTGTAATGGGTTCTAAGCATTCAAGAACCTACTCGTTGCGCAATTGGCATTGTGTGACGCCTGGTTACAGAAGTCGCGTTGTGCGACACTTGGTGCTTATTTTACTCTCCTACCACGCTATATTGCATATGTTAATGTGGTTGCTTCCCGACATGAAGCCTGTATAGGACCTTTTCGCAAAGCAGTTTCAAGCACTGGCATGGCTCAGAGGTTGAATGCTGGGCTCCCACGCAGAGGGCCCAGGTTTGAACCTCGTTCCATCCTGGAATTTTTTTCTTGTTTCGTTTTTTGTTTTTTTTTTTTATTTCGAGCGATAGTGGTTACGGACACCGGCGGCGGCGGCGGACAACTACGGCGCCAAAAACGGCCGCTGAAATGATCTCATAACAGCTTTTGCTGTAAAAGAAAGAGAACAATCCAGAGAAGCAAAGAAGGCTGCCCAGCTCTGCACTTCCTTCAGGCTTGGCACCCCTAGCGCGAAGCCGACTACATTTTTGTTTCCTTGTTATGAATGGAAAGCTGCTTCAAATCTATGTCTACAATTTGTGTGCGACTGCGCAAATAGAAGCTGCGAGTGACATCACCTTTTAAAAGGACTTGTTACTGGGCTAGTCGGTGCGTACATTGCTTAGGTACAGGCGACCGAGGCGCGAAATACATTTCTTGAAAAAGGAAACGTATTTCGCGCCTCGGTTGTCTGTACCTAGGCAATGTTTGTCGCAATGACAAAAATTCATATTTTTGCCAATTTTTTCACAGTCCGGGTTAAGCGACGTATCGCGCATTTTCAAACGTCGAGTTTGATAATATTTTGTCTTTCGTGCTTGCTTGAATTACTTAGCCGAGATTTTTTGTACAGAGTTCCTCGCATGGAAGACCCCGTTCCGTGCATTCAACCTCTGATGTTGCGACCAGCTTGAAATTGTGATGCTTTTTCACTTTTTTCCACGAACGAATGCAGACTGGGACGCTCTGCTGCTACGTACATTTCAGACATGTTCAATGCAGTAACATTGTTAATATGAAACGTCTTTCTGTGCCTTGTCACCAATTGTAGGCTTGGTCTATCTAAATTTATCTAAATTGCGAATATGAATCTGTCTATCTTATTGTTGTCACTGGCATAATGTCCTTGTTGATGTGTCAGGCTATACATTTATATAAAAAATCAAAACAAGCATTGTCTAATCTAAAGGGGATCACATGGAAGTTCTGCATATAGGTAATTCATTATATAAAATATTTAATACATCGAAAATATTTCAAGGGGATATTACAGTGGTTTGATTTACTCAGTAATTCGTTATATGTGGGTTCGACTGGACATCTTTCTTTTTTATCATAATCCATGATGAATTTCTATTCTGCTGTTCGCACCAGCGGTTGGTTGTGTTCAACCTCTGATGCGCCTCCTGCGTGGGCCCCAACTTTGGGCCTGCAGTATTTCGTAGATAAATAAGGTGAATGACCCGCCCATCGTGATTCTCTAAACGATGTGAATGTGCCTGTCTTGTGCAGAGATTGGGAACTGCGTGCAGCTGTCGACGCTCGATGTCCAGCACAATGAGCTTGTGGACCTGCCCGACACGATAGGCAACCTCATGGTGCTTTCCCGGTTCGGCATAAGGTCAGTCTCCTCCCTGCTTTGCTGCTGCCGCTCAACTGCTACGACTACCTGTCACTCCGTTTTCACGGGAACACAGTGTGCAGTCGGCTTCAGAAGTTTAGAGACCACTAGGTTCGAGAAAACTTCATGTTGCTCAGCAGTTTGTGACTGTATTTAATCTAACTGCCCAATACATGTTGTTAGCACGTTTTTAGAAGAAGCCGGAAATATAAATTTGAGGGTCACTGCCAAAGCAGCAGGAACATTCAGCTTATCTCTCGTAGTCCTTAAAGGGACACTAAAGGCTAATATTAACTTATATTATAACGGTCCAGAAACCTCGCAGTGCTACTTTTGTGCCAAGGAAGTGCTTATTTTGAACTAAAATCACGTTTTAGTAATGCGCGTCGCGTTAGCGCACTTCAAATCACCCGCCTGAAAGCGGTGTTTCTCATGTCACTGCTGCCGTGCCCAACGTTGCCCGCCTTTACTACGCTGCGGCGCGCACTGGCGGCACGCGCCATTTGGGCATCCAGCAACATCACATGCATGCAGCATTTTGTCAAACTTTCTGTCAAAGCGACTTTCACGAGCGCGCGAAACACACACGGCAGTACGCGATACCGAAACTCACTGAGCGCGTGAGTGAAGCAGGGTACCGGGCAACGCGCAGTTCAGCAAAAACGGAACCTTTGAACCACGCGCACTGTTCCCCATGGCAACACCAAAGAGGTTCTTTTTTCCACGAATCAAACAGCAACGAACAAGCAGCATTTTATTACATCTCTTGATGCACGGAAGGTTCTTTTTTTTTTTATTGCAGCTAGTCTGATTACGAGTGATTAATTGTAGTCGAACTCTCTCGCGTCATCGGGATCACTTCCAAAATGTGTCGCTCGTGGCGCACATCGTGTGATACATTTACCTTAATTTCTCGGTAAGTGGGGCACTGCTGTTGATAATATTGCCGTTTTAGACGTCATACATTGAGCTTTCACTATGACATAAATTGTTATTTGCCTTCAGTGTCCCTTTAAGCCACTGCGAATGAGCTCCGTGGAATCCCGCAAGGTGGCGGTGGGGTTTTGAATGGAATAATTGATAACCACCCATTTGTAGCACAAAGCCGCAAAGAAATCCCTACGGATTTCTCGGAAAAAAGAGGCGTTGGTCTCGAGTTTGATCTCTAGATCAAGGACGAATTTTTCTTCAACTAAGGAGCTTTCCTTTCTGAGAAATCTATGTGGACTTTCTCGTGGCTTCATGCTACAAACAGGTGGTTGTTAATTATCCTCTTCCAGTCCTTAAACATCTGACGCTGACTGTACCTTAAATATTCACACAAGTCTTCAAAGCTTGATCCATATATATAAAAATATATACTATACACAGTAGGCTCTCGTAAAACAGAACCTAAAGGGGCCAGGGAAATATATAGAGTTCCGTTTACTGAGAGATGAACGTGGTTGCAGAATTCAAGTATGAGAGGCAGTTGTTCTATCAATTCCATTTGAGAAATTTATGTTTACTGAGAGTCTACTGTGCACTACATTTTTATTTTTAGGCTTTGATCCTGTAATGCCCACTGTACTGTATCTGCTGTGCTGAATGTGATGCCTCAAAGTACTGATTAAAGCGAGTAAACATTTATGGAACACCCATTCTCATGGTAATGAAGTTTCAGTGATAGGTAGGAACAAATTATTTGCGAATTAAATAAATGCTGTGCTGATTGTTGTATAGCGGAAAAAACATTCTGTTTATATTTTGTTTCAAATGTACTCTCGGTGGCCCAAAAAAAGAGATGAATGATTTGTTGAATTTCTTTTTTCTGGCATAGCTGTCTACGGACGTTAGTGGGAACAAATAATCGTCGAACTTTGATATAAAGAAGTTGTACTTTTTTATATCCATATGATGTATTTTGTTAGCTGCTACTTTGCACAAATTATTGCAACAAGGCTGTGCTCAATTGTGTGATTAATTAGGAATGCACACTTAGCATTCACAGGCATTTTAGAAGGCGTCCACACATTTTCTTTAGATTTTTGGTAAATTTACTAGCCACAGGGGCTCCAATATCCTTGCACTAGCTGAAAGCTTTGCTATATTAAGACTCTGTGGTCAAATTACTTCGGTAAATAGCTAAAAAAGTTATGTGGTTTTCAATGCAGCAAAGATTGGAAAATGAAAATACTAATTCGTCGCATCGAGTATTTGTTTAAATCTAAGTTCGTCATATTGAGATTTGACTAGCACAAAATCACAGTGGCGAGAAGGAAATGCACACATGCACCGTGTCCATGAACCGACTAGCTAAATTAACGGACCTTAACGAAGTTCAAGCTGCCCTGTTTTCTTGAGAATAATAAGCTGCTGTGATTGGTTGAAAACTGAATCCCCACCTCCAAGAGCCACTGAGACGGTGTGTATGTTGGTGGTCTTTGTCGAAGTCGTGCATTCACATTCAGGAAAACACTCGCATGACGTGTATAGCACTGGAGCCTAATGTGCTCAACTTTCTTCGACTGAACCGCAGGTATAATCAGCTGACGGCCGTGCCAAAGTCCCTGAGCAATTGTGTTCTCATCACGGACTTCAACGTCGAGAGCAACCTGGTCTCCCAACTACCCGTCAGTACCCCCTTTCTCTCTTTCTCTAGTCATACTCAAATCTCATTATAACCATGTCAAATCCAGCGTGAAAATAACTTCGTTAAATCCAAAAATTTGTTATCAACTTATATTCGTAGCACTAAGCTTAATGTAATCATAAACCTGATGATAAAATTAATTCGAACTAGCTTAACAAGCACATACATAACTCTCTTTTTAAAACGTCCAAGGTGCAATGAGTCCACGTTAGTAAACTAGCACAGTAAAAACCGGTTAATACAGTCAACTGCAGATTTTTCGGACGCCCGATTTTCCGGACATGCTCGAAAATTCGGACGCTTTCGCGGCACCGTCACCAGCCCCATAGACATCAATGGTCAAGAACGTCGGAACTTTCAGACGCTGAAGCTATTGCGTGTCCGATTTTTTAGACTTTCTGCCCGAATTGCAGGTCCGAAAGGCATTATTTGAAGCCCCCACCTCTGCCGCGTCTATCATCTTGTAGGTTCGAACCAGCGCTTTCGCGAGTCGATCTGTTCGAGACAGTAGCAGAGTCCGAAAGTCAGCTTTGCCGCAATGCCGAAGCGTTATGGGGTGAAGCGGACCAGAAATTCAAAGGGGCCGCTATCGCGGCGCCGTGCGGCGATGTCTTACAGATAAGCAGTGGAAATGCATGGAGGCGTGATGGCGGCAGGTGGCAAACGCGCCAGTATGGCTTAATCGCTGACAACCCTTACGATAAGCATCTTCAGTTAACTGCTCGGTAGTGCACGTGGCCTGGCACAGTTGCATGCGTAGTGCACGCATTTAATAGGCGAGAACCCAAACGTACCGTGCCGCCATTCGTGCTGCCTCTTTGTGCGAGACCGCTAAGTGCACGGCATAGATGCGTTGCCTTCGCGGACGAACCGGCTCGCCATTGCCGCGCCCGTGTACGGTCAGGAACTAAGTGCGCATCACGAACCCTTTCATGATAAATGAGTGCGTACGATACAGCAACAGTAAAGCGACGGCGTCAGCTTAGTTGGCGATGTGCTGCACACACCTCGAAACGATCGGCTTGACACGGCAGCGAATGCTGCGTATCGGCGGCGATTCGGCGATGTGTGTGCACTCGTTTACGTGCGCACACACATCGGGGAAAGCCGGACGAGTCGTTTGCTCTTCCGCCACAGTCTTTGTGTTCCGCGTCATTGTTTACAAACGCTTCATGCGAGATAGCCGTAATATATTCCCGCTTTGCTGTTATCGGCAGTGCTCATCACGAGATGCAACAGTGGAAGTTGGCTCGTACGTAGTTAAGCGGGGTTCGCGACAGGTACCGAAAGTATTTGCGAGAGCCTGGGCGCGCACCAAAATGCCTGATAATTGCACTGGGAGGCATTAAAGCTATTTCGGACGTGGCTGTGGCGATTTGACCACTTGAGCGGAACAAAAAAGCATGAATTTGTTTTTTCGGACTGCCCGATTTTTCGGACGATTTCACGGTCCCTAGGGAGTCCGAAAAATCGGCGGTTGACTGTACATCTTGCCAGGAGCACACAGCACAGCAGTGCGCTAAACGGTAGTACATGGTAACCAACAAGTACTACAAATGCACATCTTCTGACACGCACCAGTGCTACCAAAAACAAAAAATGCAATGCTACAGTAAATGCTGCCTACAGTGCTGAGTACAAGGCCTCTTCTTCCTTCTTACCCAAGTGCAGAAAAATTTCAGCTCTCTCACATGATTGTGTGACAGTGTGAGACAGCGATTTCACGGAGCATCTCGAAACTGCGACAGGGAATGAATGTGTCAGCTGACATGGTAGCACCTCTCTACTTTTCCGACGCTTACACACAAAGGCATCACCCCACTCGTGACAAAGTCGTAGTCATTTGTCTAGGCACTTACTAAAAAGGCAGAACACACTTTGTGGTATGTTGTGGCACTGCTGGCACAGCAGTTGGAGTGGTGCGGTTAGTGTTTAGGCAACAGTAAAATGGTTGTAGTATGCACTAATCTGTAGGCGTAAAAGGCAGGCAACCATGTCTTAAGAGGGGAAACGGTTTTTAGGCATGGTGTCATATTATAAGACAAGTGATTGTGTGTTTTCATGTGCTCATATCAAATATGAGCTCAGTTTTTATTTTCACTACAGCACTAATTCTTAAATTAATTATTTGTAAAAACATAATTAGATCACATTTTTAGTAAACTGGCTACTTAGGTCCTACTGAATGAAATGCCATTGGATTCTACCAATATCAAAGTGTACAACAAGTGTAACATTATGGATGGTTCTTGTTTTTCTAAAACAAAAGTTATGAAGTTTCAACGTTCTTTTTTCAATGGCTGAGAGAAAGCACTTCTTATCTCACCCTTTCTAAAAATTTATGACTTCCCAAAGTAACATTTGGCACCCTATTGCACTCGCTAAATACTTAGCTTTTCAGCAAGACCAAAATAATACAAATTGAGCATGCCAAAGCTGAGAACAGCTTTTCCAAAGATTGTAAGGTTACAAAAAAACAAAATGGGAAAAATAGCAAAAATACGAAACACCAGTGGTAGCTGATGTGATATAAGGAGGCTGTTACGGCTAAAAATAATCATCTATGTTGCATGAAAATTGGTGAGGTTATGCGTCAGTAATAGCAGAATCCAAAAAAAACATGGCTGATCCCTCTGTCATAGGAATCGGTATAACACGAAAGTGAAACGTGTCTTCACAGACGTAGTTGAGCGTTTGTTGCGCATTCTTTCGCCCCAAGGGCGATGGAATGAATGCTACAGCAACAAATTGTAGTGTCACGCGAAGAACGGCAAGCAGCTCGAAACTTGCAACGCGCTGCTCAGGCAGAAAGGACGCACGGAACGAACATACGCAGGATGAGCACGAACTAACTGTCACAGTTCTAACTTATTTCTGCATGAGCACCGCGCTCCTTTTGCAAATGTGGCCGCTGCAGTGAGCCGAGTGACCTTCCGTGCTCTCAACGCGAGACGTACAAACCACCGCGATCACGAAATAAGCGCACGCACGAGCGACCACGCCCTGTAGACGCGAGCGCTCGTCGCAACGGCGACGACCTTTAAAGCCCGCTCTCCTCGCTCTTAGAGCCTTTCGCGCCACCTCGCTAGTGATAACGAAAACACGCTGTAATGCCGATCTCTGAGTGCCGCCACCAGCAAATGGTGTATATAAATAGCTCGCCGTTAGCATTGTGAAGAACATGCCGTCCGTGGCCGAATCATTTCGCGCTGCGGAGCGAGGGGTCGGAAGTTCGATTCCCGGTGATGGAACTTTTTCTTCTGGTTTCTTTCTTTCCCCACTGATAGTCTTTATATTTTATAACGTCATTTCCGTGACTGAAATACGACAGTGGAGCCGTGGTGGACCCCGGCATAAAACACTTTCATGTTAATAAACGAAATTTCCAAAAATGTTTTTTTTTTTTTGCAACTTTTGGTCCCAAAAAGCAGTGGTTGGTGAACACTTGGAGACTCAGTCATGGATGCATGTTTCCATAGCCTAAAGAGCACAGTGGCAAAACTTCCTGTCACTATCACATGCAAGAGAGTCGCATGACCTGGTCAGAAACATCGTGTAACGCTGTAGCAATACTTCAGGTCTCCGTCACATGACCCATGCAGAAACGTCACGCATGATGTCGCTGGTAGAGCAGCAGGTATCTCTCTACTCTGATTCTGGCATGAGTGATGCTGGCAAAGTAGTGAAAATCGCGAAGCGGCACGACGTACGTTACTGGCCCCGCCAGTGACACGGGCCAATCAGCGACACTGGCATAGTATGATACTTATGCTATCTTGCCTTTCACTCAAATTTTATGGTGGGGGTATGACGTGGTACGTGACGTTTCTGCTCAGGTCTTGTGACTCTCTCGCTTGTGACGGTGACCATAAGTTTCACTGCTGCACTCCTTAGGGTACGGAAGACACGCGCCTGGGATTCATCGCAACCATGTCCTAACCGTTAGTACGTTTGAAACGCGTGCGTATTAACAAGGTTTTATTGTATCGCTACTGTGTGCACAATTCAGTGTTGCCTTTGCTTGAATTGAGAAGATAAAAATTTTTCTTTACCATTGAACACTGGTTTTCTTTTTTCTTTGCATTTGTGCCTTGCAGGAAGGACTTCTAGCGAGCTTCACAAATCTGCACACCCTCACTCTGTCGCGAAACAATTTTGCTTCGTACCCCTCGGGGGGACCTGCCCAGTTCACCACAGTCACCGTAAGTGAAGGAAGTTACTAAACCTCTTAATACCCTTATTACGCAATGCAGCCTAAAGGGGCCCTGCAACACTTTTTCAGCATGGTCGGAACATGCGAGCCAAACATTAGAGCGCAGCACACGGCCTGGAATTTACAATTAATTATCAAATTCAGCTAGAAATCGTTCCCTCTTCTCTTGACAAATGATGCCATGTACCCAAATTCATGCCATGTACCGCACCCCACTTCGCGCTGCTGTCTCCACTCCCTCCCCCTTTTTTTCTTTCTTTCTTTCTTTTTTTTTTTTTCTCTCCCCATGTTACCTGTTCAGTTGCTCCGCATCCCCTGCTCCTCCGTAACGCCATCAATGCTCGCTCCCTTGCTTCTCTGACAATTTTCTGGCAGCTGCATTATAAGTGGTCTTTCATCTTGGGGGATTGCACAATAAGCAGCGTGCATACTGTGTTCTCTCGGTTATAACCAGCACCCTCAACAGCGATTTGCGGGAAGTTTTCTAAAAATAGTCCAAGCCTATTGCCGCGAAGCTAGCTTCTATGCGTAGCTGTCAAGCACTGCCGTGATGCTACCTTTGCAGACCGGAATTTGTGTTTTTTGTCTTGACTTTAGCTCAATTTTTTTAAAAGCTTACTGTGCCTGTTATACACTAATAAATGCGGTATACATGGAGTTCTATGGGAGGGTAAACGAGAGTCAGAAAAAAAAACGCATTACAGCTGATCCTGCACTATAAGCTGTTACATTATAAATGGTCTGAACTGTACAAGAATAATTACACTCGATGACTAGCTTGCTCTGAGACCATGCTCACTCCCTCAACGCAAAGCATTTGGTATGTTCAGAGAATTCGTAAATCACTTGTGAGGAAATATGAGCGCTATGTTCTTATCATTACCTTAATCTGAAATTCTTTGTATGCTAATGAAAACTGTTGCAAACTGTTATGGACCATTTCTTTTTTTCATATTTAGTTGCGGAACAGAAACGGAGTGGAACTTTTTTTCAGCGGAACAAAACTAATACCAAAACAAAAAATATTTTGTTCTGACAGCCTGGGCACTAGGCATGTAGGAGTGACGTGCAGTTAGTTTTGGTAACCTTAAGGTTACTTTGGGTTATCGTTTGTCATTGCTTCACACAGCCCAGCACTAGTACCGTGACTGATTCTAACGTGATGCCTAGTACCACAAGTCGTCTCCTTCAAGCAGCACTGGGATGCCTGAAGGAGATGATTTGCAGAGTAGGAGCTTCATTTGATCCCTTTCTCTTTGCAGTCCATCAACATGGAGCACAACCAAATAAACAAGATCCCCTTCGGGATCTTCTCACGTGCCAAGCACCTGTCGAAGCTCAACATGAAGGAGAACCAGCTCACCTCACTACCCCTCGGTGAGTCCTAGCTTGACGCGTCAACAAATGTTGGCCATGCGAGTCCAGCACCTTCGGGCAGTGTATTGGAACCACGCGTGAAAACTTGCCATGCTTTTGGTTTCAGTTGCAAGTTTCAGTTTCTCTCTCTTATGGCCAAGCATCCTTGTATGGCCTCTTTGTGGCCAAGCAGCCATATATATCCAGTACAGGACGTGCGCTTACTCCCAACTGTACTGTACCGAACCAACTAGCCCAAAAGTCTGTACTCTTGCAGCCGTGTATGCCCAGAATTCTCTGTTCTGTCCTCCTCCCTTTCTTTTGTTGTCTGTCACGTGGTGTTGCATCACTGCAGCTGCATCACATTTTCAATCCCGAAGTGTTTACTGCATTGTCACGATCTGTCCAAGGAGTGGCCACTGCATAAACGCGCGCGACGGACCGAAAACGGGCAGCTTTCACACTAGCAAGCAGCAAAAGGCTGCTGAATCAGTTCTCGTGTGACGGTCACGTGTGGTAACTCTGGCCGAAGCAGGATCATTTTGGGTCAGTAACTCGGGGCTGAATGTTTTCCAGCTTCGTGACTACTACACGTGTACAATAGCACCACATTGGCATATGCTGATGCTTATTTCGATGTGGCGGTGGTGCAAACAAATGTATAGAATATTTTATGGGTGGATTTCGGTGCCACCATATCCGGCTGTCAACCTCACCATTTTGAATCTTTAACAACTAAACAAACAGTTCTACGGTAGACGTATACTTGTGAATGCGGTTGGGCTGGTGCATTCGACGTTTCCTGACGTTATCAGTTTAATGTCGCAATACGTGAAAATAAGAAAACATTAGTTTAACAGCCCAAGGTGGTGGCACCCATATGTCTTACGTAAAGTCGTCTGTACCGAGTTCGTCAAGTTAACGGCGCGTCATTGAGGCATGTCCAGAAGTGATCACAGGAGAAAATGAACTGCCAGGAAAATGAATTTCCCTTTCTTTGAACGTGAAATGCACTTGTCTCTCCCTTTTTTTTCTAATTGTCAACATAGGGGAATGTCATAACTTTACTTGTCAAACCTGGTAACAGTATATGTTCAGGAGCATTTTTATTTGGAACCTGTGAAATTGGGGCCATGTTAGATTCAAGTAAATACGGTACTGACATAGCTTGCTATCAAGCTGAGCCAAAATAAATGGTATTTCTAAGAATATTGGCGGCACAATTTTTATTCAGTATCACGTAGCTGTAGTGAATTAGATGCCGAGTTCTGTGAATACGGGGATCGCTACCCGCAAAATGTCGGGGACTCGTAAGAGAGATCGTGGTCTGCGCAGACCTGGGCACGTGGACGACCATGGTTGAGCTGAACCTGGGCACGAACCAGCTGAGCAAGATCCCGGACGACATCCAGTACCTGGTGTGCCTGGAAGTGCTCACGCTGAGCAACAACCTGCTCAGGCGCCTGCCCAGCACCATCGGGAACCTGGCCGCGTTGCGAGTGCTCGACCTCGAGGAGAACCGCCTCGACAGCCTGCCCAACGAGATCGGTGAGTTTCGTGCCACTAGTTGGACAGTGATTCTCAAATAGGGGTCTTCACTCTGGGGTCTGCGAAGCTAGTTTTGGGGGCCCGCGAAACCCGTTGTAAAAAAAAAAAAAATGTTTTTTTGAAGGCACATTATGTCCGGTGACAGTGGCCCCTTCTGATTTTTGGCATGCTTCACTGCATTACATGCTCTTATTGCAGCGGAGCTGACTTGTGTTCCTCTTTCTCCATGAGATGGCTGTAATGTTTTTGTTGCTGTTTTCTACGTCATATGCATGAAAAGGCAGACATAGCAAGAAACAGCTTGAATGTGGCTGCAGACTGCACAACTTGTCGACAAGCTATTGAGATCGAATTGACGTGGCACTTTCGTTTGGCCATCTTTTGCCAGGTGGAAATAAAAGGAACCTGTTTCACGCTGCATCTTGTGTTAATTTACGCCCCCTCCCTCCCCCATTCTCTCAGTGTAAGGGCTCCCCCATCGGTTCCATCGGTATACAAGGGGTCTCTGAAACATTCATGGCTGATAAAGCGGCAATGGGGGCCGGTTGGTACGTCTTCATGCTTGTGATGCACTGCAGGAGGTAGACACGGACCAGAGAAAACGAAGGAACATCCTGTGTTGTTTCCTCGTTTTTTCTGGTCCACGTCTACCTGCAGCGCATCACAAGCATGAATCTATGGCTGAGAACCACTGCACCAGGGGAAAGATCAGGGGAGCTATTCTGCAACCGTCCGTTTAGTGAACCATCCATTTCTGCCAGCACTGATTGACCAGAGCTCGACGAGCAGCGGACCCCGTTTCCGGTTCTTCCGCATTGTTATTTTGACGTCGCAGAGCTTTCACAACTCTCAACTCTCCGTCCCTCTCAACACAGTTGAGAGGGACGGAATGTGCTGCGACACAACGAACTCAGCCTCCCGAGATCCACTTTTCGCCGCGCGAATCTCGGAGGTCGTGTGTGAACTCTGATTCTATAATCATGTTAGCCCTTGAATTCGGTTTAAAGGGGCCATGACACGGTCGCCCAAGAATTTGCGGTTTTCAGCGAAAAATAGAAGTATAGGGTCTATTGTGCCTGCACAATGTGAAGAATTGACTATGTAAGAATATGTCAGTGCAAAATGAGCCCTAGGAGTCACCTGCTATAAGCCCCGCACTCCGCCGGCAACCACCATTTTGCCATGGCGTGTTTGCCATGGCTTGTTTGACATCATGTACTGAATGGAACGCAGCCGTCGTCTTCCACCGAGGCTTCAGCCACTGCAGATCGTTCAATTTCAGTGCCAAGCTGAAGAAAGTTGAAATAGCTCCATCGCATGCACAGCTGACCATGGAACAAAATAGTTCACCAGAATGCAGACGCTCTCACAGCAAGCAGCTTGTTACGTCACGGTTTGCGAGTGCGCCGGTGTTCCGCGACTCTCAGGCCGCTCGCATGTCTATAAAAAATGTTCAATTATAACTTGTGGAGATAGGTTTGCACTAGGCTTACCTACGAGTGCGACCGTGTAGGGACGCGACGTTCTCCACTGCCGCAGCGAACAAAGACGCTACGGCCGGGTTCGTCGATTTTCCGGCACGGCGCAGAAACCACGCACGAGGCAGGGTAACAGCAACAACGGGTTTATTAACCCAAGATGCAGCACAGTACGACACTCACAGGCTTGCAGGCCGTAAGGGGAACTCCGCAAGACCGAACGAGTACGCTTGCCAGCGGCGCTAGGACTACCACACAAAGGGCAGCGGTCGAGCACACGAACGAGAAGCCGCCTGCTAGAGCAGCGCGTCAACCTCTCGTGCTAGCCTGAGAGCATCTGACGCGGGCAAGCCCGCGCCAGACAGAAGCGAGCTCAAGGGGGAAGGGGGTTGTCACTGGCGGCCAATGAGGAGAGGCGTTGCGCAGTGACGTAAGCTAGCTTGGTGGCGTGAGCATGTGAGCATGTCGAGGCATGTCCGGACGCGTGCCCGCGCGCCGGGAGGCTGACGCATGGCTTGCACCAAACAAAGAGGCCTGGCGCTGCCGCCGCGGTCGCCATACCGCCGATTAACGGCGGTTCCCGGCGCTCGAGCCGCGCGGGCCAACACGCGCGCTAGCTGGGGAACGAGGCGCCAAAGGGAAGGGCGCGCTCGATTCCCACAAACTGAAGTGCTCGACCAGTTGCGCTAAAATTTCGTGAGCTTGTTCGTGAATGCACAAGGGTTAACCCACGTAACACAGTTTACGATCGAAAGTTCGATGTCATGGCCCCCTTTTACACACCTTTGAGGGTCGCTATGCATTCCCTGCATGTTCGCAAGCATCTGGGACAAGCTCATATGCAAGCATAGACTTGTCAAGTCTGTTTAAGCGTTCTGTGACTGTACAGACGGGTCTACTCTTAAAGGGAACACTTGCATACAGGGCATCTCCGGATTTCGCTCTCTCGCAAAAGCGTAGTGGCTTAGATTTGCGTAAGACTACTGCTGGTTGACAGTTCTGACTTCTTTGCACGGACTAGTGCCGTGCACGAACAATGTTTCCATGTCCACTTAAAGTCAGGGGCCAACCAATATAAAATATGCTCATTAGGGTGTTCCCTTTAACAGTGGACCGTGCTGTACATTTCATGCATTTTCTTTCGTCTAATGCTGGGAGTGTGCTATGCGGGTGCGGTGCATCGGTGGGATCAAGAGTGCATTCATGTCACGACTTCCCTTACTCTTGAGTTACCGAACGCGCTCTGCCGAAATGGACATGTCCATTAGATGGACGGTTTGAGAATAGCTCCCCTGGTGTCTAGTGTCGGAATGCCGACTTTCTGCGGCGGCTGGCGTTGGTGGTTTTTGCAGATTTCAGTTGGCAGGCAATAAAGAGTTTGCTGATGCGTGGAGCAGTGTAATATTTTAACACTCTCCGACCTCATTAAAGGGACACTAAAGGCAAATAACAATTTATGTCAGAGTGAAAGCTCAATGTATGACAACGTCTAAAATGGCAATATTATCAACAGCAGTTTCCTACTTACCGAGAAATTAAGCTAAATGCATCACACGATGAGCGCCACGAGCGCCACATTTTGAAAATGATCCCGATGACGTATGAGAGTCTGCCTGCAATTAATCACTAGTAATCAAACTAACAGCAATAAAAAAATTACACCATCTCCCACTAAAGGGGACCATGAGGCGACGCGAAGCCGGAGCACTTGCACGATCGCGTTCCGTTGGCGTTTGTTGGGCATGCTACCGACCTCGCGTCGTGGAACGCGAAGAGGGACGCTACGCGCGTCGTATCTTCCATCTAGCCTGGCCGTTAATTCTCACAGGGCGAGCGGGGAACGCGGTCGACAGGCGGGCGAGAGGGGAGCAGTGTAGGAGAGGAGAGAGAAGCGGAGGGGACGCGCATGCGCTCGAGCTCATCGCGGCGTTGCGCAGGAGAGAATTTCGGCATGTCTAGCCCGCGTTTCAGAGGAAGAGTGGAAAGGGGAGAGGAGAGGGGAAGGGGAGAGGGTGAGTGGAGAGGAGGTGTGTGGAGAGGGTATGCGCATGCGCAGTAAGGGTGGTCACGCCGCACACCACCACCACCAACACCACCACCGGATTGAGCTCCGCCTTAAAGGAGCACTGACATGAAATTTACGCATGTCAAGATTTTTGCATCCACGAGTAGTTATCTACCCCCTAGTAGCGATTCACGACCGAAAATGCAACTGAGGGACGAACAACTATCTGTTTTATTGATTTATATCACCGGTATCTAGCACGATTCAAAACGGCCGGCAAGCCCACCATTTCTTAGCGCTGGCAGCGCTCCCTCGCGGTCAATTCCAGACCGCCCCCAGTTTACCACTTGTCCACAGAAAGGAGTGACGTGAGGATCAGCCGCTCAGCTAACATTTCGTCTGCTAGGCGCGCGCGTTCAGTCATGCCTTGTCACCAGCATCGCCGTCGTCGCCGTCAAAAGTGTCGACTAGTGTTGAAGACGGCATTCTGGAACTTAGAATCACCGCGATACGCGACGTCGCGAATCATTTTCGCTTCGACGCTTTGCAAAACAGCGATTCAAAAATGGACGCTGTTCCAAGCAGCAACGAAGAGCTAGGTGCCCGGGGACGCACGCTTAGGCCATACTCGCTGGTGTGTCTCAATTAGATATATTAGGGAATTTTAGCATGCACAACATTCCGGTATACGCAGAGGGGTCTATGGAATATCGGCATAGCGAATGCACACTGACACCAGCGGACAAATAGAATACGATAGGTTTCTACAATAACAATTCTGCGCCGCCAGATGGCCCCACCTATCCGGCCTCTCACGGTTACGGCTGCAGTAACCCGGTATTACGCTAGTGCAAAGAAGTCCACGGACGAACTAACATTCACTAATAACGCTACATACGTGTTACTTGTTAGCGATGATATTTATCTATAAGCTGCTCCACTTCGATAACTTGTGGTCGTGTTGGCGTGTACCGTACGTGTAAGGAAACGCCACGCACTTTCCGCTTTTTCCGCGCCTCAACGAGCAGGTCCGTACTACGCAGCGGTTCCCCAACATGCTGGCACGTAGTCGCTCCGATTGATCGCACTCGCGCTGAGTATCACACGACAAATCAGTCGATACGACACGATGAATCGCAGGCACGGATCGGGACAGTGAGGAGAGCCACTGGCTGGGAGTGAGAGCCGGTGAGAGCGTCGCCTGGCTTCGGCGGCAGTCGGTGGCACAATAAATACACTCAGGTCGTCGACGTCATTGTTACTAGCGTATCGTCACTCAGGATGGTATGGTCGGAATGTATCACACTTGTTACGTAGCACTAGTGTCGATGTCGCAGCGTGATCAATCTTCCGTTGAGCTTTCGTACGCTGTTTGCCCTCGAAATAAAATTGCTTCCACGCGACGGACGCCATTCAAATTTGGCCAAGGAGACCTATGCATACCGAGCAATCAAATGAAGGGCACATCTCGACTTTGAAATTTGATGTCAGTGCTCCTTTAAGATACTTCGCATCTAAAAGAACCTTCCGTGCATCAAGAGACATAATAAATTGCTGTTTGTTTCTGTTTGATTCATGGAAAAGAGAACCTCTTTGGCGTTGCCATGGAGAATGGCGCGCGTGGTTCAAAGGTTCCGTTTTCGCCGAACTGCGCTTCGCCCGGCACCCGGCTTCGCTCACGCGGTCGCGTCTCCGTGGTAGTTTCGGTGTTGCGTACAGCCGCGTGTGTTTTGCGCGCTCATGAAAGTCGCTCTGACAGAAAGTTCGACAAAATGCCGCATGTATGTGATGTTGCCGGATGCCCGAATGGCACACGCCGCCGTGCAGTGTTCCGTTGCAGTGGGTGCAGTGCTCCGTGCAGTGGGCAACGTTGGGCACGGCAGCAGTGACGTGTGAAAGACTGATTTCGGGCGGGTGATATGAAGTGCGCTAACGCGATGCGGACCACTAAAACATGATTTTATTTCAAAATAAGCACTTCCTTGGCACAAAAGTAGCACTACGAGGTTTCTGGACCGCTACACTCAAACCTCGATATAAGGAACACGGATATAACGAATTATCGGTTATAACGAAGTAAATGAAGAATAGTGTTGTCACAGACACAGTACTACAAATAATCGTTTATAACGAATTTTCGGATATAACGAAGTTATTTTCGTGGCAGATGTGGCTTTGTTATAATGAGGTTTGAGTGTATTTCAACAGTCAAAGTCGACTTAATATTTGCCTGTAGTGTCCCTTTAAAACGAGACAAGAAGTAGCAAAATAATGAATTTAATCGAGCAAAATTTAAGTTTTCCTTGAGAGCATCTAGGAATGCATGCATTTAAAACATAGTCTTGAAGAAATAAAATCGACC
Source organism: Rhipicephalus sanguineus (assembly GCF_013339695.2). Classification (NCBI taxonomy): domain Eukaryota; kingdom Metazoa; phylum Arthropoda; class Arachnida; order Ixodida; family Ixodidae; genus Rhipicephalus; species Rhipicephalus sanguineus. The sequence continues at coordinate 77,469,527 of NC_051184.2, read as the reverse complement.
TTTTCGATGGATTTAGCCGGCTAAAATTGTATCTGAAAGCAAAAAATCCCCATGCGTTCATGCCGACTATAATGCTTTTCAGTGTTCGGTGGCCTTTGATCGGCACAACTACTCAGAACTCCCGCTTCCGAACAACGCTGCCTCGTGTCGCCGTGTGTTGCTGCGTGTGGCCGCATGCAAGCAGCGCCATTATTATTCACTCACACTACCACTTTCTTCCATACTATCGCAGTCACTCGTCTTACCCCAGCCCTCTTTTGCTCTGGCATGCCACGCAGGCTGCCACAGCTAGGTGTGGTCGAGGCATGGCCTCCGAGATAGCAGCATCTCTGCCTGGCCAGAGAATGGCCTTTGAGACAGCATTGTAGTGACCTCAGAAGCCGTGCCTGACTGTGTAGTGGGACATCCACATGTGGCGCCATCGCTCCCATGTGGCAGTGAAAAATGACTAGTGCGTCCGCTTCTCTCATTATGGCTGCTCATGAGCGCTGCTGAATGGCCAATCAGGCTGGGCTTTCCTCTGAGATTGCATCGGTGTCCGAGTTACGTTGGGGGTCACATGTCGGCCAGGCGAAGTCGATGCGGTGAGCTTGGTTGCATCACAACTTGTGTGCGTTGTAGGGGGCTATAATGGCAGTGAAGACTGTGTGACAACACAATCTGGTGTGACGTTATTCACAGTTCTCCCTGTTCGATAGCGTCGCTGTTTTGCGAGTTTCATGGCTGCTTTGATAAAATTTTATCACCCGTGGCTCTGTGCATTACTTCGCTACCCGCAATGTTGCCTTCGTCTTTGCACATTTCAAGCTTTTTGTAGCAGAAAATCGCAGTAATCGGTATAAAGTAATAATGGACACAACTAAGTGACTTTGGCTCTCCCTTGAACTTCATTGTAGGAAGGTTTATATACAATTAAAAAATCGCAGTGACGAAACATATTTATTCTGACGTTCCGCCAGGGAACTGCACTTTCCTTCTTGCAAAAGCTCTGATGAATTCTGTAAGCAGAACTGTTACGTTAATTGACTTTCTCGTTTGTGTTTTGGTAAATCATTTTTCGTTGCTCGAACCCATCCACAGGTCATCTGCGGCAGCTGCAAAAGCTGGTCGTCCAGAGCAACCAATTGACCAACTTGCCGCGCGCCATCGGCTACCTGAGCAACCTCACCTACCTGAGTGTCGGAGAGAACAACCTGAACCAAATTCCCGAGGAGATTGGTCAGTGCCCTCTAGGTTTTGTTTGCCGCAGTATGTACGGGATGTTTTCAGGAAATGTGTCCGAAAATCCTCAAAGATAAAGGAAATGGAATAATTGCTCGCTGCCTTCATAATTAGAATGTAGTAGAACTAACACCACTGCAATCGTATCGAACAGTGACGTCATTATGGTCATCTGCTAGTTGTGCTCATTTGGACTTCGGTTTCGGCATCGCCGACAGATTCGGTCGTATTTCATTGCGCCGCAATAATTTCCAGAGCCAGTGTTTTTTTTAATCACAAAGCGGCGATGGGCTCTTTTGCACAAAGGACTTCAATTCTCTCAGTTTGACCCAACCACCTGTCCCCACTAATTAAAAAGTTAATTAATTTAGCTTCTTTGATTACTGCTGTAATTGATATCTTCAGCCATGTTAAGATGGCTGCTGCTACAGAAAAAGCAATTATGAAGGCAGTGAGCAGATATTCCATTTTCCCTATTTCTATGAATTTTCCGACACATTTCTTGAAGCCTTGTATACTGTATTAACTCCTATGAAATGCACACTTCTTTTCTTTTATCCCAATTCTTCACAGGGCCTTACACATGTGTAACAAATGCACTCTTGTAACAAATATTGGGTGTAATTCAGGTAATTTCACATGTCTTTCCTATAAGAAAACTTATGTCCGCCACATCTATTCAGTGTGTACTGCAGTACTCAGAAAAGCCGCCTTCAAAGAACAGGTATTTGATGATCCTTAAATCCAATTAATTGTCATCACAGTTTTTGCAATGTATTACGTTCCGTTTGCTGTTTCAGTAAATCTGTGTGATTTCAGTATATTATGGGGAACATGTAACTTCCTCATAAAGTTCATTAAACTTCCGTAACAATATTGTGAATTGCATACGGAACGCTTCCACTAGAGCGGCCGTAGTTTGTATAGGATTGTGGGATGCCGTGTCGATGGAAGGATTATCCCAACATAAAACGTAACAACTGTTTATTAATGAAGTAGCAGCAGCGGGGCAAGCATACCGATGCTGCGCTCGGTCGGGTAACGAAGGAATGATGAATCCCGAGCTTGGCAGCTTGGGTTTATAGCCACCGTCGGTGACGTAAGCCTCCGGTGACGCTGCGGTGGCGCTGTCCCTTATCGGAGGCGTGGTGCAGCATGCAGCCGTGTCACGCCGGGCTAGCTAGTCACGAGGCGGAGGCTGCGCCGGTTTGTGCGCAGTGTGTCGCCACAGGATCGTACGAGCGCGTAATGCAACCTGGCGTGCGTGTGCAGGCACCCTGGAGAACCTGGAGTCCCTGTACATCAACGACAACCCAAACCTGCACAGCCTGCCGTTTGAGCTGGCCCTGTGCACTAACCTGCAGATCATGAGCATCGAGAACTGCCCCCTGTCACAGATACCCGCCGAGATCGTCAACGGCGGGCCCTCGCTTGTCATCCAGGTTAGTGCATCAGCTTGATAATCTGACCCAAGGTTGCCATTGGTGGCTACTTCGTGCCAAATTGGCTACTTTACGACGCCATCTGGCGTCAAAAATTTCAGGTTGGCGCCATGGCTACTTTCTGACTACTTTGAACTGCTTGATCAACACTTCTTGCGCAAAAATTTCTTCGACAACGGACGAAACAGACACGGACGGGCGCAAACTTTCAACTGAATTTATTATTGAAAAGTGACATTTATAAATACAAGTATGACAAAATACAAAAACACCAATGGCACAGGTGCACAGTGTGTCAGCGCACATCAGCTGATCACTCCCCCAGATGTAGTGCTCTTTCCAAGAAGGCCATTTCCTTCTCTGTTAATGAAGCTGATGGCCTGACGGAATTCGCGATTATGCGAACCTCCGATTGGCGGTTGTTCCGGCAATTTGCTCACTTGCACTGCTGGCGGAGTACCTGCTTGCAACGCCTACTTCCAAAACTCAGTTCGAAAACCTCAATGATCATCGTTTCCATCCAGAGCACATCGAGAGTTCCGTAACACTGGTCATTATTCAATTCTTTATTTTACTAGAGAGAATAGGCGAATGGTCGCATCATGACGCGCTGACGCTGCGAGAAGCAGGTGAGATGCTACCCGCGTGTCACCACTGTGTAACAGTGAAGCACGTCTTCTTTTCTGCAGGCGTGCATTTCAGTTGACCACGAGAGCGTCTTTTTTTTTTTCCCTTTTTTTTTCTTGCGCTGGCAGCAGCGACGCCCGCCGTTTCCCCGGTTTAGCGGCAAAACATAACCCTTGGAGCCACAAACTAGCAGACACAGCAAACAACCACCTTTGATTACTTTCAGTAATTCAAAGTTCCTTGCATCCCGTTTTTTGTATGTTTGGTTAATTCGAAAACCCGCTTAATTAGAAGATTTTTCACAGTCCCAGTGACTGAATTTACGAGGTTTTACTGGATGTTCATTTGACTGAAGTGGGGCTTCGCGGCAGTGCGGGTTTTTCTGGAAAGGTGTATTCACGGTATAGCACCCCTCTACTGCAGTGAAACCACCTTTACAGGGAGGTTACAAGCGGATTAAATACACCTCTTCGTTCATTTCAAATACTTCGAAATTTCCAATTATTTAAATTCGAATCGAAGCGAATTCGAATACAGCATTATTCGTTCGAATATTCGAAGTGCTCGAATATTCACACAAGCCTAGTGTAAACGTAAAAAAACGCTACCGCTGTGTTAGCAGACGAAACTTTGCGCCGCATGAGCGTCGGTTCTTTCTGCATTGTCCGCTTGGAAATATGGGGCTATGTTTGCTGAAGAGCAGAAGTGATATTCTCGAGCATACGTATTTGGGTACGATCACGTGATCACGTACGTTCACAAGATCACGCGCGACTCGCCCCGTCCGTGAAGAAAACTGCCGCCCCGCTAAAGGCTTAACAAGCTCAACTCTTGGCAGTGCATGTAACAATCGCGGTACAACACGGCATGCGAAATCTTGCGAGAGTGATAAGCGTCCCCGAAAGCGACAGCTGTTCGCGGCTATCGCGTACTACGTCGCACACTCGCGCTAATCAGTTTGCCTTCTGTCTTAACACGAAATCGCACCATCTCGCACGGCGGAACGGGCTTTAAAATATAACGCCTGGCGTAATGCCAACCGAAGGTGAAGTCCCCAAGCGCCCGCATTGTGATCCGCCGAGTCCTCACAAAGATGGCGGCGAGCGCGCATCGTCTCGTATTGGCGCCTCATAACCAGAAACCTCCCAGATATCTTCCAGAACAAATTTTTTCTGGCAGCTTCTGACGACCCGCTGGTAGGCAGAACTGTCCAGCCAGAGAGAAATGAACGCCGACTGGAATCGCGCCGCGCAATGGGCAGAGCGACCCGAAAACGAACGCGCTCCGGGAGAAAAGTGTGGCGGAAATTTTCAGCCATGTTCACTGGGCACAATGGCAGCGTTGCTATGGTTACGCGTCGCGGCGTGTTGTGCAGCGGCGGCGATGCGGCGACGGCATGTGCGTTGGTCTTGTACCGAACCGTGGCGGACTGTAGTAGCGACAGCCTCCATTCTTTGGGCCGCATTGTTGGTTCCTGCGGCTGTTGTTGTAGCCATGGGGCATAGTCCCTCAATACTGGCATAGTCCCTCAGGGACTGTGCCATGGGGTCTCAAGAAAAGTGTGTGGAACAAGTGTGCATCTATGTACCGTGCTACGGATGAAGGATTTTCAATGCTCAGCAAAATCGTGCCACGTGCTACAGAAAGTACTTTTTTTTTTTGAAAGCCATTCGAAGATTTTGACGGTCAGCGTCGCCGCCTGCCTTGGGGTCGGAGTATGGTTGACAGGGAGTGGCGATCGAGCAATTCGGAGAAGACACGGAGGCGAGGATCAAGCAATTCGGAAGAGACGCATAGGGGACAGTTGAGCAAAGCCGAGAAAGGGCAGAGGGGGGAAAGGCACAGCGGGGAAGCCGCCGTCACCGCGCGGCGGCTGTCTGCCACTTCGCGCTTCACAAGTACACGAGAGGGCCCTTTTTGCACGCCTGAATGGGAGTTTGTGACTGCAAAACGTATCATACGACCACAGTTTTCCGCGGTGCTGAACGCTGCTGCCGAATAATCATATTTTCCAGGAACGTATTAACCGGAACATATTACACACAGCTATATTGGGTTATTTTTAATTTTCGCGATTTCGAGCGTAGGAGCCGGGAGATCGTACTAAACGGAAACGTATCAACAAGGTTCTACTGTAGATGATGAAGCCAGCAACCATGTGCATTATTCGGTGATATCAAGCTCTCTCTGTAATTTAGGCATGTCACCACGGTGATGTACATTTGCGTAGTTACAGACAATGTGGTGCACGGTTGAACCAATATTCAAGTGTACCCCTTCATGGTGCAGCGTCCTCATTTGGAGAAGCGACCTTGTTTTAATGTTTCTGTGACTATTGGCAAGGAAGAGACCACGAACACAGAGGTCATGGTAAATTAAGAATTCTTGTCGCCTACAGTTCCCATATATCAATTCTTTAAAATATTTTGCCTACACACGATCGATTTGGTGAAGACATTGGCGTGTTTGAGACGTTGGATATGGGGCGTTTCTGCAGGAATTTTTGCATATTTGTTTACCTTTCTAGGAATGCCCGCTGCCAGCAGGTAACTGCCGCGTGTAATTTGAGTGGGTCGTTGTATTCAGTTTACGAAGAAATATAGCGTGACTGACTGTACAACAGTTGGATAATTATTTACGTCGTAGTTACAAGTAATTGCTGTAACATGCACTAGAACTTCTTATAACACTCCCACTTGCTTTTAGTTCGGTCTCCAGGCCTCGAATTATGTTGTAAACTTCACGCATTTATAGGAAGTCGATCGTAATGCGTGTCGCAAAGGGTTACTGATTGGCCGTAGGGTTGTGGCATTACATTGTCAAGCGTGTGGTTTACGCGCATTTGCATTAGAACCTGTCTTGAACGCCCTTCTTTTGATGAATTAATGCATTTCACCTGGCTATGTAACATTCCACTGCCATTTAGGTAGTTGTGAGTGCTATGTGCTAGAAAAGTGCCGCGATGCACTGTCCGTTACGTTCTCACAAATGCTGCCACCAGTGCCACAAGGTTCTCGTCACAATGTACAAAGTGTCACTGTCTCTCGTTGCAGTACCTCAAGATGAAGGGACCCTACCGGACGCTGTGACATCCATCCAACATGGAGACCGCCCCCTGTGGCAAGTGTCTCCACCAAACCGGTGGCAAGAAGCGGTGGCGCCGCCTGGCATCGCCAAACGGCCTCGCCAGGACCCGGTGGCCCGCACCCCTTGCGGGAGTCCCCCTCGCCGCCGCCGCCAGGTGCCTCCGCCACGCGCTGTTGAAGCTCTGAGAGCCGGCTTTCGCCGCCGGTGCTTCCGCCGCCTCCTCTCTGGCAGTGGGTGTGACGCAATGGACCTGCACGGAGGACTTTTCGCCAACAACGATTCCTCGCTTGTTTTAACTTCTCAAACGTGCCAATTGTGACATGCACCAGGGCCTGCCCGAAGTTGCCGGAATTCCCTCTTGTGGCGCCAAGTGACCGAAGGAACCCGCATGGTGATGGCGCAGGCAGGGGCGGTGGGTGTTCCGGGTCAAAGACCATTCTCGCTCCAACATTCATATGTCCCGGTGCGAGCGTTACTTTAATGCAGACACTGATGCATTGAGACAGCCAACAGACGAGCTCTTGAAACATGGGAGAAATGGTGCGAGCACCGGGTCGTACACGGACGTTCGGTCAGGCCAGTGGTTCGAAACGCTGGTGCAGAGACTTTTGGTGCTGGCTCGTTTAGGTGCAAAGGCCTGCCCTAGTGCCAGCCAATGAACGCGCTTACAGGCGGCATTATCGACGTATACCCTCGCAACACTAACATTCATCGGTGCTGCCGAATTCACCAGAAGAGCCGCGTTCTTGCCTCAAAGGATTACAGAACGGAAAGCAGCGCTCAGGCGTGACACGATGAACGCTACCTTTGTCATCGCTGGCTGCGATGGTCAAAGGCTGTCACATCAGCACATTGAAAGTCGGTGGGCTGCCCACTCCAACTTACGTTGTCTATTTTGTCCGAGAGACATTCTACGACATTGTCCCCCGTTCTTGATCTCGGTGCATGCGCATTTAGGCAACAAAAGTGATCTCCCCGTTTCGAGAAGGGTTCAGCCGGCTATGAACGAGTCAACAGATGCCCTCCGCGACGGAGGCGTGGAAAAGTAGAGCGCTGCGAGAAGTGGTTTCGGCGTGACGCCACCAACTTTTTGCCGAGCAGAAATCGGAGGTCATTTCGTCTTCCGGCCCGTCTAACTGAGGCTTGTTGTTGTCAAATGTGTTGATTTCTTTCGTCACTCTATTTTTTTAATCACCGGCAGCAATGAAAGAAAGTTTGGTTTACAAAATGCTGGCATCGCTGCAGGGAGTTTGTCACGACGTATGCTTGCGTCCACGTGATGCACCACTGGGCCTTTGCCCGCTTAGACGTTGCAAGAAACGCTGCTTTGTCTTGTTGAGAAATCGTTGGTGGCGTACAAGAAAAATTGTAACTCGGAGCCAAGCAAGCATGCAAGAACAAAAACCCTGACCAAGTATGCAAGGTCTCGCCTCATCTCGAAAGTGTATGGAGGAAATTCGCTGGCTTCACAAAATGTTTGGCCTTTTGCATCCGCTGTTTGTCGCATCGTCTCTTCATTACTCACCCCCTGTGCAAGTGCGCGCCGCTAACTTTATTTTTTATCGCATTTCGCCAGTTTTTCGATTGCGCGCCGTGCGCACGACACGACTGTACCGTCTCATCGTCTCGGACGAAGCGTCGTCCACGAAAAACGTTTATTTCGGCGCTGAAGTTGACGTTCGCGCCACATAGTGGACTGCTGTAATGCTTCCCCCTCCTTCACGAGGAAGTGACCGGACGGCTTGTTTAAACGAGGACAACTGCGCCGAGAGAAAAAAAAAAATGGACGGCTGACAATGTCGCCAAATGTTGAAAACTTGTTCCGCGTGGAGCCAAAGAAAGAAAAGTGATTCCTTTACTGTTGATGCAACAATTATTTATATACTCTTGCCTTTTTTATTATTATTTTTTTTTTGTCGCAATTCTTTAACTTGGTGGCCAAGCAATAGGCAAGTTATTTTTTAAGCCCATTCTTTGCTTTTGCTACGTGATTTCCGTGCCTCGTTTATTTTTTAAATACTTTTTATGCAATTTTGCTGCTTCCTTTATCAATTTTTTTAAATTGTAATTGTGCTTTTAATTGCGGAACATCCCTACTCTTCAACATCAGTGTCACCCATTTCCCTCCCGAGACTCGCGTCCAATGATTCGGTGCTTCTACGATTACGCTGAGCTGGACTTGCAAGCCATTGTTGATTTTTTTTTTTCTGTCGAGTGGGGATGGTTTCACAAAAGGCTGCATTTTTAGCCAATAAAATTGAAGAACATTTATTCTGAAATAAGACTCGTGCCTATATTTGAGCTCCCAAGGACCTGATTGCTTGATTCCAAGTGGAATCAAGTTTTGGTGTTATTCAAAAGTAGGTAAGTTGTGCAAAAGTAGCAGATACAAGCTATACCAGCAGTAGTAGTAGTGTTTGATTGTTCAATAAAGTTACGTAGATAGTAACTCATAATGCAGCAGTTAGTTTAATCGAAGCTTTGGTGAGCCCAGAGAGATAAAAGGCAGGTAATGATAGAAGTTTGCGAGACATCTTGGTTATTAACATGTTGCACAACTTGTAGTCAGCCGCTAGGGTCTACCTTGCCAAGCCGAGCAGAGTATTTAGAGCGCAGCTCTTAGGCGTCTGTTTCAGTGTTGAGTGGCATCACCGTTGGTGGCGTAACTGATAGATATGAAAAAGTAACCGATAGACATGAAAAAATAAAATGGGACTTGAACCCGGGCTCTCAGTGTGGCAATCGAGTATTCTACCACAGAGCCACGCTAATGCTTCAAACTCATTTGCAAAAACACGCTATACAGGCATCATGTCAGGCAAGGGATCGCATTAACCCACGTAAGATAGCGTGGCAGAAGAGTAAAAATAACCAGTCACCACACAATGCCGATTGCACAACGTGTATGTTGTTTAAAGGGACACTAAATGCAAATAACAATTTATGTCCGAGTGAAAGCCCAATGTATGACAACTTCTAAAACGGCAATATTATCAACAGCAGTGCCCTACTTACCGAGAAATTAAGCTAAATGTATCACATGATGAGCGCCACGAGTGGGACATTTTCGAAGTGATCCCGATAACGTATGGAAGTCGGCCTACAATAAATCACTAGTAATCAAACTAGCAGCAGTAAAAAAAGAACATTCCGAGCATCAAAAGACGTAATAAAATGCTGTTTGTTCGTTTCCGCTTGATTCATAGAAAAAAGAACCTCCGTGGCGTTGTCATATGGGAAACGGCGGGCGTGGTTCAAAGGTTCCGTTTTCGCCGAACTGCGCCTCGCCCGTCTCAGTGGTAGTTTCGGGATCGCGTACTGCTGTGCGTGTTTTGCGCGCTCGTGAAAGTCGCTCCGACAGAAAGTTCGACAAAATGCCGCATGCGTGTGATATTGCCGGATGCCCGAATGGTGCACAACGCCAGTGCTGCAGCAAGGAAACCGGTGTGTCTTTTCACTGGGTGCCGCGGAATGAACCCTTACGCTCGAAGTGGCTTAGTGTCATGCCATTGCGCCAGTGTGCTGAACAGTCAAAACCTCTGCGTGTGTGCTCGCTGCACTTTCTTACTGAGGATTACGAGACCAACCGCAACTTGGTGACGGCCTTGAATGTGCCCATCCGAGCAAGTCTTTGCCGCAGCGCCCGTTGTTGCTACTGTGGGTCCCGCTACTTCCGCTCTGCTGCTACTAGTGTCGGCGGCCGCGCAGTAAAAGCGGGCAACGTTGGGCACGGCGGCAGTGACGTATGAAAGTCGTATTTTCAGGCGGGAGATTTGAAGCGCGCTAACGCGATGCGGACCACTAAAAACGTGATTTTATTTCAAAATTAGCACTTCCTTGGCACAAAAGCAGCACTACGAGGTTTCTGGACCGCTATTTCAACAATCAATGTCGACTTAATATTTGCCTTTAGTGTCCCTTTAAAGCTTCCGACCCGCTACAAAGTGCTCAGCCATAATTCTTCGTCATCAGCCACATGCAGCATCAACAAAGTGCACATAATACCTTACAAAGGTGTAGCGGGTAGTACCTCGCTTATCCGCAGAAAGACGAATATTGGCGTAGTGGGTGCTGTCATACTACACAAAAATTGTGATTTATGGCGTAGTCGATACCTTGCCGAAAGCCAAAACTTCAAACACACTTGGCAGTTGCCCCAACACGAAGCTGCGCTCAGAATTCGCATTAGGCAGCACCGTAATCGTTGAATTTTTTTTTTTCCAGTGAACTTTGGAAATACTTTTCTAAAATGTTGAGACGTTTGGCACCAGTTGTGTCAAAGTGGGCGACAAAACGTATTCGTAATAGTCTGCAAAATCCAAACTGCAATCCAATACGAATTCAACGAATTATCAGTTATGACTAAACTAATAAAGAATTGTGTTCCCATTTGTGTAGTATTGCAAAGAGGCATTTTTAACCGAATTTTCGGATGTAACGACCTTGTTATAACGAGTGTTGAGTTTAAAGCGAACTTGTCACACTACGAGAAGTGCTGCCATCCATATTCATAGACACCTCTGCACCAAGCTGTGTGAAATCTCACTGAAGCGGCTGTATTGCCCCGGCGACGACGTCTACTCGTTGAGACGTGAAAACCATCACAACGAGCATCACATGAAAACTGGTCGCAAGAAGAGCTTTAATTGGCTGCGCTTCAAGTGTTTATTCAGCCATGCACAATATAAGCAATCACACCAATGTGACTTCTTAGCTTTGTTTCTTTTTTTATTGCCTGACTGTCTCCCACAAAACTTCTTGATATGACTTGAATAGCCTGTTAACATCTAAAATTATGAAAAGGTCAAATACACGTTTGCAGCCCGAGGCTTAGTTCTGAAAATGTTTTATAGCGAAAGCTGTTATGAGATCATTTCACTGGCCGTTTTTGGCGCCATAGTTGTCCGCCACCGCCGCCGCCGCCGGTGTCCGTAACCAGTATCGCTCGAAATAAGAAAAAAAAAACGAAATAAGAAAGAAATTCTAGGATGGAACGAGGTTCGAACCTGGGCCCTCTGCGTGGGAGCCCAGTATTCAACCTCTGAGCCATGCCGGTGCTTGAAACCGCTTTGCAAAAAGGTCCTATACAGGTTTCACGTCGGGAAGGAACCACATTAGCATATGCAATATAGCGTGGTAGAAGTGTAAAATAAGCACCAAGCGTCGCACAACGCGAATTCTGTAACCAGGCGTCACACAATGCGAATTGCGCAACGAGTAGTAGGTTGTTGAATGCTTCCAACCCATTACAAAGGGCTCTGCCATAATTCTTCATCGTCATCAGGCACAGCATCAACAAAGTGCGCATAATGCCTTACATGCGTTTAGCAGGTAGCAACGCTCTCCGTAGAATGACGAAAAATGGCACAGTGCCTGCTGCCCTACTTCTAAAAAATTACAATGATTTATAGCGTAGTGGGTTCCTCGCAAGTGACCTTGTATTGGTTGCCAAAGAAGCCCATAAGCGCGAATGACGAATAATGGCTTAGTAGGTGCTTCCCAACTTCACAAAAATTGTGATTTATGGCGTAGTGGGTACCTTTCTAGTGTACTTGTATTGTAGCCCCAAGAGAGCTTAACGGGCTCTAGAAACGCCGCTCTTCCAGCTTTCACTGTGACTGTGCTGCGGTTTCAGCGCAGGCCTGACGTTTTTTGAAATGCCCACTTCAAGAGCATAAGTGGACATTTTTCAGAGAGCATACTTCTTTGCGCATTGTATGTGCTGTGTCTAGATTTTCTTTAAGAAAGGCCTGATCCTTTTCAAGCTGAATTTTTTCTCGAGTCTCTGCATGCACTGAACCTCGTGCATTTAGTTTCATTTACCAAACAGAACAAGGGAACTTCACTACCTACAAGGAACGCATAGGAAAAATTAACATAGTACAGTAACATGCAGTTATGATGAGCAAAGACCGTATTTCTGATGGTGTGCTTATACATGGAAGAGAGCTTTGATGCCATTACGTAAATATGCGGACAGGTTACATATTCATTGAAATTTATTGTAACACACGCACATTTCGGATGAACACACTAATGGATTTGTGGCGGCAGCATTCACATTGCATCTAAAACAACACAGATTCTCGCATCTTCGTGAGCACAGGTGCATTGGCACCTGCGCAATTGTCGTCACAGACTAATTATTTTTACACTGTGCGATGCATAGATCAAACACAACAAATCTTGCGCCTTCATCCAAAGTGGATTTTGGTTGGATTGTTTTAAAGTGCCGATTCCTACGGCACCCGCCACAGTGGCCTAGTGGTTATCGTGCTCGACTGCTGACCCGAAGGTCGCGGGATCGAATCTCAGCCGTGGCGGGCGCATTTCGACGGAGGCAAAATGCTAGAGGCCCATGTGCTTAGATTTAGGTACAACGGCGTTTACCTATGGCAATAAGGGCCAGTGGGAGATACGTGAAGTCTTTGATTTGGGAACAGGAATAAATCTGCCAGGCTCGTATTATGGCTGACACAGTCCTGATATAGCCCTGATGTGAGCCTGGCATCGTGTTCTTCGTGTTCCCAAAGCTCAAGAGAAGCGTGCAAGGTCATCAATTTGATGGTGGTCGTACCATTTCACAAGTTGTCACAGAGTCTGCGAGAGAGGTCACGGCAGTTGACTTTCGGGGAGCCTTTGCATTGTGGGAATCGCATTGTGCTTGGTGTATTGACACCCAAGGAAACTGTTTTGAAGGATTGAAATAATATGCGCCAATCAGACCAATAAATGCTTTTTACGAGACCCAGTCTCATTACTTTATGGACAGGCTCCATATAGTAGCCTATGTAAATGTGTGTTAGGAAGGACATACTTTTCAGCACGCCCAGAGTCATTTCTATCCAGAGGTACAAAGACGTTTTCTTTTATGCCGCAGTAAAACCTCTGAAACATGGCTGCATTAAAAAATAAAAGGTCTGGCAGACTTGATTAACTAGTCAACCTGCACGTGATGCAAAACGTTGTGCAAGTTGTTGTAGCCTGAGATGCTGATGCAAGTCGAGCAGGTGAAATCAAAACGCACCCAGCATCTTGGCGTTCCTTGGCCGCCCCAGTGTTGGCGGCATTGTGCTGCGTCTGCAGCCCACTTCACAATAACACTCTGCAGGATTGAAGTGCCTACCGACTAGATGTGGGCCGATTCCGTGGATAGTGCATGGAATAGTGAATAACACTTTATTGGCGATGCGCCACAGAGCAGGTGCACCAAACTAGAAACCCCAGGAAAGGTGACATGTTTATTAGAAGATCTTGATCATGTACATTTGTTGCAATGAGGATGTTCAGACAGTTTGTTGTTAACTGCATAGTTGTACAGAGAACAGAGATGGCAACCAGTGCACCTTTAGAGGTAGTTCAGAAGGAGGCACGTAAAACTGAGGAAGGACACCATTAAGTGAGCATGGACTCTGTGCGCTATTGGATTTCTGGCTAACAGGTAGACGAACGACTGAAAGCCTCACAAAGAATCACAAGAAATGCTGTGCATTCAAAAGCCACATCCGCACCTTCCGTAATTGATGCAACTGAAAGGAGAGCATTACTTCGCAAGTTGTAATAATGCAGTGCTCTTCTGAGTGGTGTATCGACAGAGTCCCAATTATATACTGTATTTTTTAATCTGCATACTGCATCTTATTTTCATTGCGCACCCAATAAAGAAAACTGTCCATTTTACATTCAAGGATGTCAGATGGTTGAAAAAGAGTGTTTGGAATTCTATTGGAACCAACGCCAGTTTCGTGACCCGATCTTTCACCGCTTTGCGGTTTGTGTGACAGTGCAGTGTGCGCAGCGAAACCGCACGCTATGTGGTAAACCATCTGGCCTACGGATGCCTGTGTCCTCCACCGTAAGGCACAACCGGCAAGAGCATTGACACCTGTTCTGTAGCAAAAACCTTGAGTCGATCAACTATGTAGAGAATGTGGAAGAAAAACTGGCTGATGTTTAGCTCTTGTAAATCTATAATTACCACGAGCAAAAGGTATGTTTGGCTTGGTGTTGCAAGGACCATGCACACAGGCGGCAGCTGCAGTATAGCTTCAATCGTGGCACGCTTCTGCGCTTGGTAAGCTTCCCTAAACGTACTAATCTGGCCTACCTTCGCTCCGGTATTTCAGAAGACAGCTTTGCCTTTGCCTTTGGTTTTGCAGCCTGCCGTCTAGCTATATCTACTGGATGATTGATTCAGCTTGTCACTTAATTGCGCTGAATCGTACGCACAGACGGCCCATGCAGCCGGCGTGCCATCCATGCCGAGAGTGGGCAACCAAACGCTGGCAACGCAGCCGTTAAACCAGGTTAAACTGGTTAACTTTCGCCTTGTCACTCCGTGAGAGCGCAGCTGCGACGCCTTTCCGCAGCGGATCACATGCTGTGACTCAGGAGTGTGAGAGTCGCAGGGACGAAAGAGCATTAGCTGCGGCTGTAGCGTCTGAGCTGGAAATCCTGTGCTGCTGGCTCACACACACTCAGGGGGATTGGCTGAGAATTGGGTAGCTTAGAAAAAAATATTTGAAAACTACAAATGAGAATAACTTTTTATTTTGTACAACAAAAAGATTTTTTACAAGTTAATTTTGCGAGAATACTGGCCGAGACCGAAGAGCGTTCTCCTTTTTCTCTGGCTCGTGCCATGCGGCTCTTCTTTTGCCAAGGCCGGCTGGACGCAAAATATTTATGTATTTCTTATTTCACGAAAATTAATTCCATCCACCTTTTTCTTTTTTTAGAATTATTATTCTCACGAAATTAACTTGTAAAAAATCTTTTTGTTATACAAAATAGGAAATTATTCTCATTACTATTTTCTAAATAATTTTTTCTAAGCTACCCGATTCTTGACCAATCCCCTGAGTGGGTGTGAGCCAGCAGTACAGGATCTGCATCTACATGCGTTGCGCTCCGGCGGCTCAAGGTCATTGCGACGCGATGAATGACCTTGCGAGACATGGAGACGTAGTAGAGCCTTCGCTCTAAAGTGGCGGTTAGATCAACTTTATTCTGAAAGCCCGTTATGGCGTGTTTTCATCCCATTATTAATCACCTACTCATGCAGCTGCTGACACCACGCTAAGAATAAAACTCGTTAGGGAAACTCTCGTTTGATCCAGGGCGAATCGTTGTCCCAATGCCCGCATCAAGTTACTTGGGACATTAGTGAAGCGTTCGAGATAAATGGAAGCAATATACGTGCGTGAGCTGCGAATGGTTTGTGATGTGGTCGCTTTGTGTCGTTTTCCGTGCTTCCATTTGTGTCAGGTGTTCTGTGTTTGTGTGAGGTCGTGCATAATTCCAGGCATAATAAACTGTGTTTTTGTGTTCTCTTATGTCAAGTTTACTCAGTTATGCAATAGAAGAGCAGTATCAAATTATGTAGCCCACCCACAGCGTCTGTCGAGCTTGGTAAATAAAAACTGTAACGGACTTTGGAACAACCTTCTAATCATCATCATCATCAGCAGCAACAGCAGCAATACAAAAATAACCCAAAACACAACAACGCTTTGAAACACCTTGAATTTGATAAACAGAGAACTCAAGTGTGATAAATAGATGGAAACAGGTATTAAAACCTAAAACACGGGCTAAAATAACTAAAACAACAATAAAAGCAACCATCAGAGAGGGCGCTCATAAACATACCTTTAGTTCATCCGTCCATCACTCGGGTCAACTCCAGTTGCGCATGCGTCCAGAGCTTTCTTTCCTGCCGCCGCGGCGAGCGCTGGTAAGAGCATTTTGTCTCGCTGTTTTCAATCCTGTTAATCTTTCGCCAACTCTGCTTGATCAGAAGTTTTTATGAGGCACGAAAACGTGCGTTTAAATTGCTATTTCTCTGGAACTATCATTTTCGTTTCGTAACCATGAAATTATCGTCAATTTGTCGCCGTCCCCGGTGCCTGTGTATCATGGCCTCCACGAGTGCTAAAAGGTATACTCGCATGTCAGCGGCGTGTTGCGGAGATTTACGGTGAATGTGCTGGTCGTGGTGCGAGCTTAGAGTTGCCTGCTGGCTCCCTTATGGCTAGCGGGTGCTAAGACGCTCGTAGAAAGACGGCATCATTATGCGTCGGTGGCGTCCATTGAAAATGATCCACCGATCACACAGCTGCCTACATTACATTGGCGTACGTCGATTCTGCAAGAGTCGTTGTGTATTCCGTATGGGTTGCTGGTTTTTAACGTGATTGCGTTAAGGTTGGCTACTGCTCCGAGCATTCGCGACAGCGCGTGTGACGTTGGCAGCGCGTGGTTTCTCAAGTGCTTCCGCACGCTTGTGTTTCAGATTAAACAATGGCTATCAAGCCATTGAAGACCGTTCCCCTCGTCAAAAAGCGGGTGAAGAAGTTCATCCGCCACCAGAGTGACCGATATGTGAAGCTGAGGGTGAGTCTTTCAACTGAATTTTGATTCGTGGCATGTTCGGCTGGGCCTTTTGGAGTTCTCTGGTAGCGGTCGTAAAAGACCTGAAGATAGGCGTTTAAGGGCAGGCTAAAGCCGTCGGCTTAATTACGATTTTACCATTCTAATTCTAGCCAGCCGCGAAAACCAATGAGCAACCGCTGAGCCGATAACGGAGAAATCAGAGTTCTACACTCTGTAGGAAACAACTTTTGCTTTGAACTGTTTAGTCTTTAGAAATATTTTAAAAAAAAGGGGGGGGGGTAAATGTGATGCGTTTGCTACACGAACTGAAAGTGCCAAGTTTTTGGGCCTATGCAAATGTGTTACGACGTCTCAGTGCTCTTGTCTGGTTTTGATTAATTGCATGACGAAGAGCCCACAAAGTTGTGACTTATTGCCTAACAAGCGTTAAGTCGGTGCTTCAGTTCACTTAACGTGTGCACACCGACGACTTTGTCGTCAGATGCTAAGCACCAGCTAAGCAAATGCCAGTGTGCTTAGTGTCGGGGAAAGCCGAGCTAAGAGTCACCTGTTGGCATTTCTTTTCTTGGCCAGCGGGTGCTAATACGCTCGAACAGAGACGGCCAAATATGCGCTGGTGTGTATCGCTTTGAAGATCCACCGGTCACAATACGGCCAACATGGGTTGAGGCTGTAATTGGGCACGATTGTTTTGTGCTGTAGTCTGTGAACCAACTGCGTGCATCCTTGCAGCCGCTGAGGCGTGGAACTGAAAATGTAGTTGTAGCCAGTGGTAACGAAAGGGAGTACTTTTTAACTGCCTGAAGCTTGTAACAAGCCACAAAAAAGTGAGGTGTAGGTTGAATTTGCGCGCTTTATACATTCTTAACGAAGTTCAGTGTGAAGCTCACGATGAGGGTAGGTGCTGTGTTAATGGCAGCCGAACCCACAACCTCTGCGTGATGCTTGCTCAACTGTTTAGATTTTTAACTTAACATGGGCATTGAGCTATAAAGTACTTTCAGACATCGGCTGACATTAGATTTATTTTCATTCATACAGAGGGACAAGGGTTATGAGCTAAATTTCCTTATTTTACATGACGTAAGTGATTCCAATTGGAAGTTTTGTAGTTCAGTGGGCAATCCCACAGTAAAAAAGAACTGTTATTCTGCTTCAACTTGTATTTAGCATCTGCTCTACATATGCTGCCAGCCTGGTAGACTAAAATAAAAATTAGGCCACATGTGAACGAATAACAGAATTGCTTGCACTGTTCCCACAATTCGCTGAGCTGGCTTCTTTCACCATGCTGAGGTGAGGCATTTATTTTAGTTGATTGAGGATTTGAGCTTTGTCTTTTAGGTATGCTATCCCCTGGACATAATTTTTTAATAAATTATAATGATAATATTAAATAGTTAATAAATTTGGTCATGAATAAATTTTGGTGGAAAAGCGTGAGCATATTTTTTAATTATGGTCATGCGCATCTGAAGTGGTGAAGACCAGTTACATGTAAGAAACAAAATTCGGGCCAAAAGGGTGAACATGGTTTCATTTTCTTCTCATTGCTAAAGAATGTCATGAATGATGCACCAACAACTCGGCCAGCAGCGTCACCTTTTTAGTGTTGCATTTTTTTTTTCTTCTCTCTCTCTAAGAAGTTGTTGTGGGCTGCATGCGTTTCGCTTTCGTTTTTTTTCACCCCGCTCATTCGTGACGTTCTCGTCTGCGTGCAGCCCAACTGGAGGAAGCCGAAAGGTATTGACAACCGAGTGCGGCGGCGCTTCAAGGGCCAGTACCTGATGCCCAACATTGGTTACGGAAGCAACCGGAAGACCAAGCACATCCTTCCCAACGGCTTCCGCAAAGTCCTCGTCCACAACATGAGGGTGAGCGGTTCCTCCTGCCGTGGAAGAGCCTGATTTCTTTCGAAAGGTCGTGGCAGCCGCTTGGAGGTTTCCGTGGCTACGCCTTTAACTTTGCCCCACACGATTGAAGCCCTTGGATCAAATTAGCGAATGGTGCACAGAGTGACTGATGCAGCTAAATCTAACATTCTTTAGCAGAATCGCGAGTTGGGCTAGTTGGTGGATGTTCATCGTAATATAATTGACAGCGCAACGGGTTAAACACGGTCAGCGCTGTGTCCATTTCTTTCTGTCCGTGTTTAAACCGTAGCGCTGTCAATTATATTACGGCGAACATTCTTTGATTAACCACGAAAGAGCTTGTCCAGCAGTGCCTGACAGCGGATGGCAAAGGTTAGTACTGTCCCACAAGAAAAGACAAAGAACATACACAAACTGCAAAAATGCTAGCGGTGTATTCAAACAGTCATAGGGGGTGTGCACTAACGTAGTCTCTTAATTCATCAGCAAAGTTCGATCTGCCAGATAGGGAAGCACCACAATGTTTAGTCCGGATGATACTTGAGAGCTGCAGGATCTCTGAAGTTTCCGCTGTGAGCCATGGGAACCTGGCCGAGTCGGTGTCATGCCCAGGAGGGAAAACCTTGTGTCCTCCCTGTCCCACTTCCAAAGTGGCTCTCCGTTTCCAAGTTTTTTCTCAGTTTCTCTGCCAGTGAGATGACATTCGATACCCGCACACGGCTCGGCGAGAGCGGTGTGCAGTCATCGCTGCGTGCCTGCAGCAGGGTGCGTTTCTTCACCGTGCTGCTTTGAAATGAAACACAAGCATTCCGGCGACTGCGGTCTTCTCCGCCACTTTCGGACTCGCCTCTTTCCCCTCCCCTGCCGCATGTGCAAGGGACCCGCATCATGCCCATCTTTTCGGGCATTGTCTGATTTCGTGGTTCCTCTGGTGGCAGCGTCCACCAAAACATGGTGCGGTTTAAGTACTCTCAAATGGCAGGAACAGGTTTACTGTGTCGCGTCTTAAGACTGGAAACTTAGTGAGCTCGCATCGTCACTTCCGGGATTCCTGCTTGCTGTATCCCTTGTGCGCGCCTACTGTGCATTTTACTACGAAAGTTCATTTTAGTTTTCCCAATGTCCGTTGTACGAACACCAGTCTCAAAGGACTTACTTTTGCTTAATACATTGGCCAGAAGCATCTTGAGCACCAGACACGTCATAACAGCCATCTTTGGGTGGCAAACGTAAATCTCAAATTGAGGCTTGTGTTTTTTGCTAACGGAGACTGGAAACGCGTCATAGGTGTCACGTGTGGCACTTCTGCGGCTGATCTTGCAGTCAAGTCGGGCCAAGCAGCGTGGTCGTGTCAACACGGCTACTCTCTTCCACTTGGGACACAATTTGAGACATATAATTCAGGAACCGTTTCCACAGTTAACGTAACAGCGGGGGTTCTCGATACGTTGGATCCAGGGCTGTACTGGCGGTAGGCAGTGGTGGTAGTGCCACCCACAGCTGCGACTGGTCCCTTTGAAATGCGCACCCGAGGAGAAAAAAAAAGAAAGACAACTGTGGGTAAACAGCACCATTGAGTAAAGAGTAAGGGACCCGTATCGCAGCGAGGTAGTCGCATGTATGCTCTCTACCAGCAGTCCGTGCCTCCTGCCGCCTGGTTTCCTAGAAAGGAGTCTGAGCAGGTGGCCTTGTGGCCTCGGAGATTGCCAACACCGGTTCAAGCACAAGCGCTCTTGTTTGGTTTTTTGCGTGCGAATGTCATAGTCCGTGCTTATGCATTAGAGGTGACAGATGCGTTGTAGCTGCCAGGATGCCCAACCAGAAATTAAACGTCGATGAGTGTCGAAAAATGAGAAGCTGATTGAAAATTTCGAATTCTTAAACATCTCACCTCCATGTTTAAAATACCTTCCAAGCTATATTCGCTGTTGATATTTTGCATATGATATACGCATGTTCACGGGAATCAATCCCGCAGGCTATCTCGGCTGCAAAATTTTGGGTTGGTACAGTAAAAGCTCGTTAATTCGGATTTCACGGGACCGGAAAAAATGTCCGAATTAACCGAATGCCGAATTAACGAATAAACAGGAAAAACAACATTAAAATCAAGTTGCAGAAGCATACCTTTATTTGCTGAAGTATTTTGTAATGGTCGTCTGTGTTTTCGCGCAGATTCTGGCTGACATTACAATTTTTCTTAACTCTTCCAAACGGCCAACAGCACGCAAACTGTTGCAAGTGCTCAGGAAAACGTCCTCTAATATCAAAAGCGCCTCCGAGACTTCCCGTGAGGTGCGATGAGGTCACGACATCATTAATAATTTCTTGATCGGCCAGGAGACCAGTCGTGGCGACACAATCATCAATCGCGATGTAGTCCTGAAGGGTCATATTTGTGGGAAGGTCAGCATCGAAGGTCGGACAGTCATCGTCGGTGGACTCGGCTGATAACTCGTCGATGCCATCGTCAGCTACTGCCGCATGCTCGGGCCTCACATGTAAACATGGTCACAACGGGGGAAAAAAAAAGAGAGAACTCCGCAAGAAGAGACTGCGCCGACACAACACAAGGGAAAATGGCGTCGGAGGCGCATTGGAGCGAAGAAAGTAGACGCCGACGTTCGGTGACGCTGCGATTGCCCCCACTAGTTGATGACGATGGCGATGTCACTCGGGTTTTGGTTTCGCTCCAGTGGTGCCAGCGATGCTTTACCACGCTTTAGTGTAGCGGCAGCATTTGTCCGAATTAAGCGGTGCGGAGACCAATTCTGACGAATTAGCGAAGATTTGGTCCCATAGATTAACATTCACTTTGGCCGGGACCAATAGAGCCGTCTGAATTATCCGAATTTCCGAATTAACGGGTGTCGAATTAACGAGCTTTTACTGTACCCCTTTAAGATTGCTTCTTGGTACACCTTGATCGCATGTGTATTCAAGGGCCATTGCCTAGACAAGGTCAATCTACACCGAGTTGCTTTGAGATTGTCAGCAAGCTAGTCCTTGAGGTTCATGCATTTTCCAGGCCTTCATGCAACTGAACATTTCCTGCCTTATCCTTGCCCCTCTGTTGGGAGGTTGTTGCAAACGAGGTTTCATTTTTGTATTAAATTCTGGCTTGGTAGGCAATTTTCCGATTCGTTTTATGAAAACGAACATGCGCATTGCGTTCAGTATTTTTCAAAGGTGAAAATAAAGATTGTAAAACTACCTTGGAACAGTGTAGGTTCATGCTGTGGGCTTGTACTGGGCGTCACTGCCCATTTTACAGTGGAGCTGTAATGGCACACGTTGATTTTGCGGCGTCTGTCCACGTCTGGTTGTTAAGGGGGGACACGGGTCTTGGCGACGAAAAAACGCCAAAAAAATAGATTTTTCAGTTTGGTGATTTTCGTTTTCTTCATATCATCCCGCACCTGCCAGCAAAAAATGAACTCGAAATGACGCGTCGTTGAGCCAAAAAATGTCGTGTTTATTCATCCCAGCACTTGGTTTCGCTTACGAAAACGCCGAAAACAGCCCCCTTTTGCGTTGCTCGGATCGCGCTAACCACTCATCGGACCGCGGCCATCTTAGTCTCGTTTGAAAGAGCTTCTGTTGAGCTCGCTTTCCCGCCAGGAACGAACCTTCAATGCTGCAGCCAGTCTGCGCTACCAGGCAAAAACAAGCGACAAAACCGTGCCGTATCATTGGTCCATAGCAGTCACGTGAGTGAACAGCGGCTTGTGATTGGAGCGCGGGGACTGACAACACTGGTAGATCACGCGCGCGCGGCCGAAAACACGCGCGTTGTCACCGCCATTTCGGAAGTTTTGTAGTTTTGCGATCGAAATCGAGATGCCGAACCGTGCTCGAAAGTTCCGCACACTGCACAAATTCGGCAAGCGACGGAAAAAATGTGCTGTGCATCCCAAGGAGTCATCGCAGCCAGCGGCGGCTACGTCGGCAGAGCCGAGCGGGACAGGAGACCGGCAGACGCCGCGATGCAGCAGCCCGACACAAAGGCAGCCTTCGATCGCTACAACTTCTACCAGTGGCGACACGCGCTCAGAGTGCCATAAATCATCGCGACTGCCGACGAAGATATCTGCAGATCTCGGCGGAAGAGCGCAACGGATTCCGCGACGAAGCGGCGCTGCAACACAAGCGATCGCGACGGCGACCACGGTGCCGTCGGAATCAGCTGATTGCGGTGATGCTTCAACAAGGCGCCAGGAAACAACGCCGCTGCTTGTGATTACGACAGCAGAGAATGCTGCTGCAGCAGATCTCGCAGCCGAAGAAAGCGTGGCGGCGACTGCGACCGCTGCCTGCAGTACTTCAAGTATGCGCGATCGAGCTGCGAGGATAGACGCGACATTTTTGACATCGGCTGACCGGGAACTTATCAAGCGTCGCGCACAGCAAAAAGCAGCAGAACTTTCCTCGGTCTCGGCAACCGATCGCAAAATGAGTGTTCTCGCGAGTCAGCGCGGCACCGAAAGTTCGTCGGCCCCGACGTATACCATGGTTGACCTCGACATGGTGAACAGTTTACTAAACGAACGTTCTGCTTGCCGAGTGTGCCGTGGTCAGTTGACCATCGAACGCGACGCGCGTGAGTACGGCGTAGCCGTTAAGCTGAAGCTTCACTGCAGCAACTGCGGAGAAGTTGGTTCGAAATGGAGCTCGCGACGGGTTGGTGGCAGTAGTAACTGCAACCCGTTCGAAATCAACGTTCGCACGGCGCGTGCGGTTCAGAGCACTGGGAATGGTCAGGCAGCTCTGAATGACATCTTTGCCGCTATCGGTGTTTCACATCGGGGCCTTCACACGAAAACGTACCAAGAGTACTTGAAAATGAAGCTTCAGCCAGCAGCAACGAGAGCTTGTGCCGAACAATTGACTAAGTGTGCCACAGTGGTAAAGAGCCTCTACAAGGACCTCAATTTCGGCAACCCCGGAAATATTGCCGTCTCTTTTGATGGAAGTTGGCACACAAGAGGACACACCTCTCACATTGGAATAGCCACTGTGATAGAAGTTTTTTCAGGTTATGTGCTAGACTATGTTGTGCTTTCTAATTTTTGCCTCGCTGTGAATGTGGCCCAAAACCCGAGAGCCCAGAATACTCTGAATGGAAAGCCAAACATTCATGCCAGAAAAATACCTCATGCAAGGTTGGCCAAATGGAAGTAGAGGCAGCAATGATTTTATTTCAGCGCTCCCTTTCGCTTCATGGCCTCGGTACACCACCATGCTTTGTGATGGTGACAGCCGGTCGTACAGTGCTGTCAAAGAAGCTAAGGTGTACGGCTTCATAAATGTTGAAAAAGAAGACTGCTCGAACCATGTGCAGAAGCGCGTGGGGACTGCGCTTCGGAACCTCGTGCAGAAGCACAAAGGGGACAGCAGCGAGCGCATCAGTGGCAAGGGCCGCCTCACGGGTGACCTCATCACAATATTGACGAGTTATTAACGGCTGGGCTCTCAAATCCCATTCTGGGAATGTGGATGAGATGCACAAGGCTGTGTGGGCTACATATTATCATGTGACATCCACTGACGAGAAATCTTAACCACAGCTTCTGTCCACACGGCCCCGAGTCTTGGTGCAAGCATAATGCAGCCATGGCAAGGAATGAGCCCATCCCAAAAAGCAAGTACAATTTGCCAGAGGCTGTGAGCAATGCACTGCGTCCTGTTTATGAACGCTTGTCCGACAAGAAGCTCCTGCCTCTCACCGAAGGACAAGAACGCGTCATTGTTTGCCGTTGAGACTGCCGTGGCAGATGCTGTTATGCGTTTCAACTTAGGGAACAAGGAATCTAGTTCGCTTATTTTGCGTGAACTGCAGCTAGATCAAACATGCACAGGTAACCAGCGGGCGGTTGAGAAAGACTATCGCCGTGCCGTCAACTCAGAGAGGAAACGTGCATCTTCAGTGGCGTTCCAGGCAGCCGCAAAGAAGAAGCACAAGCAAAAGCCTGCTTCAGACTACTCCGCAGGGGCTTTCTGAGTGATTGTGAATACAAGTGCTGTGGCTTTCATGCATGAAATTTTCATTTTCACAACTTTTTCAGTTGCGTTTTTCTCAAATACAGATTTTTGCATGTTTTGAATTTTGGGATGAGCACTGTGTCGCTAATACTGATTCGATTTTCTTGATTTTTTTTTTTTTTTGAATGCTAGGGAATTGGAGTGTGCAAGAAAACCTTGATAAAATGTTTAAGGACATTGTAAAATTTTGAAATTTTCCAGAAATCACCAGTGAAAATTCAGAGCTAAGAGACTGCGACATAAAAACTTCATAACTTTGGGTAAAATTTAGATACTAGTATTAAATTGCATATTTGCACTATTTGAATATTCAGCAACATACATGTTCAATTTTAGCTCTTTTGATGCATTACTTTTTATGCAAGTCACATCCCAAATTCATAAAATAAGAACAGTTGTAACTTTTTTTTGGATTGATGTAAAGAAAATGTAATTACATATTTTTAATCAGTGTACAAAGCTGAATATTCCCTGAAAAAATCATGTCTCTAGGCCTAATACTAATATATTTCACTATCGGGTCCCATGTCCCCCCTTAAAGGGACACTAAAGAGCAAAACGATTTTTCTCGCATTAGTAAAGTAGTCTTCCACGATACCAAAAACACCATGCTTGCTGCACGAAGACGCTTAAAGGGATACTGAACAAAAATTTGAAAAAGCTACGAAAACACTTACATTCGACTCGGACGACACGACTGTTCCTGTACGCAGCGTTTATTTCACGTAATTTCGAGCAGTTGGCCGTATTTTTAGTGGATTGTGAGAGCGCGGCGGCTACATGCCACTGCGCTTGTTGGCGCACGTGACGTCGAGTGCTCCTGCAAGAGGGGGGCAACCGGCACGCTCTCTCCTGCCCTGCCACTTCCCTTTCTCCACCTCTCCTCTCAAGAACCGAGGGTGGCTGGTGTGGCGCTGAGCCTTGTCCTCTTTTCCCCACATAGGAAACAAACTAGCGCTTTTTATTCCCCTACCCCCATCCCTGTGCCGACCTGTTGAGGTGTCAACGGTTACGGGTCGGTGCTTTTATCTTCATTTCCCCTAACATAACTACTTGTATTCCTCAAAAACCGCTACAACTACCCAGCGTGTCGCGAGAGCGCAAAGATGCAAGGTGCGAGTGACAGTGGTTCCACGAGCGGTCATTGCGACTCCGAGTTCGACAGGCCTCCAAAACGGATGCGCCAAATACAACCATGTGCGCGTGACCGTTCTGCTGTGTCAAGCGACAGCAAGGACGACGAGCCAGACGAGCCGCCGTAGCCCAACGTGGGTCGGCAGCCGCGACCAGCAATTTACACAGTAACTCATAGTCACTATCCTCGAAGTGTTCGGAGCACAAAAAGTCACGCTTTGAAGGCACCCACGTTGGCTGCAATGGGCGCGCAGCGCGAATCCATATCCTTCGAAGCTTCGGCTCTGTTGGAAAGGTATGACAGGGCACACCCTAGCGCAGAACAGCGTTGAGGCATTCTGCGTTGTGTGAGGTGCTTCACCGTTCACATTACGTAGCAGCACACAACGCAGACGGCAAATTCGTAGACGTGGGCGCAAGCTCCGCTTGAGAAAACAAATATACGGCCGAGAGCGCGGCAATGGCGTCGTTGGCTGCCGGTTGAGAACACGCACGGACAACACCTTCCCGACCGTGAAAACACGTTTTGAGAGAGACCCGCGGCAGCGGGTGGCGGCTTGCGATGTCGATTGGTAAGCGATTTTGCTGCGAGCACGGTTGGCGAGTCACTATCCGCGGAGTTTCGCGTCACTTCCTCTCTAGTTCGCGGCGCGGCCGCTAGACGCGCCAATTCGCGAAAAATGCATTAAATTCATTATTTTCTGCTAGTCTCTGGCTGAAATGAAGGTTGTTTCAACAAATTTCAGCACCCAATCTTTCAATTGAGTCATTTATCTCGGCGGCGAAAATTTTGTTCAGTATCCCGTTAATAAGCGAGAAAACGCGCAAAAACAAAATACAGGTGGCGACGCCACCTTGGAGTTCTCACACCATTTGCCGTCACGTCACATATTTTTGACGGCGCCTGCTTGGGCCTACGTAGTTCCTAATCGGTTAAATCAAAGTACATTGTCCTCTGAAGGGTGCCAGAGACTTGACATGACAAGTTTATGGAAATTTCGTCGAGCCAGTGGCGCCAAAATACGTTAAATGCTCTTTGAAATCTTTTACGTCATGGAATTACAAAGCTCGGCGCGAAATTTAAAAATGATACTTTGAACTTGGTTTTCTCCTCTAATAATAAACCTATGGTGGTGAAATAAACTACACAAGAGTTCTCCGAGCCCACTTTATCAATCTAAACCAATTCATTGTTTCTCTTTAGTGTCACTTTAACTCTTACTATGCGTAGGGTTTACATTAGCCAGAAAACGTACTTAGGGTTCGAGCGGAAACCAGATACAGTCGACGACCGATAATTCGGACTCGACGGGGAACGTAAATAAGTCCGAATTATCGAATGTCCGAAAAAATGAATGCGTCAGAAAAAAAAAAATACTTTTATTGACACTTCAGGGTCCCAGTGGCCGAAAAACGTTGTCAATGCGTTGCTGCCCGTACTTCCGCTTACGTGCAACCAAGTCCGCCTGTATCTCCGCCAGTGTAATG
Organism: Rhipicephalus sanguineus; assembly: GCF_013339695.2. Classification (NCBI taxonomy): domain Eukaryota; kingdom Metazoa; phylum Arthropoda; class Arachnida; order Ixodida; family Ixodidae; genus Rhipicephalus; species Rhipicephalus sanguineus. Next base: position 77,442,217 of record NC_051184.2, on the reverse strand, counting down.
TGATCGCTGTACGATGGCGAGCTGGTTTCGTTCGTGAAGGCAACGCATCTGCGCGGCGCGTTTGGGTTCTCGCCTATTAAATGCGTGCACTACGCATGCAACTGCACCAGGCCACATGCACTATCGAGCAGTTGACTGAAGATGCTTGTCGTAAGGCTTGTTAGCAATTGAGCCGTACTGGCGCGTTTGCCACCTGCCGCCATCACGCCTCCATGCATTTCCACTGCTTATCTGTAAGACATCGCCGCACGGCGCCGATAGCGGCCCCTTTGAATTTCCGGTCCGCTTCACCCCATAACACGTCTGCATCGCGACAAAGCTGACTTTCGGACTCTGCTACTGTCGCAAACGGTTCGACTCGCGAAAGCGCTGGTTCGAACCTACGAGATGATAGACGCGGCAGAGGTGGGGGCTTCAATTATTGCCTTTCGGACCTGCAATTTGGGCAGAAAGTCCGAAAAATCGGTCGCCGAAGAGTTTTAGCGTCCGAAATTTCTGACGTTCTTGACCATTGACGTCTATGGGGCTGGTGACGGTGCAGCGAAAGCGTCCGAATTTTCGAGCATGTCCGGAAAATCGGCAGTTGACTATCTGCCACGTTTCATTGTCGTCTGCGCGGCCTTCGGCGCTGTCTGTGAGGGCACCGTTGGCGCCATTTAACTCAGATCTTTTGAGACAGCAGAGCGTAAAATAAAGCAAGTCTCAAGTTAAAAATGAACGCGCGCGCACAACGCTTTACCGCAGACGCATTCGACAGAATGGCGGCGATAGCAGCGCAACGCGGGGGGATACAGGAACCGGAATGTAGGATGTTCGCGATGTCGACAGGATTTCCCACAGTTGACCAGTGCCTCCAAGATCGGCATTTCAGATCACAAATCTGAGGCATAAAGTAGCGATCGAAATAGAGCCTCATAGATCACCAATTAGCTTTCGTTTTGATCTCTGAGGCCATACTTTGTATCGTACGTGTGCCGGAGGAGATAATGGCTGGCGATTCGGCGTGTGCGACAGTCTCGGACAGGGTCCGGATTATCGAATGTAGATCTCGCAGCTGTCCGAAATATCGGTCGTCTTTACACATTACTTCTATTGGATCAACCGCGGTGCCGCGTGACTGTCCGAATTACTGAGCATGTCCGAATTATCAGTGTCCGATTTATCGGTCGGCGACTGTAGTGCGACTGCCATTCACAGCTAAAGGGCAGGCGCGTCTCAGTTTTGTGAGTGGAGCGGACATTTTTTTTTTAGGTTGTAATGAAGTAGAGCTGCTTCAAGTTTAACACATTGCAGTCTCTGGCAGAGGATGCGCTTGTGATTTATGGGATAGCTTAGAAGTTTACATATAAGGGTGACAAACGTGAAGCAACAAAGCTGTCAGAAGCCGCAGTCAAATGTATCATTTGCGCAGTGCACTTAAGGGGGGAGGTGGCGATCGAAAAACTTTTTTGTTTGTTGACCTAGAGTAATGAAATTTGGCAGGCATACTGAAGAGTGCCTCGAATAGCTATATATAAAGTTTCATTGCGATATCTCGAGTAGTTTTCAAATTACACTATGTTACATGATCTGATGACATAGTCTGCTGGTGAAAAGCCTAGCATTGTAACAAAACATGCCAGGAAGGTCCAAGTGGTTTTGATCTTTACTCAAAAGAGCTCTACACAGGATGACATTATTAAAAATTGTCTATTGCTTTTAGTTTTTTTACAAATAACATCCACATCAGCTTCATGTATTGCATCAGAACTTCTCACGCACTAATTATCACTTACAAAAAAAACTAGGCCCTAAGCAAGGTAAAGAATAATGTCATCCTGTCGACAAGACTTCAAGGATTGAAAAAGAAAAAACGGAATCAAAATCTGTGTAGTAGTTGCCAAGATATCTGCTCCACAAGCTGAGCAAGATGCCAAAAAAACAGTATTGAGAAAACGGCGTTTAAAGTTTGGCCTTCTCTAAAACACCTAAAGATAGTGATCTTTCGTTTTTTATTTTATGATGTGTCACTTCTTGGACATGTGGCCTTTCTGCAGTGTGCCTTTGTTCTTTTTTCATAACCTCCTTTTTTTTTTTATCTAAAAAAAACCAGTATGGATTTCAAACCAAGTTCTCTGTATGAAGGAGTGGTGTGACAGACAAGACAGAAAAGAAGATATTGCAATCTAATAAGGCCATATACTGAAATAATTACACATATTTCTTGTATTTATGCTGTCATTAGCATAATTAAGTCTTGCTTATTGATTACAATTAATCATAGAATAATTTTTATAAAGAGAAAGGTTTGTTGTGAGAGAAAATGGCTCACACCATGATAGCCGATGCCTTCGTTCCAAATAGCAAACAGTTATGGCCAAGACATTAGTGGCACAGGGATTTTTGAGCAGTTTATTCAATGACGCGAGTCGGGCAGATAAAAATTCGTCCCCCTGCTTCCTACACGGTCTTTTCCCGCTCTCGCGTATGAAACGTATTATCATTCGGCCGACCGCGGCAACGCTAGTCTACGAGGCTTTCATTGTTTCAGAACATTCATAAACGCCTGCGGCGATATCAAGCACGGCTCCAAGCACGTCTAAATTACATCACTAGTGCTTATTGATAGCACTCTGACCGCGAAGTGCTCGGCCGCGGGGTCCGTGGAGCCGGCACGTGATGTGCTTGGTGGCGGCGTTCGGTAACGATGCGCGAATGCAAAGCTACGATGACGAAAAATCTGCGCGCAGTATACTTTGTATCGCATTTTCGGGTGCCGACGCGCGAAATTGCTACCGCTGCTCCGAGCAGTCCGTGGCCGTGGGGTCTGACGATCGAGCTTGGCTGTCGAGTTCACTGCCGATGCGTAAAATGCCCATCCGCGGTTCCGAAGTGCCGGCGAGCGATGTGCTTCTTCGCTTGCGAAGAAGCACATAGCCGCGAGCACGCTAGCGCGTTGTTGTTGCCCGCAAAGTTCGAGGTTCGTCTCGCCAAACGGCGCCGTGAGCGGAGTTAGGCCTAGTGACGACTACGAGCAGTAGGTGCGCAGGCCGTGGTGCCCGTTGCTTCAAAGTGCGTAATGCGTGGTCGTGAGTACAGAGTCGTCCCGCGATCGCCTTCGTCACGATGTCAGAAGTGCTGATACAGAACATCTAACCGCGAATCCGACGCTGAAGTCAACGCTAGAGTCGGTCCGAGACGCGCGTTTGCGATGTTCGCAAGGAGCGCGGCGCACCATCGTAATCAGATCGAACTTCCTCTTGCAGCTCCAAACTAAAGCGTAATTATATCTTAAGTGATCGTCGAGCCGTGAACACAGAACTATTGCGAACGTGTCACGAAGTAGCGCGATTCTCGACAGCCGTGAACTCGCGACACGCAGACGACGATCTCCCGGAGCGAGCATCGGACCAATGGCGAGGCGAGCTGGGGCAACATGGCGGACGCGGCCAATCGGAGGCCTCGGAACGACTCTCAAGTGTTTGCTTTTTGTGCGCTTCTTTCTGAATGGAGGAGCCCGCTGAAGCGGGGAATTTGAACACGGAGAAATGCCCTTTCCGACAAGCCCAAAAAGTTGGTTCGCGGTCGCGTCATCGCGGAGCTACAATTTTTTGAAAATCGCTGTTTTTCTGCTATTTCTGCTATTTCCACAATAATTTTCGCCACCTCGGAGGGCAAAACAAATTTTTCGAAGCACTTCTGGGTGGTTTTCAGTTTAAATATTTTGGAATCAGATAGAAAAAGGGTTCCAGAAACTGAAAATTTGATTTTCGGAAAATCAATTTTTTTGCCATTTTTCGCAATACGAAAGCCGCGTCCTCCCTTAAACCTCATTGTTAACAGTCGTATTTGACTCGAAAATATCTTCGCTATATCCGAAAATTCGCTATAAGCATATATTCGAACCACTGTATGTATTAACCAAGGCTATTCCTGATTTATTTCATTATAACTGATAATTCGTTATATCTGCATTCGTTATACAGTAAAAGCTCGTTAATTCGGATAATTCGGACGGCTCTATTGGTCCCGGCCAAAGTGCATGTTAATCTACGGGAGCAAACCTTCGTTAATTCGTCAGAATTGGGCTCCGCACCGCTTAATTCGGACAAATGCTGACGGCTGCCGCTACACAAGTGTGGTAAAGCATCGCTGGCACCACTGGAGCGAAACCGAAACCTGAGTGACATCGCCATCGTCATCAACTAGTGGGGGCGATCGCAGTGTCACCGAACGTCGGCGTCTTCTTTCTTCGCTCCAATGCGCCTCCGACGCCATTTTCCCTTGTGTTGTGTCGGCACCGTCTCTTCTTGCGGAGTTCTACTATTTTTCCCCGTTGTGACCGTGTTTACATGTGAGGCCCGAGCATGCGGCAGTAGCTGACGATGGCATCGACGAGTTATCAGCCGAGTCCACCGATGATGACTGTCCGACCTTCGATGCTGTCCTTCCCACAATATGACCCTTCAGGACTACATCGCGATTGATGATTTTGTCGCCACGACTGGTCTCCTGCCCGATCAAGAAATTATTAATGATGTCGTGACCTCATCGTCACACCTCACGGGAAGTCTCGGAGGCGCTTTTGATATTAGAGGACGTTTGCCTGAGCACTTGCAACAGTTTGCGTGCTGTTGGCCGTTTGGAAGAGTTAAGAAAAATTGTAATGTCAGCCGGAATCTGCGCGAAAACGCAGACGACCATCACAAAATACTTCAGCAAATAAAGGTATGCCTCTGCAACTTGATTTTAATGTTGTTTTTCCTGTTTATTCGTTAATTCGGCATTCGGTTAATTCGGACATTTTTTCCGGTCCCGTGAAATCCGAATTAACGAGCTTTTACTGTATCAAGGTTTGAGTGTATACAGTCGACGTCAGATTTCCCGGACGCCCGAAATTCCGGACATGCCCGATTTCCCGGACTCATCTGTGGCACAGTCAAGTTCCCCATAGAGTCAATGTATTAAAAAGTCCGAAATTCCGGACGCTTATAGCCTTCACCATCCAATTTCTCGGACTTTTTACTGTTAACCGCCGACCCAACGTCACCACCGACGCTGCCATTTTGGCTGTTTTCATATCCTCGAACCCACCATACTCGTATCGCAGGTGTGGCCAGCAGCACCGCCGCGCCGCGGCTGCCGTAATCTCGAAACCGCACGTGTCAATCCGTTGCCAGCCGTAGCTTACCCAAGCCAAACCTCACTGTGTTCGTTCACGTGTTGTTTTGTCAGCTCTCCCAGCTCTGCGGTCGTGTCTGCGGTTGATCGTTTACTGCTGCGCGCTATCTTCAGTGATCACGTTTCCCGACCTTCAGCATCCACCGAGTTCCTAGCTGTTTCGTGCTGCGCTTTTCGTCAAGCGTCGAGCTGTTGACCTCACGTCTGCCGTCGGCATGCTAGCGGAATCGTGGAAGGCGGTTATGCAAGAGACTGCCGAACTGTTTTCACCACGCGAGCTTCAGATTCGACGCCGAGACGGCCGTCTCGCCCTAAGTGGACAGAGAGTGTGACGAACTGCCATCCGCAGACGTTGCCTTCGACGATCTGCGCGCTGCCGGCGTGTCGATTCCAGCCGGGATAACCTTTGAGGGCTTCGCCGACGCTGACATAGACCTCGAGCTATGTGCGGAGTTGACCAATGACGAAATCATTCGTCAAGTTACGGAAGATTCCGACGACACCGAGAACGAAGAGCCAGCTCCTACACAGCCATCGAGCTCAGAGTTGACGCGAGCACTGATGACACTGTCATCGGTGTACAGTGGCAACATGACGTTGACTGAAATTGAGGCAGACATGATCGCGGGCAAGCGGAACGCCGTGCAAAAGGAAATAAGCGACTTCTTTGCGCCCATGTGCTGACCTATGAGGTAGCGCCGGCCACGTCGTCTTTTTTTGTGTGTGTAAACAGCTCTTTTCAGAGCCACCTAAACGATGCATTGGCTGAATTGCAATGGGAATTTTTTTTTGTACTCCGGCCGTGACCCTCTCCGTCAGCGAAAAATACCTACCAAAAAGGTGCGTTTTCACGTGCATTCGTTTTTCCGGACTGCCCGATTTTCCGGACGTTTTCGCGGTCCCTTGAGGGTCCGGGAAATCGGACGTCGACTGTAGTCGAACCTCGATATTACGAAGTAGCATCGGGATCATCAATTAGTTTGTTATATCGAAGTTTGTTATATTTGTTATATGTTATATGTTGTAATGTTAGATAAAAATTGCCTCTAACAGGTAGGCATTCTGGCTTGTGCAAGATTTCTAGATACAAAATGTACTTTTCTAGGCTTCAAACCCACTATAAAAAAAAAGGTAATCCTTACCTGCCTCCTTCTGGGACTTCAGACTACATAGACCGGAACACAATGGCACAAAATTACAAAGGAACAAAGTTTGTTTTACAAAGAGGTTCACACTTATTTGAAGAAGGATGTGATCTTTGTCTGGTGGGTTCATCTGTGGATGGTGGCAGCACAAGAGCTCTTTAGAAAATGTGCCAAGTTGTGATGCAATCGGCTTGTGCCATGTTTGAAAGCCACCGTTTTGACTCTTAGCCGAGCCAAGAGTCACCAGTGTGTCGCCCTCTCCTGCGCCACTGGTGCTAATGGTTGCTCGAGACATTATCTCCATCGGGCAAGAATCATTGGTGCCATCAGTGGCCCAATTTGACAACGCCTTACATGGGACATCTCTTGCACTGCTGGTTGCATGCATGTGTGCAAAGTCTGCTGAAGTTGTCAAGTTGTCATACTGAATTGACGCTTTACAAAATAGTTGCTGCACATGTGCGAGCAAGTATGTTTTCGACATAACTCGACAGAACAGGCTAGTTTTTCCATTCAACGCTCCCTTGTCTTGTTTCTTCCTTTCTCGGTGCACACTAGGGAGCTTACAGTGAGGTGTGACATTTATGCAGTAATTTTTTAAAACTTTTTGGCGCTCACACACCGTCGCTCGAATATGGAGGGGTGAAAATGTTTAGAGCGAGAAAAGCAGTCTGGGAACGAGAGGTTTCGTGCGGAAAATGTTTTTGCAGGAAAGCCAACTTGCAAAGTGCTTTCAGGAGGTCGTTCACTAGTTTGTGGAGTGTCAGGTGGCGCATGTTTCAAGGAACTGCATCGAAAATTGTTTGTGTAAATGTGGTAAATGCTTTGAACTGCAAAGAAAAAGAAATTGCATATACATACGACGTTGTGGTTGTATTTGTGCCACCCTCTTTTGGTAACACAACATACCGTATTTTGAGCAAGCTCGTTAAATACCTAATTTTGGAGGTGGACCAAAGTGCAAAAGCATGTGTTGTTAAAGATGTTTATAGAAATGGGCGTCTGTTGCAGGTCAGTCTGATCTAGATTTGTTGCTCCTTGTGCACTCCATGTGAGCAAGAATTTAAACAAATGCAACTGTGTCTCATGTGGTCACTTGTGTTCAAAGGGGAAATCGTAAATTGGAAGTGCATACAAAACTGCGCCTAATTTTCAGTCATTCTGCAGTTCAGACACCAGCAGTGCGAAGGCACGCAAATTGGGCCACATGTTTCTGACTACTAAATCACAACTAATTAGGGTTTAAACGTTCCTACTTATGGGGCTGGGAATGTCTGCTAGGGATCTTGCTTTGGGGCAACACAAGTTTAAGCCTAGCCTTGTATGTCACACAAGACAAAAATTTTGGTGGTGGCGTCAAAGAAACTGTGCAAAGGGAAACGTGATACTCAAGCGAATGAAGTAAATTGCAGGGTGTCCAAAATACTTAAAATGAGTTCAGGGTCTATGAAAGTACATCTAATACTAGTGTCACACAGGCACATTTGATAGCGATTAGTGCCAGTCCGGATCGGATTTCTTGATTGTGGTGAACAGTCGTCGCTGCTACATTGTCCAACCTAATCCGGATCAAATTTAGCGCAGATGTCACTCAAATCGTGATCTGGCTGCCAGATCGCGATTAAAAGTGACCATGTAGCAGCGCCTGATCCGGATCGAGCCTACCGTATTTACTCGAATCTAACGCGCACCTTTTTTTCGACAAAACGAGTCGTAAAATTGCATACGCGTTAAAATCGAGTACCGAAAAAACTGTCATCGTACTGCCATCGGCATTTCAAAATGGCCGCCTCCTACGCGCCTCGGCCATTTCTGTCATTGTTTCAGTTCGTACATTTGCTGAGGAGTTTGTCATCTCGTTCTGCATTCGCATCGGCGGCATGGAAGTGCCCACTCCAAATACTCGAGTGCACCACGATGTCACATTTCAAAGAAAAGTTATTTCATGTGCAGAGACTGACGGAAATCGGGCCTCACCGCGGTCGTTTGGAGTTGCCGAAACGTGCATGCGAGACTGGTGCTAACAGAAGCAGAAGATTGTTTTACAGCAAAGCTTCACGAAAAGGTTTCTGTGGACAAAAGCAGGGCCGGTTTGCCGAACTCGAAGAGCGTTTACAGCGAGAAGGAGTTGTCCGACAGCGACGGAGACTGATCCATTACGCGACTCGTATCGCCGCTGTAGTGGTGACAGTTTCAGCAGCAAGTTCCGCCGTTTGACTTTGTGTTTTCTTTTCTTGAAACTTTAGTTCTTTAAAACCCAAATACCTGTTCCTCTGAATGTGCGAAGGTGGACTCCTACGTACTTTTGTTCATTTCTCTCACGAAAAATGGGTGCGCGTTAGAATCTATGTTGTACGTTTTTTTTTTTTTTTCTTTTGGTCGCGGAAAACAGGTGCGCGTTACAATCGAGGGCGCGATAGAATCGAGTAAATACGGTAATCCGGATCAGTCCTGATTGCGATTAACGTTGACCATGTGACAGCGGTATTAGTTAAGGGGCCCCTAAACCCCCTCCGACATTTTCCCAAACATTTCAAGTAAACAAGCGCATCGCGTGCAGAATGCCGTCGCGATCAACGATGCCGCACGCCGCAGCGCTACAGGTCGTGGACGCGCCACAATTTCGAAAAAGCAATAGCTTCTCCTTTCCGGTCCCCGCCATTCCCGCCACTGACATGCGTGACATCACCAGTGAAACTCAATGACGTTACCACTTTCGATGCTTGCGATTGGCCGAACGACAACAGACAACTTCCGGTTACTCTGCAAACAGCTGTTCGCGTGCACCTTGCTGTTCTTGGTCGTGTTGCCGCTTGCGAATCGACATCTGCGGCCCGTAAAGCAACCGCCAAGTCGCTAGCGTAATTACACATCCACGCCTTGCGGTTTGATGAGCTCCGTGTGAGGTGCTTGGCTGCAAAAGTGCCGACTGGATAAATGAAAAGACGCGACACCTGTTACCTAGCGATGTTGCCTTGCGAAATGCCTGGCTTGAGCGCATCGGAGTTGCGGCAAAATCAAAGCGCAACAGTGTTGTACGCGTTTGTGGGTGCCACTTCGCTGCCGAAGACTAGTCGCCGGACTCGCGGCAACCGGAAGTAGACGCTGTCTCGAACAGCGCATCAGCGGTGACGTATGCCACGCGACATGAGGAGGGGCACTCAGCTGACTCAGCGAGGAGGGCAAAAGCGGTTTTGGAAGAGGGTAGCGTAGGAAAGAGGGAAAGAAGCGATCGTCTCGTTTCGATCATCAGACGCGTGTAACTCCGCTACTACGGCACCGTTTCGAAAAATTCTCACGGCTACGTGTTCGTTGTACACTCGAGCACAACTTCCTCACCTGAACTAAATTTCGTCCGCTGGGTGGTTTGGGGCCCTTTAATGACAGTCAGTTTAAGTGGCTTATAAAGATTAATCTGTGGATTAAGCTTTAGTCTGAAGTCGTCTAAGCATTAGTTAAGGATCCCAGATTCTGTCATTACTCTTTGAGATGGTTATCGTCAATGCCTGCATGTTCAGATAGCCGTGCTGATTCTCACGACAGTGTGTTCTGAGAAGTTGCCCTTGTAAGTGCTCGACAGATTCTGATGCACAGTCTTTGCAATTTTCTTTTTTTTTTTAACCCAGGAACTCGAGATGCTGATGATGATGAACAGGCGGTACTGTGCAGAGATTGCGCACGGCGTGTCGTCCAAGAAGCGCAAGTCGCTCGTCGAACGGGCCCAGCAGCTCTCCATCAGAGTGACAAACGCCAACGCAAGGCTCCGCTCCGAAGAGAACGAATAAACACATTTTCATTCCCGCCAATTCGCTGCTCCCCCTTTTTCTTGCAGAGTGTGCCTACTTCAGGGGATAAAATTATTAAAACTGTATTTTGGCAAATACTGTTTAAACTGTTTTGGCAAATGGAGAACCAAAGGTGCCACTATTGCGAGGAGAGGAAAGTCTGAAAGGACGAGAACCGACAAAACTTTGTGTCGCCACCTTGGGAGTTCCCACGCCAGTGACTCGACCTTGTTCAAATGTTCCTCTTGCTGCACACTTGGTTGAAGCTTGCACATGACCCCCACCCGTGACGTTTTACGCAGGCCTCAACCCATCGCACGTGGCAGGGATGAACATTTGTTATGGAACACGTACAACATTGTGTACCAGTTCACGTCGAGATCCCAGAAGTTGGGGTCTGCTTGAAACCAGTGCACAGCTTTGGAATAACCTCCATTGCCTTGCGTGTATCACAGTGGAGCTTTTGTGGGACATTAGCATGCATATCACTATTTTTAGTTTAGTCTAATGCAAAGATAAAGGTGATAAAAATCTGTGCCTTGTGTGGGAACACGTCCAAGCCAGTCAGTCCACTAGCAATGTGTAGGTGTAGTGGCTTAATGTAGGAAGAAAAAAACCAGCAGGGAGTGTCACGTGATTCCACTAGCTTTGGCAAGCCAACCTCCGATGTCGCCTCTTCCGACAAGTGGGCGGTGCCTCCTGGGTGGGATTGGGCCTCCACCGCAGACGCAACCAAAACGAGCCGACCAATGGTAGTGCTTGCCTGTCACATGACCAGGGCCAATTTCTCCCTTATATCTATTTTACTAGAAGCCTAGATTGTCATGTGACGCTCCGTACTAGTTCCTCCGCAATAAGCAACCACAAGGTTTCTATGCTGACTTGTCTCATTAAACCATGGACGCCAGCATGGTCGAGCAATTTTGGAAAATAAACCAACGTTCCAGGTGAGTTAGAGAGGGAAGTGAGGACTTGTTTCAACTTTCACCCGCCTTTAGCGCGTGGAATTTTAAGGCCCTTGTACAGCCACTTACCGCAATCATTGTTCACATCTCTTGTCCCATGACCTGGCCCTCTTTGGCCATCAAATGGCCCTTGCGCCATAAAACGCCCCATATCATCGGAGCTTGTTTCAACAGTTGCAGGTAAGCAACGGCTTGAGTGTACTCTGAGACTGGAGCTGTGAGTGCTCCAGCCTCCATAAAGTGGCAACTTGGGCAAGCTTGCGATTCAGTAGTGATGCTACTGTGCAGTGGAAATGGAGCAGGGACAGGATGGACAAAACAGCCGCTGACTTCAACGAATCTTTATTACAGTGAAAGCCGTTATGAGACAACTGCTCTACCGCCGGTGCCTGTAACCTCTGTCGCGTGAAATGAGAAAAAGTTATCCATGATTGGATGGGCTTTGAATGCAGGCCCTCAGCGTGGCATTTGAGTGTTCTACCACAGCCATGCTCGTGCTTGAAAGCGTTTTCCCAAAAAGACCCTATACGGGCGTCACGTTAGGCAAGGAATTGCGATCACATAGGCAATGTAGCTTGGTAGAAGAGTAAAATAACAGCCAGGTGTCACACAATGCAAATTGCATAACCAGTGTTCATTTAAAACTTCAAACCCACTGCAAAGAGCTCGGCCATAATTCTTCATTGTCGTCAGCCACAACATAAACTGCTCATAATACCCTTAAAGATATTTAGCGTGTGCCTCGCTTCTGTGCAGTGTGTTGAATAATGGCATAGTGGATACTACCCAACTTCGCAAATTTATAATTAATGTGTTTAGCGGTTATCTTGCAAGTGTATACACTTCTAGTATGTCGCCCCAAGTGAGTTTTTGGCAAAACTGCCGGAAATATGTTCACCAGAAATGAGCAAAGCCTTTACATGGCATCACACATCGTACATTCCCTCGCTGCGTTGTGGTCTAATACTAAATTTTGTTTTACAGCAGCTGGTTGGCCTTTGTATTGGCATGACGTCCATTGCTCTCACGAAATTTAGTATCTAGCCTTGATGCGATCGGAAAACGCACAGTTTCTGATATGCGCAGGTTTTGCTCATGTCTTGTGTATATATTTCTGGCATTTTCACAAAAAAAGCTTAGTTGGAAGTCTGTGCCTGTGTTCTGCCCTCTCCTCTGTACTCGTTTCATTTGTGCTATGCAGTCGTGTTGATAATGCAGTGTATATAAACCAGGGTTTCAAACTCGTAAAGTTAATTTTGCAGTAATTTGGTGATTACTATTAGCATAGAAAATGGTTCAAAGCTTAACCTGTAATTTATGCCCGTTATGCCCTGTGTGATGCTGTTAATTTCAGTGCGCGTTTACAGCACCCTGCACTAGCTGTTAGCATCGCCGATAGTTTGCTGATAAAACTATGATTGTATTAGCGTCTGCTCATGTCTAGGTGAGCCATAACGCTTCACTTGTGGTGGTGTCACATTTCCTGGGGAGGCCAACCTCATCAAATGCCACTGGTCTGAATGTTTTACAGTGAAAGCTGTCGTAAGATCACAACAGCCAAGTTTGGTGGCATAGTTGTTTGCCACCGATGTCCATAGCAGCTGTCTTGCACACTCGGGAAGAAAAAACAAGATTGAGCAGGATTTGAACCCAGGCACCCTGCGCAGCAGTTGAGTATTCTGCTACAGAGCTACGTCAGTGCATGAAACTCCGTCGCAAAAAGACCCTTACAGGTGTCATGTCGGGCAAGCAAACGTGTCAAGAGGTGTAATATAGTGTGGTAGAAGAGTAAAATAACAACCAGGCATCACACAATGCGAATTGCGTAATGTGTGGATGGTTTAAAGCTTCCCACCCATTATAAAGGGCTCAGCCACAATTATTTGTCATCGGCTACAGTATCGACAAAGTGTGCATAATGTCTTACACGTAGCAGGTACCTCACTTCTCCACAGAATTGTGAATAATAACATAGTGGGTACTTCCCTAAATTGCAAAATTATGATGATTTCTAGCATAGTGGGTACATTACAATTGTGCTTGCTGTAGTCACTCCAAGAGAGTTTACAAGGGGCTATGTGAAGCTCACTCCTCCAGCTTTCACTGTGACTGTGCTGCACGTTCTGCGCAGGTTTGGCATTTTTTTGAGATTGGAGTTGGGCTACACACGACAAACCGTTTGATGTGATTCATTGATTACGGCAACAGATGCACTTATTGACGTGGAATCTTATCCTCATTTAAGGCCTGAAAGTGTTTTTCTTTTTGTTTAAGCGAAGTGCAGCGAGAATAAAAAACATTGAATGAAAACAAAGAAAAAGGTTTTGAGGAAAACCATCAGCGCTATGTGGGCCCCACCAAGCTGAACACTGGCATGGCTGTGAATGCAATGTGCTGGGTGGTTTTCCATCCCCACTGTTCCTGTGAAGCGTAAGCTTGCACAGCCCTCATGGACTGAAACGCGTTCTTAAAGGAATGTGGCTTTGTAAGTAAGCTGTAAAACTGCATAATTTTCTACTGTTCATTACCTAACACCTTGTGGCTGGCGCAGCATAACGTCAGCTGCTCTTGCACCATAAAAGCTGACTTAATTATATCGATCTTTCACTAATGTCACTATCTTCTCGTCGTAAAATCGTACGTTTGGTTCTTTTTCACAAACTATACACTCCGCAGTGAACTCGCTTCTCAGCCACAATACATATCGCCTCGAGTCAACCATAGACCCTTTTCATAATTGTAAAGCTAGCTTTCCTGCCATGCAGTTTGCCCAAGTAATGGCGGCTAGTCACTTACTGCAAACAGCGTGTTCAAGCGCATTTTGCTTACGCTATGACGTGGAAAATGTAGACTCGGCTCTCTTGACATAAATACGCATAATAGACAAGCCTCAGCACGTGCAACTAGGACCACGTCTCCACTCTAAGCAAGAGAGGTGCCGCCATTAGTTGTTCAAATATGCAGCGCAGAGAAGCGCACTTGCGGATTATGAAAAGGGTCTATTGTTACAAGGTTGGCCTCGAAATGTGTCGCACGAAAACTTTCTTTCGTTCATTTATTCTGCGGTCATCCATGGAATGGAACCACCTTCCTGAACATATCGTATCAAATCATGATAAGCATTTCTTTCGTGCAGCTTCATCTAAAATATTATAATTGGATCCTTCGTTTTTCTTTACTTAGTGTGTGTAATCTGACTGCATTCTGTTATCCAAGCCTTGATTTCCTACAACGTACATTTTAGTAACCTTAGTGTATTTTTTGTTATCACTCTTCTGGGATCACGTTGTATGTCTTTGTTAATTAAGTAAAGCTAAAACTGTATAATCAGAAGCCTCCGTACTAAAACATTCTATCTGCTTTTATGTTTTTCTATCGTTTACTCTAAGCACTCCCATCTTTAATGTCTTTGTGCCTGAGGGTTTTAATGAATAAATAAATTAAAATAAATGATGTGGTCAGGCCGTGATTGTTAATGCCATGGCAACATCTGCTGCCTCTGTCGTTCTCGTTTAAAAAATTGATTCCACACTGAGTTCTCTCGTGTTATTGGTTATGCTCTTACATACCTGTTTGTCTAGAATGCTGGGATTAGTTTCGTATCTTTTAGCTAGCATCGGCGCCATAGCTCGTCTTCAACAGTGAAAGGTTGGGTGAACGTTCCTGGATATTGGCCGTATGCATAGAAACCCTCGAATGCGATCTTGAACTCTACGAGGTTCTTCAATCTTGCACAGCATAGCCTGCACGTCTTGGCACAATGCATGTTGCCCAGATGTGCCTTAGCCATCCTAATTGGCCTATCAGTTGTGTTTTCGGTCTTTCCCGCATGGCGTTGTGTGATCCCGGCTCGGCTCTCAACATCCGAAAGGAGCTGTGCTGTGTGAAAGCCTGAGTGCTCGCTTCTAGGCCTTCCTTGCGATCACAATTGTTGGGGTTTTACGTCCCAAAATCACAATATGATTATGAGGGACGCCGTAGCGGAGGGCTCCGGAAACTGTGATCATCTGGTGCCTTCCTTGTGAGGCAAGCGTGAGAGTCTACATCTGCATTGTAGAGATTTGGGTTCGGTGCTGAACTTTTGACGCTTCTCACTTGGAGTTCCTGTTCTAAAAGCAAGCGACAAAAATGGGAAGGAAATGAGATGAGCAAATATGGTGCTTGTCCGGTGTGTATGCTCACGAGGGGAAACGTGACATCAAAACTTTCAGCATGACAACTGATATGTGCAATTTCTTGAGATAACTGCCTCGTGCTGCTATGAATCTAGCCGCTAAAGGCGATGTTTGTTCTGGTAAATGCCTGAGCCTAAATTATGCCTACACGACATGAATGGAACACGGTGGAAAGGAAAAGTACGCACATTACTTGGCCCTAAATTGTTGCATTTCAATGTGCGAACGCTGTATCTGCCCGTTTTATTTTCAGTCGTTGCAGCAGCTGCATCTGTTGTGGCAGTGTAATTGTCGGGGCTTTAACGCGACCAGCAGACCTACTTACTTTGGGGGCTCTCAAAAGTTTTACATACGGTAGCAAAAAGCAGTCTACACCTGGCAACGGATGTTTACGGGGCATGGGCTCCACGGCAAATGTGAATTTCTGCTCAGTTAAGCATGTCGCTTCTTGTTTGATCAATAACCATAGGTCGTTGAAACTGCTACAGGCTGAAGCTTTTGGTTTTGAGGCTTTGTTCCTGGGCTGGAATGGGAAATAATCTTTTGTGCAAATCTCGTGTCCCATACGCTTTTGTTATGTGGTGCGCAGTGTTGAGCAATTTTGAGAGTTTGCACGGCGTGCCCTGACATAGGCCAAGAGGTGACAAATGGATGGTGCTAAATACGTGTCTGTTTAGTTGGTAAACAGATGCGTTGTACAATTATTATAACTGAATGGACCGACAGCAATCGAAGCTCAACTTTTTGATGACATCGAGCATGTTTCAAATTCAGCTCAGTTAGAATGGACGATAGGTCGGCAAACTCACTCATGCGTCGACTCACTCAGACTCAGATCAGACTGTGAGGCTGAGTGAGTCGGGGCGAGTAATATTTTGGTGAGTTTTAGTCCAAGCGAGTCTGGTCGAGAAAAATTCTAGTGAGCCTGAGTCGAGTGACGCCATTTGCAGATAAATTCGGTGAGTCTGGGTCCGAGTGAGTCCTAAGTGCAAAATATATTTCTGGAGTGAGTCTGAGTGAGCTCCACTTGTTTTGCCGACCACTGGAATGGACGCAGAAGACACGCCTTCGAACAAGTGAGTGAATGTCAAGATCTCACGCTTGGTAAACAGTGGCTCCCCTAGTGGCATATTTATGAAGCTGTGCCCAGCGAACACCCTCGAACATTTGGAAGTTGGAGAGGGAATCGTACGAGGATGGCAGTTTGGGCAGGTCGGTACTGTATATTATATATCGATTATCGTACGAACTGCAACTGACAAGGACGATGGCAGATGGGAATGAGCGGTGTAACATTTTGCTGTGATCCTGCCTGATAATTTGTCTAAATCACTGTAATTACACACACGCACACACAGACAGTGAAACACGAAAGTTAAATGGCTTCGAAGTGTGTCGCATTGCTACAGAGCACTATTTTATCCATACAATTGAAAAATGTGGTTTTCTTTTTTTTTTTTATGTGCTCTTTAAGTTGCTGCCAGTTCACTGGTTTCGTCACTGCAACTAACTTTGCTTTTATGTTGGCAGGACCTACTTTCTACAGGAAATCCTGGTACTACTCCTAGTTAACTGATTCTCTCTGAATTTTTGCTCTAAAATAAGTGAACGAAACAACAATGTGTTTTTAACAGGCAACGAACGAACGAGCAAACGCACTCTTTGCCCGTTCACTCGTTACCAGCTATCCTGAATTGGCGTTAGAACTTTCTTTAACATCCGTAAGCTGCACTATACATTCACAGACTTGTAGCAGACGACGGCGCCATATTTGCTAACGTGTTCAAACTGAAACTAGGCGAGAAGAGCAGTTAGACCGTGCTAATAGGTGCTGCGAAACGCGCCTTGAGGATGCCGTTCCCACTTTGGCGAGCCGCATTCCTCACGGTAGGCGCGAGGTGACGAAACCAGTAACAGCTGACAGCGCGTTCGATATCGCGTGCGCACGTGCTGTCGGCGTTCGACATTCTCTTTCCTACGCGGCGCAAGTGGTCGGCGCCTGTCGGGTTCGCTTTCCGAGCAAGCGCGTCTCTTCTCGATCTTTTCGTTGCGCGAGCAAGTCGCCCCATTCGCGCTCTATTTCCCTCGGCCCGAAAGTGGAGCTTTGAATGTCGGCACGTTGTGCGGCTGGTAGCAGACGACACCGAGAGCAGACCGGACACCGTTACCTTGGCCTGCGATTGGCCGAGGGGCTTTAATTATTCATAAGGCCCACGGCGAGGCTTGTGTGTGTGTGTGCAGCCGGGGGGGAGCGCCAGCAGTTCGCAAGGGCATCATGTCGGATCGGGAAAGCGTCGATGAGCAACATCAATCCCAAAGTACGTACGGCTTCTCTTTATTTCATCCGTCGCCCGCCTCGCGTTCGGCTGCACGGCCATAGCATCGCTCGGCTCGCCGATGCCCGAGCGGCGCTTTTCTTTTTTTTTTTCGACCGGGCGACGAGTCTCTCGAGTACGACTGCCGCGGTAAGATGGCCGTGTCAGAGGAGTGCGTGGCTGGCGACGGACTCTCGCGCGGACGCTGTCATTTTTGACGCCTTTCGCGTCGTTTCCGGGGCCCCCGGCGCGAGCAGCCGCGCTGTCCCGTGGCCTCTCGTGCCGCGATCGACGCCTCGTCGCCGGAGTCGACGGCGTTAAGCCTAAAACACCCGTACTCTGCGGCCGTCGGCATCGGTGGGCAGGCGTCTCGCGTGTGCTGCGTTTCTTCGCTGCCCGGCCGTCTGGGGTTTTCGGAACGCTGCCGGCGTCGTGCCCGGTCCTGCTACGTGCAGCGTTTGCGAGTGAAACGAGCCGACGCAGTGTGCGAGAGGAACGTGTCTCATATGCATCCGCGGTGCCAACCGATCGCGCTTGCGTTTTGAATTGGTTGGTTGGTTCCTCAGTACTTTGGCTCAACCCACTGCGGGGATAGGCCATGAAGCGGACGGATGAAGCACTGGTTGATCGCAACGTTACCTCGTTATGTGCTCGGCCAGATATCCCGGTTTGCGGCCAAGCTTAGCTCGTATTCGTGATTATGCGCGCCGGGCTCAGCGTCTTCGAGCGAGCTACCGCGCGCGTTTGTGAAAGCGCTCAGCGAGTCTGTCTTTTCTGTCGCCGAATGATGTAACGTCGCGTCTGACATTTATTGTTGTCCAGGGGAGTCGCCTTCGACAAGGTAGTACACAACGGCGACGAGTTTGCTGTAGCGGGGCTGCGATTCTAGCGAGCGCGTTTGAATGGCACCCTCCCCCCTTTCCAGAGATGCGTCTCGGGTTGCGATCCGCACTTCTCGTGTTGTCTAGCCCCCCCCTCGACGGATGCGGTTTGCCTTTGCGACTTGGAAGGCGCACGGGAGACGCGCGACACTTGGCCACGCCGCTTCACAGCTGCTGCCGTCGCGATGCAAGCGGCCTGCAGCAATAGCCTAGCCTCCTCGCATAGCAACACACGCGCTCAGCATCCATTCATATGTGTCTCGACGCCGTCTCGCCGGGGAAATCGATCGGCGCGCCACCGGCGGAGAATTCTGCGACGGCGCGCGCGTCAACGCACAAAAAAAAAGAACTTTCGCTTTCCGTCTCTCATCTGTGGTGCAGTGATCATCTATTATCAGTTTTGCAAAGCGTTCGCGTTTAAACGTGCCGAGCTAATGAGCTGGCTGTGTGTCTGATGCGGTGGTTGGTTTTTCAGTACGGCTTTTGAGCGGCGGATTCGCACCCCGAATGGCGGAACGAGTCCTTCTTTTTTTCGTTTTAATTGGCGGCTTTCGGTGCTGCTAACATCGTCCTTTTTCCTGTGATCGCGCCGCCGCTATCGGCAGCGTGCCGGATGCAATCTCGAGTAACTTAAAGCGCAGTCCGTTGCCGCGTCCTTCAACGGCGCGTGCTATCGTATCTCGTGTAGACTCCAACTGGCTCGCACTCGAGTCGGTGCGGATAGGAGGATCGCGTATGCATATGCGCTTCCCGAGCAACGCTCTGGCTTGTTCGAGTGTGTTGCGGCGTCCGCGCGAAGAGTCTAGAAATACATTGCCTCTCGCTAAGCTGTGCCGGACTAGCGTGAATGTGGAAAATGAAAAGAATATCTGGTTGGCTGTTGCGTTGTTGACAGTGTAGTTCGCGCAGCGTCTACGGTATGGCGCCACCTCCTCTGGATGCGCGCGCGGATGGCGCCGTGTGTCGTCTGCTCGATCAAACTGTTTTAGCGAAGCGTCTCTTATAACATATGTCATACGGTGACGTCAGCCCGATGTTAATTTCTTGCATATTCATTACAGTGAGCTACAGCGAGTGCGATTGGGATAATCCCCAATAGCTGCGTTTGCTTCCGTCTTTTGCCGTTTTAGTCGGGCAGTTTTCGAAGTGGCGAGTGTTAGTTTTTCATGATGTACTACGTGTGTGTAGTATGTCGCAGATAATAGTAGTAGTGTAGTTATGTATTATTGTAATTATTGTTGTGAGTAGCAATTATTGCTGTAGAGAAGTGCTCATAGCGTGTAGCATGTAGTTAACGTTTTCTTTTTTGTGTAATATGTGCGTATTAGTTCATTTTGTACCTCCACTCCTGCTTACAGCCTCCTTAGGCTATCGATACTTTACAAATACATAAAACAAATGAATAAAAATAAATAAATTATGTACCGACAAGCGCGTTTTAAAACACCTTTTCGGTAACCTGACATCTAGACACTGTAACACCGAGGCAATTCGCGTCAGGTTTCACATTTCAAGGCACCGGATAGCCGATTAGACCAGAGATGAGATGTTGGCGTTATTACGTCAGCCTTAAACATGACGAGTAAACATTTATTGAGCAAGCGTACGGTGGTAGGTCTCCCTTAGTCCCAAAAGTCTTGGCCGAGCCATTCTTTGCGTGTACGAAAAAAAAAAAAAAAAAGTCACCGGACTCCCAGAGAGGCAGAGTCTAACTCGCTAATGTCTATCAATACATTGCGCTTTTTTTGAAAGGACAAAGTGGGCCATCCTCTCTACCTTGGCGGATAGACGTCTGCTAAACCAGAGATAAACGCAAAAATAAACGTCGGCTGGCGACGCCGCAGTGAAGCTCCAGCACCAGATAGCCGTGACGTCATAGACGTTTACAGCATGTTTCGGCTCTGTAAATTCTTTGCCCGAGGAAAGAAGGGGTGCCTTTTAATAATGATTCCCGGTGTTTTACGGGCCGAAACCTTGCTATTGTTATAATGTGCGCCGTAGTGGTGGACTCCGCAGTAATTTCGACCACCAATTGGGCTTTTTACCGTCCACCTAAATCTAAATACGCAGGTGTTCGTTGCATTACGCCCTTATGAATGCGGCAGCCGTGGCCGGGAATTGAACCCGCGTCCTTGAGCTTAGCAGAGTAGGAACATGGGCTTAGCGGTGGATAGGAAAATTCACGCAGTGATAAGACAAGGCAAAAGACATGCTGGACGGTGCTTGCGTATATATATATTATATATATATATATATATATATATATATATATATATATATATATATATATATATATATATATATATATATATATATATATATATATATCTGCTTATGTTCGCGTTTATTTTGCGTATTGGGACTGTGGCATAGATTTATTTTTTTTCTCCTTTATTTGAATACTGTGCACGTCCGTTTCTTTCTTTTGACTTGCTGCTATTTCCTGTATTTCATGTATTATTTGACGTGCCAGCTGTTCGGAAACGCTATTTTGTTCTTGCTGTTATTCTTCCAATTCCATTGTGTCTTGCTAGAAACCTAGTCGGGTAACCCTGAACGTCGCCTTTGGCCTCCTACGCCACAGCATTCGTGTATTATCAATCTCATAAATAAATAAATAAATAAATAAATAAATAAATAAATAAATAAATAAATAAATAAATAAATGTCGCATGCTAGCACACGCCTCGTCAACGCACGAGCTACGGTTTCGAAGGCATAGAGAAGTAGTGCAGTCGGACCTCGATGTAACGCGAAGTATCACATATGGACCATAAATTAGTTCGTTATATCCAAAATTCGGTGTAACAGTATATATACACACTACATAAAGAACGCAGGGCGGCGGGGAACTTATGCGTTGTGTTTGACTATGTTTGATCTTGGCCGGGAGGTGGGGGGGGGGGGGGGGAGAGAGACGCAGGCAAATTTTTTTTGGCACTCAGCCGACCTCTCTCCTTGGCGCCGCTGAGACGAAGACGCAACGTGGTGTCGCGGCCGGTTGCCATGTTTGCACTGCACCTTGAATTTTGCCCGTCGCGTTTGCGGTGTGTTATTCGCCGCGAGATCGGGCTATAGGTGGCAGCACCGTCGCTGCGGTAGTGTGGACAGGCGGTCGGCGGCGCGTATACAAATGCACACCGCGGCGCTTCGTTGTGAGCGGTTTGAGCTGATTGTCGGCGAATAAAAGGCGTTGGCTTCATATCTAATCTCTTCAGTACCGAATCGATGCATGAAGCCCATACACTATAACAAGTGAGAGGCGCAATTTGCCAATAAAAGGGATCCTCGCCCGGGGTGACAGCCTGTGCTTTCGTGTTATATGACGTTTTTTGTTGTTTTATTTGTACATGTTCAGCTTGTGTTCCGCCTACTGCGCACTGCTGTAGCGCGACTGAAGTACTTTAGTGTTGACTTCCTGCTCATCAGGATACAAAAAAAAAACAAAAAAAGAAAACCCGTATTCCTGTGCGATGGGTTCAATACGACTGTTCGGACGAATGCGCATACGCATTTTGTTTTCTTATTCAATTCGCCATGAAATGTAGGATGGTGGATAAGTCAGGTAAGCTACGAGGCTGACAGCGCTTTGGCGCTTCGGAGACGTTCAACATCTACGCACTTGTTCTTGCTCCAGTAGCAGCATAAAAAGGTAACAGTTCAGCATCAGAGCTTTCATGGATTGATTACGTAGTACATTACAGGGGTGCAATAAAGTTCCGGTTATTTTGTGGGACAAGTATGTTTTTTTCAAACGAATAATGTCCGCTGCCTTCCGTCAATCGATAACAACGCCACACAAACGCTCTAGATAATGTACAAAAAGATAAGGTTTTGCGTGAAATTATACGACATAAATGTAAGGCACTCCGCCTGGAATAATTTTGAACATATCTGAGTTCTTTAAAGCGTACCTAAATCTAATAATAATAATAAAAATATCTGGGGTTTAACGTCCCAAAACCTCAATCTAAGGAAACGGGTGTTTCTGCATTAAGTTCGCCTCAAGTTCAAATTGCACACGATATAACTCGGTTTTATCACTTCCGTGTTATTCCATTTTCTGTTTCTTCAGGGGACAGTTTAAGCGCCGAAGTATCATGACTTTACTTAATAGAAATATCTGTAGGGGACGACGACCATACAATAAAAGGAATAAAAGGACATCTTAAGCACAACCGATAAACTACAGTGCCGCAGTTACACACCTAACAACAACGGGAAAGTGCATGCCTGCATGGACTATTGAACCTTGCTTTTTTTTTTACCACCGAGTCGCTAAAGCGCTGCATTCACGCACTGTTTAATACTCCTCATGTTTGGGACGATGCCAAGTGCACTTTACGATGTGCTTGAACCAGAAAGCTGCAGCCACACTGAAATGATTCTGGCGAGAGGTGGGTACGATGACAATATACAGTACTCTCGACAAGTGCACTTACTGATCTTATTACAATTCATATGCAGCCAAACAAGGTCAAATGTTTCTGTACATCGTGTTAAACACGCGTCAAGCACTTAAACTTGCGCTAACATAACGGAACAAACCACCCTTTGAGGACGTGCGTGGCGTACGCGCACGTGCAAACAAGACGTGGCTAGCAGACGACGCAGGGAGCAATCCACACTAGGCGCGCTTGCCGCCAGGCGGCGACTCCGCTCGATCTCGCCACCAATAGGAACGCACGTTACGGTAACGTCGGGTAACGTTAGGTAACAACAGGTCCATGTTGAAACTAGTGCCCTGACAGTATTCTCGTAAAGCAGTTAATGAGAGCGCGCAGCTAAACCAGTGTCACGCACTTCCGTGGACGTCGGATTTTGTATTCGGTAACAATATCAAAGACAACGTTGTCCCCAGCCACTTATCCATCCAATTTATGTGGCAAGTTATGACGATGTTTGCGATAACCTTTACGTCCATTTGTGACCAAATTGAACTGAACTTGTCTTCAGTGCATGGAGACCTTCTTTAACTGGCTATGTCGTGTTTACTCGCACAATACCATTAGTGCCTAATTTGGGCTTACGTTGCTTATCCGCTGTTTCCATAGCAACACCGTCCTCATTTATTAGGTATTTTGCCACTTTTATTAGGTCCGTGCCACACAGGCACAGAAAATGGCATTAACTTCCGGGCAAATCAAATGGCATTCGCCTTGTTGCCTTCACTAGAACTCATTCGACTTAGAAATGCGTACTCTCGGCGCCAAAGCTTTGTCAGTGCAGTATACGTCAAACATATGAGACTATAGCATCTACCATGTCAGAAATATTTTATGCATGACCTAACAAATATCATCTTATACTTCCCACTGTTACCAGTTGCACTATAGCGAAATTCACTTCAGAGTTGCAACGGATTCGACATGACAAGAGCCATGCGGGATTCCGGGCTTCGGATACAACACGTAATGACCGAAGTTGCCGTGATCAGTTGCAATGTTGTAACACGAGAAGGTTATTTGTCTCTGTTGACCATAGGCGTGCGCACAGGGGGGGGGGGGGGGGGGGGGGCTAATCACCTAAGAGGGGGGGCGCGAAATCTGCCCCGTACATTGACCCTTCTAGTCACCAAAGAGGGGGGGGGGTCGCAAAATCTGCCGCATAAATTGACTTAGAAGGGTGGGGGGGGGGCTGCGACGAACCTTCGCCCCCTCCCCCCCCCCCCCTGATGGGGAACCCTGCGCACGCCTATGCTGTTGACATTTGACACGTCGAAATGACATTAGGTGCCGGGTGCTGCTACACGGCAGGATATAATGTCATTTGTAGATAATGGCAATCGCGATGCAACGAAGACTGGAGTGAAAATCGCATCATGTGTAAAATGATGTTATTATATGTATATCAAGACTTCAGAAAAATTATTTACCGCGGACGCCTGTCAGACTGCGCTGACGCCATCGGTAGTAGGCAGCCTGCATTTCGGCCGTGTCGTTGGGAACGAGGGTACTTAGACTTTTGACAAGTTCACTTACATGGCATTTAGAACAAGTTCACTGGCATGACATTACAATAAGTTCATTTATATAGCATTAAATGGCAAAAAATAAAACAATCAACTTGAAAATAAGCACATATTCATTGTTACTATGAGCTATTTACCTTGTAACATATATTTGTTCACGACCCCTCTTTGTCGAGAGTACTTATTGGCGACAGAAACGCATTCGAATGAGCTCAGCAGACTGACTCGTTTCCACAGGTCATTTTCGTTTAATGACATTAGATGACCCCATGTGACAGCCAAGTAACCGCATTGAATGTAAAGGTCATAAGTGCAAATGACATTAAAGATTCCCTTTGAAAAGGATGGAAGCCCACCAACGTATACGAAGGCCTCGGGAGGATGGTGGCCCCTCTGGCTGGACCGCAATCAATCAATCAATCAATCAATCAATCAATCAATCAACCAATCAAATTTTATTGTTTCTGATTCATAAAATGTCATTGTTTTCATACAGGCTGCAGAACACGAAAACCCTTTCAATGGTTTTGGCAGGAGTGCGTCTTACAGCGTAAGCTGCAGTTACGAGTTCACAACAGCAGCCGATTTTGCTGGCGTAGTTGTCCGCCGCCGCCGGTGTACGTAACCGCTATCGCGTACAATGATATATATATATATATATATATATATATATATATATATATATATATATATATATATATATATATATATATATATATATATCGGGACCACCAAAAATATTCGTATCATCCGAAATTCGTACCACCAGAAAGCATGGAAAATTAGCATGCGACAAAAGAAAGGTGGCGTACGTTTTCATTTATTGTTTGTCAGGGCTGCAACAACGTCACGAAGAATCCTGAATGATTATCAGTTAAGGTTTTAGATGTCGGCAATCATACAAGCACTCGTAAATATACGGCCCGTACGCGCGCATTTAAATAATGAACCAGGTGCGTTGTGACCCGTGACACTCGGAGGCCGTGACGAGTCTCTGACCGTAAGAAAAGTGTTTTTCTTACGCCGTGATTCTGACGATTTGGCGGTGTGACGCGCATGCCCACGCTTGCGCTCCCGTGCTCGCACGTGCTTGGCGCGCCTTCCGCTACAGCGCGGGCAGCACCTCTTGGAACCTGGGTGGTAGCGAACGTTCGTATCAAACGTCGCTGGGTGAAAATTGGTTCGCAACAACCATACTGCATTACACTGAGGCCAATGGGCCTTGTCCGGGACAAACGAAAAATTCGTATCACCCCGAAATTCGTATGAGCTGTGATCGTATCACCGAGGTTTCACTATATAAATTGTAGCGAAGCTTATTGGAACTCTGAAGTGGGTCGTTCTCTCCGGCCCCTTCTAGTGGGTTGCCCTCTTCGGACAGAGAGCAGCTCGCGCAGAGTCGGCCCCGCCTTGACTGTCGCTGTCGTTCATCTTTGCCGAGTGTCCGCCAATAAACATCTTTATAATTTGGTGGAGGTGCTTCGCTACAATAAGCTTCGCTACAATATATATATATATATATATATATATATATATATATATATATATATAATATATATATTATATATATATATATATATATATATATATATATATATATATATATATATATATATATATATATATATATATATTATCCAGCGGGTTTGGAACCCAAGCCCACTGCGTGGCATTCGGTGCTTGAACTCCTTTGCAAAATGACCCTATATAAGCGTCATGTCGGGCAAGGAATCACGTTTAACAGGTGTAATATACCGTGGTAGAAGCGTAAAATAATAGACGGGCGTCACACAATGCGAATTGCGTGAGGAGTGGGTCGGTTAAAGCTTCCAACCCATTACAAATGGCTCAGCCATAATTCTTCATCGTCGTGAGCCACAGCATCAAAGAAGTGCACATAATGCTTTACAGATGTGTAGAAGGTACCACATTTCTCCGCAGAATGTCGAATAATGGCGTAGTGGGTACTTCGCTAATCCGCAATATATTAGGATGATTTATGGCGTAGTGGGTACCTTGCAAGTATGCTTGAAGTAGTCCCCGCAGGAGAGTTTATAACGGGCTCTAGAAAGTCCGTTCCTCCAGCTTTCGCTGTGACTGTGCTGCGTGTGTCACGCAGGCCTGGCGTTTTTTCGCGTTCAACCACGAACCAAATCCAACTAGACCAATTCGCACTCCCAGCTCAGTACGTGAACGTATGTTTTTTTTTTTTATACGTGGACGTAATTGACGGCACTCCACCACCAGCGTTTCCTCCGTCATAGGGTTCATGTACACTCTAGTCATTTGACTCTTTTTTGGCACGTCAACTCTCTTCGGGGGTCACTATACTCTCTTCTGAGAGGCGTGAGGCCCACAAGAGAGTTATCGTGCCTCTTTAAAGAGAGTCATATGCGTGGCAAGTCAGAACTCTAAAAAAAGAAGAGTCAAATGACTCTTTTCTTTTTTCTTAGAGTGATAGGAAAGCCCCTGTTGGTGCGGGGTTTCGATTGCGCGTGCGCAGTCATCGCCGCGCCGTCGCGAGGTTCTTGCATGAGGGCGGGGGCTTCGCCCATTGCTGCTCGTGCACGCCGCGGGCATCGTCCATCTGGCTTCCGGCCGGCCCGCGCAGCATTCGAATACCGAGAATAGAACGGAGGCGGCCGGAATACGCGGCTTCTTTGCGAGGCGAATGCGGCAAGAATTTGCGCCCCCGAGTCAACCCTGTTCGGCACAAACATTCGGCGCAGAACGAACCGACTCTGCGCGCTCTTGGATTAGAAAAGAAAGAAAGGAAAATGTTCTGATATCATTCACTTGCGGCATTTTCGACAACATGTTATCTGAAGAGACGTCGCGATTTCCTTGTTATAGTCTTTTAGCAAGTTACCGAAATTCGGTACGCGGTCACGGTACGGTATGACGGTACCGCTCCTCCTTTCCCGGTGGTTGTGTTATTACCGCTCGTAATTCGAGTGAAGGCACCCCAATGCCACGAAAGCTCTTTCAAAAGTCACTGTGGGGGTTTTCACGCCTCATTGTTGCCTGTCAGCCTGCGCATTGTTAACGAGGAACCTGTCGTTCGGGGGACGCACTGTCGCTGGAACTGGGAGCGGCTTAAGCACAACGAGCAGGAAAGAAGGAGCGCACCCGTACTGCCTTACCGTACTTGAGTACCGTATTTCCGTAACTTGGTAAAAGACTCTAATGATAACTTGAAAAAAAAAAAAAAAAGTCAGGAGCCCTTGTATACTATCGAGAAAATGGGGGTGCGTGCCTGACGTACTACTTTCTTTCTTTCTTTCTTTCTTTCTTTCTTTCTTTCTTTCTTTCTTTCTTTCTTTCTTTCTTTCTTTTCTTTGTATTGCGCAATTTTCCCTCCTAAGAGAATGACTCCCTCCTAAATTTTTCCTTCCTGCATGGCGGGTGATAGGACCTTCACGTGCTTAGCCAGCGCAGCACTCCGGCTGCTACAGGCAACAACGACGGCCTTGCGTTCATATCCAGGCAACAATGAAATGTGGCAACGTGGAATGACAAGACACTTAGATCAAATATCAGGTTCCCATAGCAGAAACGGCTGATCGCCGACGAGCCCGCGATCGAGAGAGCATCAGCAGTTATTTGAAAACGGTTTATACAAATAAGTGCGTGGTTTTTTGCACCTGTGAGGGCCACATTTTTTGTACGCTCGCCGGCGCCGGGTTTTTCGCGTACTACGCCGCCACTGAGATCTGTGAGTTATAGTAGCTTCGCTTAAAAAAAAAAAAGAAATTCTGGAAGCGACCGTAATCCTGGACTTAATGTCTGGTTGCGGCTCTCGCAGATCGGCGTTCGTCTGCCCTGTTGTGTAGTATGCCTTGGATTGACTTCGTACGTGTTTCGTCGGGCTGCCGAAGCGGATCTCAGAGGCCTCGTAAAAAGGAGCGCGCGGTGGAGATCTCCGCCAGCTGCCACAACGATGTCGGCTGCTTGCAATCTTTGAGTGAACTGAATCAATTAATTCTCATTAATTCTCGTGGCAGTTAATTAGCCCTAATCTTGATTGAAGTTCTGCTCCGATATCACATGCGTCCAGCTTGAACCGGAACCGTCGATTTCGATTTCTTAGTAGATTTGTTTCTGAATATTCGGAAAACGGGAAGTAAGTGCTCGACCGGAAGTGTGCTTGGAAGAAAAACAAGAGTTTGACCTTCGTCTCCTCTTCTGATAATTAATCTGTAATTGTGAAATTAATGACAGTAGAGTTATGAAAAAATAACTTATTCTGATTTAATTAATGTTTGTGGCCAATATCCGTGACGGCCTGCAGGGGTTTCGGCGCGATAATCACGAGTGGCATTGACCTTCGTTTGCTGTTCGGACAATGAAGCTACAAACAGGAAATTATCTATACGGTTCAGAAATAGTATTAATCAGCCGAAACGAGTGCAGCGTTTCGCTTTAGTGTCGATTTGTCAGAGATCGGATTCCGTGTAAATAAGTTAAGGCGTTTCATCCATACATGGCTGTGGGCAGGAATTTGTCTTGGGGGAGGGGGGGGGGGGGCGTGTTACATCGCGGTAGGGGACGGGGGAGCGCTGGTGTGTCTTGGGTGGGGGGCAGGCCCGTAGCCAGGACTTTTTTTTTCGGTGGGGAGGGGCACTTGCTAAAGGCCTTGACTAGTTCGAGAAAAACACCTATTTTCATTGTTTATTTTCGGTAAAGTACCCCCTCCATCTAATATTCGGGGGGGGGGGGGGGGGGGGGGCAAGTGCCCATTTTGCACCCCCCTTTTGACGCCCATGCATCCATGCACTCGTATTTGCGCTGTATATCTCTTTGGCCTATGTTCCGGGGTCATTACTCGTACGTGTTAACTGCAGCATACGGCATAAATGGAGAGGAATTAAAAGTGGACGGAAAGTCAACTTGCCGCATGTAGGGACCGAACCTGCAACCTTCCTTCGGACGCGTTCTAACGCGTCCGATGCTCTACCAGTTGAGCTTATACAACGGCGATCGCTCTCCCATTCACTTTATTGGGTATTTATGTTTGTGTAATCGTGGGAGCGTTAGCGCCGCTCGCAGCCATGACGGCTAGTGTGAGGCACTCCTTTTGTTGCGAGCTGGCGTCATGTAGTGCGTTATCTTAGTCCGAGCTGGGAGCTGACCACTCGATCCTCGTATATTACCCAAGGCGCCAAGTTTGCCATCAAGTTTGTCATAATTACTACGCCGCAGTTAAAACGTACAAGCTGTGGCCCCTATACTTTACTTAGCTTTATTACCTGTTGGTTTCATTAGGTTGAATCTAACAACAACAAAAAAATAAAAAAAAGTGAGCCTGTTTTAATTGCCCCCCCCCCTCCCCTGTTTCATCGATATGTTTTTGTGTCGCTAACCGCATGTAGGTTGTAGGTGTGACGTGTTATGTACTACATAACCGACGTGTTCACCTTTTCTTTTTTCTTCTTTTTTTTTTTTTGCGGCGGTTGCTTCGCTTTTGTCGTGTCTCGCAGCCATCATGTTGCTAGTACGTCATGAATGGACTTAAAAGTTCGTGTTTTTAAACTTAAAATTGACACTGTGATCTTGGCCGTGAGCGACATTCTGTATTGCGGCCACTGTCACTTTCTTCGCAATGCACGCAGCGGCGTGACATTTGGCTTCGTCCGCTATATGTGTATTCTGTGACACTTCTACTACTCTCTAAGAATAATAAAAAAATCATTTGACTTGTTTTCGGTCAGTACTGACTTGCCACGTATACGGGACCCTCTTTAAAGAGGCACGGGAACTCTCTTTGAAGATCATTATATACTCTCCTTAGAGAGTCGTGGGGCCCCAAAGAGAGTTATAGGCGTCTCTTTAAAGGGAGTCGTATACGTCAGGGCTCACCGAAAGAGTATACATACTCCATTTTTTTTTTTTTTTTTTTTACAGCGAAAGCTGTTGTGAGATCGCAACAACAGCCGGTTTTGGTGTCGTGTAGTTGTTCGCCGCCGCCGGTGTCCGTATAGCAACCGTCCTGCGCAACACAGGCATCTCTGTGCATGCGTGGCAGTCGAGTATTCTATATACCACTCGAGCAACGCCGGTGCTTGGAACTCCTTCGCGTCGCAGTATGACCCTATGTACATACAGGCCGTCACGTCGGCGCGTGTTGCCAATCGTCTGGACACCCGAATTACTGAAAAACAGAAAAAAAAAACGAGGGCTACCAGTCAGGGACAGTCCAATCGCACCAACATCCAAGGATAGAATACCGCGCGCACGCACACGTGCACGCACAGACACACACGCGCGCGCACACGCACACACCGTACGCCGTCGTATATCCATGGTATCTTGAGGCGCCGTTCAGTGCCGGTGGGGATATTCTTCTTTTGCATAATTAGGTAATACACATTCACAGATTGTGCGCATACTTATTAGTGGGCTTGTAGATAGCCCCAAAACAGACAGGTCTGTTATTCTAAACTCGCCCAATATTCAACGCATATTTTAATTAGCGAGTTTCTGGCACTCCTGTCGTATGGGCCACAGGTGTTTTGATAACCCTTAACACCGTTAGCTCTTGAAGGGTGTTTTAAGTAAGACATTAACCTTCTCGCGAAGGAAAAGTCTCTCTGGGTATTTCGGTTGCCTTAAATCGCTGTTAGGGTGTAAAGCTGTTTATGTATCCCTTTTGAACATGCATTACGATCGACTGCCTGTAAATGCGTAAAGGTTACATGATTTAATGTCGAGGTTTCTGGAGACCAAATTTAAAGCGAGGTGTTAGAATAAAATTATAGTGTATTTTACAGCAATAAGTTGCATTTACAATGCAAATAATTATGTAATTATTGTGCGGTCGGTCATGTTATATTTCTTCGTAAGCCGAATTAATGACCCACTCAAGTGCACGCGATAGTTACCTGCTGGCGGCGAGCATTCGTACAAAGGTACAAAAAAAAAAAAAAAACTGAGAAGTTCCTGCCGAAAGGCCCGACGTCCAACGTCTCTTTAAACACAATACTACTGGCTCCAGCAAAGCGATCGGGTTTAGCAAAATAGTTCAGCCAGAAGTTATATGAAGAAAGTTTAGGCAACAAGAATGCCCAATTTACCATTAACTCACTATTCGTGGTCTCTTCCTTGCCAGTAGTGCACAGAAATGGCAAAAGTAGCGCCTCCAAATGCGGACGTCGTGTCGAGAAGGAGTATATATATATATATATATATTTATTTATTTATTTATTTATTGCACAATAACTTACAGGCCCGAAGAAAATGTGTAAGGGGGG
Organism: Rhipicephalus sanguineus; assembly: GCF_013339695.2. Classification (NCBI taxonomy): domain Eukaryota; kingdom Metazoa; phylum Arthropoda; class Arachnida; order Ixodida; family Ixodidae; genus Rhipicephalus; species Rhipicephalus sanguineus. The sequence continues at coordinate 77,410,570 of NC_051184.2, read as the reverse complement.
TTACAATGAGATCACAAGTAAACTGCTAAAGAACTGGTTTAAAATGCAGGTGCATAATAACATACCAATAAAAATACAGCGCAGCAAAATTAACAGTGCAGTACGTTAGCGAAAGTAAACAGGTCGTGCAACAGCAGATTACAGCAGTACGTTAACGGAAAGGAAACGCAACGCTTCGTAAAGATGAACAACGCTGTAAAGCTAAACGATAAAGCAGTCTTAACACGCCATTGTAGGAAAATGCACGTCAGTTTTGGGTCGAAACGTGTTAGGGTGACTATTCAGAGGCGATATCATGGCGGGAAAAAAAAAAGCTTATACCCGTGTCACACGAGCGTTTGGAAGGCCGTCCCACCGATAGTCTATTGACTCAATGGTCTGGCAGGAGCTGCTATACATGGGACGTTTCGAAGGCCGTCGAGTCGATAGTCTATCGAGTCAACGGAGCCACCCTACCACGACTCTGTCGAAACTTCGATAGCCATTGAGCAGCGGAAACGGAAACGGCGCGAACGTGCCCTCTCGTTCACAGTGTGCTCGTACTCAGGATTAGAAAAGAAGATCTAACCAGTATGTGAGCGTTGCGAATTAGTTGATAAAGCGTTTTTGCCGCTTGAAATGTGCGAACTGTACATAAACTGTACATACTCTCGACAACAGCAACGGGCTTGTCTTCATCGTGCCGTCTTGCCGTCTATCGCTCGGCACAGATTCGCCGCTCAACATCTTTAAAATTAAATATGTATTCATTACCACGAATAAACAATTTATTAAAATGTTTAAACAAAAAAAAAGGAAACAAGCAACATACGTATATTTGTTTTTAAGTGGATTTATATTATTTAACTTTCGGTGACACGAATACGAAAGTAAAGATCCGCAGCGTCATGCAGTTTTCGCGAGAAACACCCGAACCACTCAACGGCCGTTCAAAACTGCCGTGTAGCAGCGCGACAAATCCATCGAGTCGATAAGAGTTGTGGTGTTTCGACGGCCATCGACTGGATGGCCTTTCAAAAGTGCCCATGCGACAGACACACACGAGGACGAAAGAAAGGAACGACGATATTGGCGCTAAACTTGCCCTGCAGTTGCGAGTCAGCGGCAGTAAAGTCCCTAGATTTTTCCCTGTTCTAGGGACATTAAGGGACTTTGTGGGACTTCCTAGTTAAATCTAGGGACTTTAAGCGCCAGTTGTCGGCGTCCTTTCCCTTCGTCCCTGTGTGTCTAAGCACCCCCCCCCCCCTTTTTTTTTCCCCACCGAAATGAGGGCATATGCGCCTTGCCGAAGGAGTGTGCTTGTCGCGGAGTCGCGTGCACTGTAGCAACTGATCGTTACCGAGCTATCGCCGGTGATAAATCAAAAAGCCTGCAGTTCGCGAATGCACGCCGAGAAGCCCCCCCCCCCCCCCTTGTTCCGGCGTTTATTTCCATGCAGCCGTTTATGTAAGCCCCGTGACGTCAACAGCCGCGTCGGCCCAAATATAGGTGACGCTCCGCAATACACGCGCGATGGCAACGCGTTTATCGCTTATCGCAAGTTATTAGGGGTCTTTTAGTACCGCCTGTTTACCGTACGGTAATTACGCAAATACCGTATGCCGTCGGAGTCGGCACGTCGCTATTTTTAATGTCCGAGACTTGTATCCGAGACTTTAGAGTGCCCTGACACACGGGCACTCTAAAGTCCTTTAGGTAAGGGACATCTTCCGGGAAGGCGTTCACGCGCAGTGATGCTATAGTGGTACACGACAAAGGAGTTTAATTAGCTCCCTGAGGAGTTCCTTTGTTGGGAAGCAGATCACGCAGCTACTTTTCAAGCGTAAAGGCACAACTCATCAATGGAGCCTTTCCTGGGTGCCGCTGTAATCTCTCCTGGGGCTCTTGTAAATAAGCGTGACCCCCCAAAAATGCACTGTCGATGCAACGACGTTACCCTTTGTGCCTCCGTGCTACAGGCGAGTCACGCATACTAACAATAATTGTTGGTGTTTTTTACGTCGCAAACCACGATATGATTATGAGGGACGCCTGTAGTGGAGGGCTCCGGAAATTTTGACCGCCTGGGGTTCCTTAACGTGCACCTAAATCTAAGCACACGGGCCTGTAGCATTTCAACTCCATCGAAATGAGGCCGCATTCGCCGGGATTCGATCCCGCGTCCTTCGGGCCAGCACTCAAGGACATTGAAAAGAATGGGCCGGCAGTTTTGGTTTTGGTTGCCTGAGGTGGCGGCTCAGAGTTCCTGGGGCGCTGTTCTGGACACGACACTGCCAAATTCCGCCATGTCGTCGAATTTTCTTAATGGTGACATTTTAAGCCAATCAGAGAGGCCCTCGTAGCAGCTCTCTGGGTCAATCAGACTTGACCAATGGCGGAATCGGAAAACACGGCGGAATTAGACAACGTCCAGAATAGCACTCCTGAACTGGGACAAAGACACCGTCTCCTCGTTGTGACGCGAGTCATTGTTGCGGAGTTGCCACTCCGGAATTGGAATGACTCCGGAATCATTCCACATTTTCGCGACCCCGGAATGGAATGGGGACAATTCTTGCAGGAATGGAATATGGGAATGGAATTAAGCGCCTTTTGCACGGAATGGAATGGGAATGGAATTACGTCTTTTTCCGAAAATAGAGCACGTTTTCGTCTACGCGCTGCTTTTCAAACTTCAAACATGAGTAAGACGGAGCCTCGAGTTTAACAATTTAACAACAAGACATATTGCATACCTGCTCGCAGGCGAACACAAAGTTCTCCTCACCCCATCCATGCTTGCGAGGCGCCCCTGACAAGCGTGAGAGCTGACGAGCAGTGCGGCCCAGTGTTCCGTATTCGATGCAAAGGCACAAAGTGCCCGCGCGGTGCACTGTTCCAACTAATACCAGCAGATCTAGAGGGTTTTGTTCCCCATTAACCAAATCTTAGTTCTCTCGATATTGGCGACCGCTCCAGAGGCGTGGCAAAACTGCTTGGTCTTTTTGAACACTACTTTTGTCGGCATAAAAATACGCTATATCGTCATTTTAACATTAACACATTTAAGCTTAAACAATATCAAAACATCAATATTCGTTCAAACATGCTGACCATGCAAATTCAATAGGTAGCGGGAGAACTGTTCCTAGGGGAATTAGTAGGTGGTTGTACTGTACAAGATATGTCACCAAGCTACTAACCATCGACCTTGGTAACGTGTTTGGCGTACTTTTGCAGTCCTTAATGCATCTGATGACATCAGCTTTATGGGGCGTTCAGTCTTAACCCGCTAAAGCTATCAAGATGCCTTTCTTACGTCGAGGAATTACAGGAATGGAATTGAACTGCCCGGCCATTCCCGGAGTGTAAATGGGCTAAGTTTTTTCATTCCCAGGAATTGAAAGGAATGGAATTGCGGCAAGTTCTGAATGGAATTGGAATGGAATGGAGGCGCCCATTCCGCAACGCTGGACGCGACGCTCCCTCCTAGTGTTTTTCCTTCATGTAATTTGTGCACCGATAACTTCCCCCTCTCCCTCTTACACCCTGATAGAGTTGCATATGCCTCCTGCTCCGTCAGTGAGGTGAATGTCTTACGAACTTACTCTCACCTTATTCAGGGAAAATGTTTGAAGGCATTGCAAATAATATGCTAAGAGTTTCGCGAGGGCATGCAGACTCTGACAGTGACCTTCGCTAGTTAATTATTCATCGAGGTATGTCGAAACGGCCGCTTTTGAGCCGCTGTTAGGCCAACAGGAGGTTGTCTCGTTCAGTTTGCCCTTATTGTGCGGCCTGAGCTTTTGCGTCTCCCGGTTATATTTATTTATTTATTTATTTATTTATTTATTTATTTATTTATTTATTATTTATTTATTCAGTCGAATCCATACCCTCTAAGACGACGTGTACGTTGTGTCGCGGCGTTCTCTCTTGACAATTCCTGTCTTTGAGAAACGTTCTGGTTGGTACCCCTCTAATTTAATTTCTGCTCCGTTACTTCGATTGCCGCTTTGTGTGTGCCGTGCTGCCGTGTTCGGCGCACTCTGGTAAATCGAGTTTACAAATGAAATATACTCATTTCTGCCGAAACTCATTTGACAATGAAGAGAGAAGAAATTCACTTGAAATCGCACTTGAAATGTAAATTGACTTTATTGTTGTCGGTGCGCTCTTCGCGTCTTTATTTTGCTGGCATTTTTCGAAGGTCACGTGATTGCACAACTGGAACAGCGAATCCCTGTTATTTCGGTTTTCTTTTATTCGAATTTGAAAAACCAAACAAAAAAAAAACAAAAACTAAATGGAACTTGTCCAGCAATCTGGGACATCGACTACTGCGGCAAAGTCGACCCCGAGGGGAAGCGCACGGCGTAACTCTATGCGGAGCGATCTTTTAAAAAAAAATATTACTAAGCAATGCCTTATTTTTCGCAATTTGTACTCAAGGCACGTAACGCCGACAAGGTTGTTATGCTGTACATCGCGATTAGTTTTAATCCGCCGGCAGGATTTTTTTTTCCCGAGACACATTTGTGGCTCCGTTGAAAATGCGTGGGGCGATTTTTTAAAAGTAAATTGTAGCGCAACGATCAATTATTCGCAATTTGCGCCATAGTGGCAGGTACACTAGGACAACCTTTCTAAGTGTTTGCAATTTGGTGTGGTTACGCCGGGTGGACTTTTTTCCCGAAGAGTATTTTTCATTCTGTACCGCGGGAAAGCAGCCGTACAGGGGTAAAAAAAATTGCCTGTCGCTAAAATGACGGAAAAAACGCGTGTTGATCGCGTTAAAACTCCGGAAAAGTGAACAGATGTGATGCAAATTATCACTCTGACGTACAGGAAATTAGCAATAGTAATAAATAATAAGAGCGAATAGAACAATTTATTTTAAACTTATGGGGCCATATGTCAGTGTAGAAGCACATGTATAGTACAGATGGTATTTCAATTTGCAGTGTTACGATAAGATGATCGATCATAATTCCATATGTGATGAGGTTTATTGGTATAATGAAGTTGCAACGAGGTCGCAACGAAAAAGGACCGTACGGCAACGCAGTGCAAGGCTGACGGAGGCGGTACAGGCTCTCGTGCAATCAGAGCGCGGGTCGTTTTTCGTCCTCTTTCACAGGCGTATACTCGTTCGTGCATCTGCTCCACTACAATACCCCCGGGGTATTGTAGTGAGTCGCCAGCCACCCTGGCGACTCATGGAGTACGTAGAATGAGGGGGTCGTAGTAGGGCTTGAGACGGTCGATGTGTACAGTCTCGCGCCCTCACAGCGCAAATCTGGCGAGTGTGTCAAGTGTGTGAGGGGCTCGACGATGTAGTTCACCGGCGAGGTGGCACGAATGACACGGTACGGACCATGGTACCGCGCCAGAAGTTTAGAGGAAAGACCAGGGACGTGGGGGGGGGGGGTACCCAAAGCCAAACAAGGGAGCCAGCAGGAAACGTAGGAGCTGGGTGATGAACGTCGTCATGTCGCTTCTTTTGTCGACCTTGAGCTTCAGCCGTAAGGGAACGAGCCAACTGACGGCAGTCTTCGGCGTATCTGGCGACTTCAGAAACTGGAGTGCACTCAGAGGCATCAGGGCGGTACGGGAGTATGGTGTCCAGTAGGTGGGAAGGTTCGCGGCCGTACGAGAGAAAGAACGGGGAAAAGCCGGTAGTCGCTTGCGTCGCGGTGTTGTAAGCGAACGTAACAAAAGGTAGTACAGTGTCCCGGTTGGTGTGGTCGGAGGAGATATACATCCTCAACTTGTCGCCGAGTGTGCGGTTGAACCGCTCGGTGAGACCATTTGTCTGTGGATGGTAGGCGGTGGATTTCCGGTGAATTATGTTGCATTCAGCGAGGAAGGCTTGGATGACCTCCGACAGGAACACGCGACCCCTGTCACTGAGTAGTTCCCGCGGAACACAGTGGCGTAGAATGAAGCTGCGAATAATGAAAAGTGCAACTTCGCGGGCGGTCGCTGCCGGGAGAGCTGCAGTCTCAGCGTAGCGCGTGAGATGATCGACGCCGACAATAATCCACCGGTTTCCAGAGCCACTATACGGGAGGGGGCCGTAGAGGTCGATGCCCACGCGGTCAAATGGGCGAGCCGGGCACGGGAGCGGCTGCAACGTGCCAGTAAGGTGTTGTGGAGGTGTCTTGCTTTGTTGGCATGTAGGGCAAGACTGAACGTATTTCTGCACAAAGCGATACATTCGTCGCCAGTAATATCGCTGACGCAGCCTTTCGTAGGTTTTCAAGACGCCGGCGTGAGCACTTTGGGGATCTGCATGGAAATTCGCGCAGATGTCAGAGCGCATATGACTAGGGACAGCAAGGAGCCACTTCCGACCACCTGGCATGTAGTTGCGGCGGTACATAATGTTGTCTCGCACGGAAAAGTGGACTGCTTGACGGCGTAGCACTCTCGTCGAAGGGACAGCAGACGGATCGGTAAGGTAGTTGAGCAACAAGGCAAGGTATGCGTCTTTACGCTGCTCCGAAAGCATGTCAGTGGTGTCGAGTGGTGACAAGGTGTTAAAGAGGGGTGACAGAGAAGCAACATCTGGTGTTATTAGCGAGCGGGAGAGTGCATCAGCATCCGCATGCTTGCGACCGGAACGATATACGACACGAATGTCGTATTCCTGCAATCGAAGTGCCCAACGGCCCAGGCGTACCGACGGGTCTTTCAAGGTGGAAAGCCAATTAACAGAGAGCATGGTGGTCTGTAACCACGTCGAAAGGACGGCCGTAAAGATACGGGCGAAACTTCGTCAATGCCCAGATTATCGCCAAGCACTCCTTCTCTGTCACGGAGTAGTTTAATTAAGCCTTCTTGAGAGCACGACTTGCATAAGCGACAACGTATTCACCTTTGGTGCCTTTCCGTTGTGCCAAAACTGCACCAAGACCGACTCCACTTGCATCGGTGTGAATTTCCGTGGGAGCAGTGGGGTCGTAGTGACGAAGGATAGGTGGTGAGGTCAACAGGCGGTGCAACTGGCGAAATGCGTCATCACATGCAGGTGACCATGCAGAGATACCTTTGCTGTTGGCAAGCAGACTCGTCAAAGGTGCGATGATGGACGCGAAGTTGCGCACGAAGCGGCGAAAAGGAGCAGAGGCCGACAAAACTTCTGAGGGCTTTCATCGATGTGGGCTTTGGGAATTCGGCGACAGCTCGAAGCTTATCGGGATCCGGAAGAACGCCGTCTTTTGATATGACATGTCCCAAGATGGTTCGCTTCCGTGCTGCGAAGTGGCACTTCTTGGTGTTAAGTTGTAGGCCCGCAGAAGTTAGGGACGTGAGAATTTCGTGTAGACGAGCAAGGTGTGTCGGGAAATCTGCTGAAAAGACTACTATGTCGTCCAGGTAACACAAGCAAGTCTTCCACTTGTGGCCTCGAAGGATGGTATCGATCATGCGCTCAAATGTTACAGGCGCGTTGCAGAGCCCAATTGGCATGACGTTGAACTCATATAGGCTATCGGGCGTTACAAAGGCTGTTTTAGGGCGATCACACTCAGCCATGGGCACCTGCCAATACCCAGAACGCAGATCCAAGGATGTAAAGTACTCGGCGCCTTGTAAAAAGTCAAGAGCATCGTCTATTCGCGGTAGCGGGTAGACGTCTTTTTTCGTAATCTTGTTTAAGCGGCGATAGTCAACGCAAAATCGAATGGTGCCATCTTTTTTCTTGACCAATACCACAGGTAATGACCAAGGACTTTGAGAAGGCTGTATGACTCCACGTTGAAGCATGTCATCCACTTGCTCCGTAATGACGCGGCGCTCTTCGGCGGAAACGCGGTAAGGCCGCTGTCGCAGGGGCGAGTGGGAGCCGGTGTCGATAAGTCGTGGTGCGGCCTAACGAAGGTTGTTGAAAGTCGAAAGAAGAGATAAACTTGTTAAGGAGATCAACAAGTTGGCGGCGATGAGAGGGGGAGAGGTTTGCGTCAATGGCGTTGTCGAACGCTGACGAACTTGATGGCTGAGATGCGGGAGTGATTGTGGCGATGTGACAACACGCGGTGTCATCGGGAAGATCAAGATCATCGATGTGGTCGACAGGTTGTACAGATCCTAAACTTTCACCACGGAGTAAGGCAATGGGGTAGTTGCAGTGGTTTGTAATCAGCATTATGGTTGACCCAGACGCAATTGGGAGAACGGCAAATGGGAGAACGATGCCCTTGCGTTCAGTAAACAATGGAGATGGCGTAAACACTACACTCTAAAAAAAAAGGGAGTCTGTACTGACTACCTTTGGGTGGTAATCAGCTCGCTACACATATGATGACCTTTTGGGGTGTCACTTGACTCTCTTCAAGTCAAATGTTCCACGACTCCCTGCCAACAGCAATAAGGTGTATGTGTTACTCCCAATGGAAGAGTCCACACGACTACCTAAGGGTGTCACACGACTACCTAAGGGTGTCACACGACTACCTAAGGGTGTCTACGTAAGGGTGTCGCACGACTACCTAGGGGTGTCGCACGACTACCTAGGGGTGTTGCACGACTACCTAGGGGTGTCGCACGACTACCTAGGGGTGTCGCACGACTACCTAGGGGTGTCTCGAAAGTACTTCTTGGTAGTCAGGGAGACCCCTTTGCAATGACAGCACTGACCCCCATTCGGGTAGTTCTCGGAACACCCTTGTGAAAAAGGTGGTGGTGTATGCGACTCCCTTGGTTGGAGTTGATGCAACTACTACACGGTAGTCATTAGGACACTTTTCACTATCTGACGTGACCCCTGTAAGGGTAGTCATTTGACTATCACAGAAAGTTAGCGGTGGTATGCACGACTCTCGTGCAGAGTTGGTGCGTATTAACTGCAAACATGACTGAATAGCGCAATAAAAGTGTTCTCCATAAATTTTCACGGCTCACATAAAATAAAGTCATATCCTTAATGCAGGGTCATCAGCTGTTTGATACTGTCTTTTTTGGAAATCAGCGACACAATGTAAAATGACTGTTTCATTTCAGGGACCTGTGTGCAAGAAATGTGCATTTTTCCCTACTTTTCTCCCAGCTAAATATACATGACAGAGCAACACAGTAGCAACCTCCAAAAACAGAACACATTCGTATCAGTGTGAATATGTAACCACAAGGGAAAGTTTCACTAATATGTATTATAGTCAGATCCAGCAGTGAAGTGGACCAGGCTTAAAAAGAAGACAGCAGTCTGTTTTGCTGAATTGGAATCAATGGACAACCTTGTACACTTGCTATAGTTGCAATATCCGGTATGCATTTTGTGTCATACTGGTGCAATTAAAGAATGTTAATTTCTTTGCCATTACAAAAATACGCCCCAGTGAATATGCCATCGAAGGTATGCACATACGAGCAGACCTATGAATAGTTTTTTTTAATTTTCATGTTGAATTATGAATTCATAATTTCAGTAAGGCAAAGCTGACATAGAATACTAGTGCCATTTGAAAGAACATTTGTATTAAAAATAGAAAGTTGTTCTTGCCCAGAATTCTTGTGCAGATCAAAGAGCATCACAAAATGCTCCAGTAATGCAACTTGTTGGAAGTCCTTTCATCCAATTTGACAAAAAAGACTTGTCTCACCACTCAACGCCTTTAGCACCACCTCCACGTCTGTGTCCAATTATGTTTGCTGCTGTACATATCTGAAAGCACAAACAACATTTAGGAAAATGTAAAGCTTTTATTACACAAAGAATGTACCTATATCACAGTGGCTTCCAGTGAGAATTATATTGCAACATTAAATAACTCCTGACTAGCTCTCACTCAACAGCGATCACAACACATTATTAAACAACTTCTGACTAGCTCTTACCAGACAGCTATAACAACACATTAATAAATAACTTCTGCGTAGCCCTGCTAGACAGCTATGACTAGTACTTAAAGGTATTGTGCTTTAACACTCAAACTTCAATCAGTCACACCTGATTGCCCTGAACTTGCGTTTGACCTACTTGCTTTCGATTGCGCTTTCAGTGCAGTCAGCACTTTTATGCCTCTGGTGGTCAATTTAGAGCTGTTTATGCCCATCATGTGTTCTAGCAGGCACAGCGTATTCTTCGCGGATGCGACATATTCAATGTTGTACGCCCAGTACATCGCAAAAAGTAACGACAGTCCTGACGTAAAATCAAGGACATCTACACAGACATTCTCGCACTTCACGCACATGGCCTCAGAAGATACGGGGTTTTCGCCAGTGTAGAGCAGTGTCGGATGTGTGAATCCCTTCCCTGGTGTCTGCAAAACAAAGATACGCATGATAAGTCCTTACTTGAGAGAATTTTTTGGGGAACATGGAGGCTTGCAATGAGAAGTCACTGAACAAGGAATGTGTGACAATGGGACATGTACATTTGCTGCCCTGACCAAGACAAGTGCTTCTGACATGTTGGCTCAAGCAACATTCCTTGTTTGACGTGTCATCATTGGTTCTTGGTACTCAAGAACAACTGCATTTCAGACAATATTTCAAAAGAAGTGTAGTGTTTTAGTTGAGGGTTGTACAAACAAAAATTTAAGCAGTGCAAAAAGATTAAAAGTACTACTGCTTCTGCTTAAACAACACGTGAACGGTTCTCTATATATTCCAAGTGCAGAAAAGTTCTTCAGATTTACTTTAAACCCAGTGAGCACCAATGCTATTTTGGTAAGAAAAATGACTGTGCACTGTAACTATATTATCAGAAGTTGCTTTTGCAAAAGATCTGGATTGTACCCGTACAAGCTCACCAAAAATGCTTATGCTGCTTTTGTCTTGAAACCAACACTGAACAATTGCAACACAAATTTTCCAGATGAATACGATAAGCACTTCCCTCTTATGTTCGACCTCTATTGTCATTTTGATGATGCCTGTTATGGTAGCAAGCATAAATTTTTTCCCTACTGTTTTCATTCAAATCCCAAAAGGAAAGGTTGCATGAGTTGGGTTAGTGAATAAAATAGCACCAATAAATAGTTGTAGCCACAAGGTAGGCCAACATACCGTGGTGTTGGCCGTACCACGAGTTGGGGGCGCAGTTGACATTTACGCAACAAAGTGTGATCACAGTACGCACTAACTGGTAGCCACAGAAAGAACTACTACGGCTGAAACTGTCAACAAAGAAATTGGGCTCTTTGAGGACTCATAATAATTGTTTGGTTTTACGTTCCCAAATCACGATATGATTATGAGGGATGCTGTAGTGGAGGGCTCTGGAAATTTTGACGACCACCTGGGGTTCTTTTGCACCTAAATCTAAGTACACGGGCCTGGAGCATTTCGTTTCCATCGAAATGCGGCCACCGCAGCCGGGATTCCATCCCGCAATCTTCAGGTCAGCAGTTGAGCACCATAACCACTAGAACGCTGTAGCTGGTTGCTCTATGAAGACCCAGTCAGGAATTCACTGCAACTGTGTTTTAACCCCTAGCAAATTTAAACTGTGTCCTACTCTGTCCAAAGATACTTTACAACTTGTGAACAATTACAGAACTGTGAAACACCACCACTGCTGCTCCCCAAGTCCCACAATATCCTCAGATACATCCCTTTCATCTGCCACAGTGCTAGGCAGCAAATATGCACTTCACGCCACCACCAGGGCTGCCCACGCACAAAAAACGGCCTGAATTAGCATCCTGACCATTCAAGAGAACAAACAGCACTTGTACAACTGGAAATACCCACATGAACACTTTACGCCTGGCTCTGAGGTATTTCCGCAGTCCCCATCCTGTCATGTTAAACTGCTAAAAAAGCTGCTATGTTAAAAAAAGCTCACATATTTTGTGACGTGATGCTCCCAACATATAAGATCATCCCTGTTGTTCACACAACTTCATTAGCCCTCAGGGTTCAGAGACACTGTACATGCAACACGCCTCAGATCCTATGACTGTTCCATTACCCCGAAGCCTTGATACATCGTGACAATGCTACTGCCGCTGGAGGTGACGCTATGTGCACATAGCATGGTCTCTTGGTCACAGATGCACAACCAAGAGAAACAAGTGACCTAGCCCGGACTGTCAGCTAAACTGGCCGAAGCTGCAAATGATATTGCAAATATATCTCGTAAATAGCCTCCAATGTAATCGCCCCGTCATTCGCATCACATCATTGCACTAAAAACATTCAAATGGTTCAAAAACTTGCAGGAACCACATAGGAATTAAGGCACGTCCACTTACAGCTAAACTGTCATAGTTTACCTTTGTGCTATCCTAGCTCCTAATATTTTGCCACATTTGTACATAATTTTATTACTTCAAGTTTATGATACTTGATCACACAAAATGTTCCATATTCTTACCATTTCTGTGAATATTTCACCTCCTCGCTCGTTGACGAGAAATGGAAGGACCATGATGGCACCCACTCCTTTGGCATCTGGAGAGAAAAACCACAGCAGTGAAAGGTGTGCTGCTGCTGACCAATTCTGCTGCCTGTAATTATTTAGCAATATCGCTAGTGCAACAACATTGCCAGCAGTACAGTTTAAAAGGCTCACGCAATCCAAGAGCAATCCACTTCAAGAATTCCTGAGGCATAATTCAGCACTACAACAGCGGTGAACAGGAAATGCATAAAGCAGCTTCAAAATGAAGGATATTCATAATTTATAAATATTCAAGGCTTGCTCTTTCACTATTCGATGAGTGGTCTGCTTCTGAAGAAAGTTGGAGCCCTTAACCTATGAGGGAAATGGGGGTAACCGAAGCTTTTGAGTGCGTGCCTGACACACTACTTTTCTTTCTTTTTTTTTACGCGGTGCAATGCTTCCTTCCAACTGTTTCCTTCCTCCATGCCGGGAATCAAACCTTCATCCACGTGTTTAGCAGCGCAACACTTCAGCTGCTAAAGGTAACAACAACAATCATGCGTTCATATACAGGCAATTATGACATGTGGCAACGTGAAATGAGGAGGATTGCTGCCACTGTAGCATGCGCAATGCACATGAACACTAGCCTTACATCATACTAGTCTAACTTAAAATGGCCCAAAACTATCAGCACGGTATGGACCAGAACATTCCATCACCTATCCAATTATATTGTGAACAGTGTTAATGCTTTGAAAAGTATGTGGCCCACATATTTTGAAAGGATTCAAACTCCAGTCTTTGAAATGCTTCTTTTGATCCTGGTTGGAATAAATCAAAGTAAATAACTCATGTGCTTTGCCTCTAACGACAGTGAAGAGCGTGAACTTACAGTTTCTTGCAATCCTGTTGTCCACTGACATGTCTGCCTGCAGAGAGCAAAGGGTAGTCTGTGCTGCGTGCTTTTGTGCCGCTGCATTGAGGATGTGCTCACTGAATTCTCTCAGTGCACGCAGTAATGCTTCATCAGGTGATACACCAGTCAGGCGACGACATTCATTCAAGATCTGTAAAAAGTGCAACCTTTGGATAGGTCTACCAGCTTAAAGGGCAGGCCAGTACCCATTTTAACAAGATTAGCATAACTCATTAATAGTTGTTTTAAGTAAAGTGTTATCACTTATGGTAAGGATCTTTCCTGCTTCTCACATTTCATGTAAAATTAACATGGTGTTTACTGTAATAGTTGCTGTGCATCAACCACTTTTGACAGCATAAGATAGATTAATGAGGGAAAAAAATCAATTACCCTTGGCAAAGAAAATTAAGTAATAAGGTTGAAAAAAAAAACAGAATGCAGCAGCAACAAGGTTTGTTCTCGGTTGGTACTCGAGCACAGACAGCTGCAAGAACATGAAAAATGAATCGGGATAAAATTCTAAACTCTCAATGAAAACAACTACGACTGAAACTCTTCTATGAAATATTTAATGGAAAAACCAGCATTTGAAAGGAAATATACTGACACAGGTCTCATTATATGTCTCATCACGTACTGATGATTGTTTATATTTTTAGAATACCGTACCAGATTTAATACATATGTTAACTCATGTTTTGTTCATTTCATTTGAGAATGGAATCGCCTATCAAGTCAGCAATGATGCTATGCAAATAAAGATATGTTTTTCTGATTGAGATATGAGATATGTTTTTCTCATTGAGATATGAGAATGAGATATGTTTTTCTCAGACTGTAACCCCCTGGCTATAGCACCTTCAGGCTAAGCAATGTAATCGCTGGATAAAGAATAAAGAATGAAGAACCAGTAGCTCCTCACTGGAAGATTCTCAGAAGTGTGAAACCATAATTGTTAATTACTTATGAGGCCTATATTCTGCTCTTTGAAAGAAAGGCCCGTACTGTCCTTTCTTTTCACACTGTGGTATAGTCACTGCAGCTAGCATGTAGCTGCCTACTCTTTCTCTACATAGCAAAGTTACTTGCTCTGAGGAGTGTACTGCCCTGCTTTATTTTCACACTGACTGTTAAACAGCTGGAAGTGTTCTATATGCTTCCTTAAGTACACCAAGTAAAAACCTTTGTGGGACCTTTGTGGACATCAGCTTGCCGTTAATTACACTGTCATGCTGTTCTATACACACAGCTTTCCTTGACGACCAAGCCAGAGGATGCTTATGCATTAAAAGTATCACTGTTATCTGTTCTTGTTTCCTTTATTGTTCACACTGTTTTACCTTACTGCAGCAGAATGAGTTCGGCAATATTGAACAGTGTATTACTCCTTTCACAAAGACAACCTTACGTGCAATTTGAGCAAGCGTACTTATGTGCACCAAGTGTCACTTCGGTGGTACGCTGCCACATAAGAAAGAGAAGTGTACTTTGGAAATTATGGCAACTGTGGTGGGTAAGTCAACAGGACAGCGTACACTTGTTGGCCTAGCCAATATTTTCTTAAGCAATATTGTGTCATTATTGTAAACTTAGTCTAGAATAAGCTTTAGGTAAAATATGACAGACGTAGCTATGTTTGCAAACTGCCTGAGAGTGAGAATAATAAGCATCTTGTAGCGTCAGCTACACTGGCCGACCTCGAGCAGTTTCGCGTGCACGTCCGAGAGCTGTGATGCGCAAGCGCGAGAAGTGACCAATGCGCCGGGCGTTGGGGCCATAGAGATGGCAGCGTGTTACTACACTGACCACCGAGCCGTCTTTGTGGCAATAGAGAAATGGCGTTGAGCAAAAAATAAATATACATGTGTGACATAATGCGTACACCATGTGTGTATCAATGAAGCAGCAGTAAGCATGATAATCAAGCTAATCCTAGACAACCAGGAGAGAGAGCTAAGGATAATCAGCTGAACCTTAGCTCACGCTACGTATATCCTGGCATAGCCGAGCTAAGCCACTACAATTTTTTTGTAGTATAGAAACAATATTCTTAATAACCAATACGATAGCTTAAAGATACTACTGACTCAGCTTTTTATATTACTTAATTTATTTTTTAGCCACTGCTAGAGAGGCTACACACTTCCACATAGGGAAGTCGGCTTGCCGAACATTCGCTGGCGAGTCCGTTCTGCAGCAAGCATCTCTAAGCATTCCTATGTGACAGTGTGCAAAATACACTAGCGGCAAAGTGTACTTGCTCCAGGTTGCTCGTGTGACAGGGTTATTTGCTGAATGACCGATTTCAAAAACAGCAGACGGTCAATTTTCACATTTGATGAGGCATCTAAGGCTTTCACCTTAGTAAATAGTTGTCAGCAAATCTGAAGCTCTTGCTACATCCTCTGCATGAGCAGTAAAAGCTGCACGCCAATAAAATTACCCATTTGGCATTTTGGAGGAGTTTACTGTAAATAGTGAACACCTTACTACAAAAGATAATGCCATAAAGCTATATTTTCAGAATAGCATAAATTCACAGGAAATTATGACTATTAGCTTTTACTTCTTGTCTTCGAAAACGAAGACAGTGATATTTGCTTTTAACAATTGTAATTTTCATATTTACTTTTACTTAAGGGCTACAGAATACATCACAAATTGGGCACAGCAGGACAGTTTAGAAAAGATAATAATTATATCTGGGGTTTTACATCCCAAAGCCACAATATGGTTATGAGAGATGCCGTAGTGGAGGGCTTTGGAAATTTTGACCCCTGGTGTTCTTTACCATGCACTGACATCGCACAGTACACAGGCCTCTAGCATATCGACCCGAAGGTCGAACGTGCAAACTTTGGGTCAGCAGCCAAGCACCGTAACCACTGTTCCACCGAGGTGGACGGTTTAGATAAAATGACAGATCTAAAGTACACATAGGGTAGACATGAAAGCCATCAATAGTGCTGTACTAATGCAGTGATCATGTAACCCAGACACCTCTGTAACACCCCTTGGGTCTTGATTGTACTGAAGTAAACAAATAATGTACTAGTACAATTCGTTGTTGGGCTAGCTGGTGCATTGGGCAGTTAGCACATTTTTGGTTGGATATATTTCCTGGATGTAAACAAATAGTTGAGGATGGTCACAAATTGTAACCAAACAAGGATGTAGCCTATGCTAGGAAGTTCCTTAATTACCTTACATCTTTGTATTTATCAATGCCCTTTATTGTGCAATGTATTATAGTAAAGCATCTTCAGACAGATAGCCTAAAGGTATGGCACAGATTTGAATATGTTTTACAGCATGAAACATACATTTTGTCAAGTCATTGCTTAGTTCAGTGTTGATCAAGATTATTAAGGAGCTTCTTGCCAGTTATGATTATGCAGGAAAACCAATTCTCAATGGTGCAGAAGTTTTATTTATTTATTTATTTATTTATTTATTTATTTATTTATTTATTTATTGTACCCTCAGGGCCCGAAGGCAGAGGGAGTGGGGATACATAAAGAATACAGCAAACAGCAAATCATAAAGGAACAAAAGAAGTAAAAGTACAAAGTGGCTGGCGAAAACTCACAACAAGACAAAAAAAAAAAAGGAAAAATAGCAGTGGGAATAGACGAGAACAATTTTGATAATAAGAGAAAAAAATTATACAAAGAGCAACAAGCATAAATATATTCACAAGATAGCAATTGTTTTACGGAACATATTAATATCTGCTATGCCAGCAATGTCATGGGCAGGGCATTCCAACTGACACAAGTTCTGGGTACGAATGAGTCATGAAAACATTTAGTGTGACAAGATGGAATCCCAACTTTATTGCGGTGATCAATGCGAGCTGGTATGTACGAGGGCCTTGCGAGTAATTTGTTATAATAATAAAAACTATTACGGAATGAACAATTAGGGTCGCTCACCTCCTTCTCGAGGGTTAGGGCTGGATAGAGGCCCACGACGTCCAGTCAGGCTCATGCCGTCCAGCTCAATACTTTTTCTTCTCGCAGCAGTCGTTCTCAACATTGAGGTCTTCGACTTTTTTCATATCAGGGTTTTGCTTCTTCAGCTCCTTTTCATGAAGTCAGTTGCTTCAGTGACGAAGGCAGCGTCCATTTCGAATGTAGGCTTCACAATAGTCTGAAAACTCAATGTAAAATATAATTAAAAGAACTCTGGAAAAATTCAGAGAAACTAACATTGCACAAATCATTGCTTGTATTTTGCACAATACAGCAACATAGGCTGATATGGTGGGGCGAAGAGTCAAATGGGCAGACTGCACAAAGTTCTGGTATTTCCTTTCTAGCACCAGGCGATGAGTGAATACTGATGTGTAAACAATTATTGGTTTGTGGACATCGTCTTATTTGGATAGAATGGCGGGCTTATTTTGGAGGTAGCAAAATACTGAACTACACTTTAGTGGTGAGAATCAGGTCAAGCAGACTCTCCAAACTACAAGTGCTAAGAAAGCAGGCCAAGAGAAGGTCAGTTCATTGAAGAGATTGTATGGGGAGCCAGCGCTGCCCAGGTGGCGCGCCTAAAATTTACTCGATGTGCCGCCCTGCCGAGCTAGCTGAGAAACATTTAGTAATACAGAGCCACCGCGAGGCGTACGACGACACGTTCAAACGCATGCTGAACGTCATTCGACACCTACCACGGCTTTTGTCGATGTGCGTCGTTTTGTAAGTACTTTGGAACGAGCAAGACTAGCGAAGATTGGGACACTTCGCTGCACTTTGGCACAGCGGGCAAGCAGCGATGCCACCATTATTCTCCGCTGCGGTTTCAGCGATGGGATGTGTGCGGAAGGGTACCTTCGCGAGAGGTGTGCTGTCGAAAGGATGGAAGCAGACCACTGCGAAGTATGTCTACGACGTGGAAGAAGCTGTTTTTTTGCAGAGACAGCGATTGTGACCTTTCGGCGAAATGTCAAGCACCGTACAACGTAAACTTACAGGTAAGTTGTGTTCAAATTGCGCTAGCGAAACTCGACGCTGTATGCAGTGTGCTCGTTGTGCGCCCACTTTGAAATAAAATTAGTGCCTCAGACAGCACAGAACATTCGGCCCAGTGAGTGACAGCTGTTTTGAGCGAGCGTATCACATTTACGTAATCGGTACTTACAGCTCTCGTACTATATTACAGAAGCTGTTTCACTACACGATTTCCTTTACGGTGTTTCAATGGCTTCATGTGCCCACTAAATGCTCGTATCGCAGTCTTAAAAAAAGTTTTTGAAGCTGACAGTGAAGCGTGAAATAATGTAAAAGGCCGGTGTAAAGTGGAGATCAGTGGTGTTAGCGGAAATACCAACATGTCACAGGGGTCGTGCTTAACTCGCCATCGTCTGCAGACCGTTTGTAAACTTGCAATCGGCCTTCGCCTAAGCCTGATAATTAAAAAAGAATAAAAAGAAAAGAAATGCCTTTGAGGAACCTAGTGGTAATTGACTGCTCAGTGGTTCCGCGTTTGACATGGAGTGTGTGATAGTAATGGAACATGCGTAAACAATGCGGTTTTTCTAGCAGTCATGGATTTATAACTGGTCTAGAGCTGTGCACATGACAGTGACGTATAGTCCCGTTTTACTCGAATGTAATGCGAGTTTTTTTTTCTAGATTTTTGCAACCTAAGTCGACCCTTGCGTTACAATCGAATACCGAAATTCTATTTTTTTCTTCCGGATGTAATGAAAAGTCACCCCTGGCGTTGCAATCGTGGTCATGTTACAATCGAGTAAATACGATATCTGTAATGTACGGCATGACGTTACGCAACCTAAGATGTCATGTGCTTTCTTTAACTTTTTCAAGGCCAGTTTCAAATAAAGATTTGTGATGTTTTCCAGAGTGCCAACCATGTGCATCGGTAGAAAGCGAGGCTGAAGGGAGTCAACTATGCTCTGGACTATTTTTTTCAGTTATTAAGGACATTTTTTATGTGGCATTTGTGAAACAATACCGCTGGTCTTGACGCTTCTTTTCCTCATTTGATGATCACGTATGGAAGCATGGTTCACGTTAGTAGCTACTTGTATTTGTTTGTATGCCCAAGTTGACAGGGCGGCGCACCCTGTCCACTGAAACTCCAGTGCTGGTTCCCATTGTGATCTTCATC
This sequence comes from Rhipicephalus sanguineus, assembly GCF_013339695.2. NCBI lineage: Eukaryota > Metazoa > Arthropoda > Arachnida > Ixodida > Ixodidae > Rhipicephalus > Rhipicephalus sanguineus. The sequence goes on along the minus strand of NC_051184.2, from coordinate 77,391,197 downwards.
ATGCTATTTCTTACAATGCAGATATTCAGATGTGGCTCGTCACTTCACTGTGAACTCATGCAGGAAACAGTGACAGCACATTTATAGAAGTAGCGTAGATGGCACGCATGCACAGATTTGACTGTAAAACTTATTAAGTTTCAGTCAGTTGGTTCATGGGATTTAAGGTTTTAAAGTAAACCCAGCTATGAGAGATGCCTTAGTAGAGGGCTCTGGATAATTTCACCCATCTAGAGTTGCGTGGCATGCCCTGGCATCACACACTCAATTGGCCTCTTGCATTTTGCTCCATCAAAATGCGATCATCCCAACTAGGAATGAATTTGCATTTTTTGGGTCAGCAGAAAAGATGTATTAGGTTGTTTTTCTGGACACAAAAATCTGGTGAGACGGCCGACATTTAAAATAACCTGGTGGCGAGTAGATTATAGCGACTGGTCAAATCAATTAATTGAAAGTGCACAGACAATGAATTGAGCGAGCAAGTTGTGCAGAATTTTAGTTTTCCCACACAAACACAAAACATAAAAGATATGAAGTGATTTACAACAACTAAAATGCACAGCAAAGTAAACTTCCCCATGTAATAAATAAAATATGCATGAAAATGTGTACTCCTCACCTGTCTTCGAAACCCAGTTTAGAGGAAGCGACAGAGCTTTTGCCAACTTCCTTGCTTTGAATTTCTCTTTTTGAGCATCTACTTCCGGGCATCCTGAGGCATTCGCTTGCGCATGTTCTTGTACTTATTTCTAAGGCACATGTACCAGGAGATCTGGAATAAAGGTGCAGCATTTGTCTTTACATTAATGACAGGTCAATGGTTTCAAGGTGTTCTGGCTTCAAATAAAATGGTAAAAACAGTAGAGAGCCAAAAATAGACAAGCACACAGCTTAACCTCCAGCTTCTGAAAGACTTTCGCACAATTTCCATGATGCTTTGAAATGTTCCTACTGAAATAACACACTTCTCAGTATGGCAGCAGTAGGTTTCTTTTGACATTGATGTTGGTACAGATTTTAACGCATTACTTATATTTATGAACAATCACTACATATATGTATGAAGGTATACCACTAGGTCAACATGCAGTTAGCTTTTGCAAGTTATAGCAATGTAGCATATTAGATGTAGAGCTACTGCTGGCACCTGAATACAGTGTTGTCTGGAAAGTAGTAGGACTGATTTTTTCCTGCCAACAACTTGTGAAGGAGGGAATGTTCCTGAGCTGGAGGGACTTGGCTACCAGTGCACCAGTCGCCAGTCATCTCCAAGCCTTTACAGAGTGTAGATGAAGTTTGGTGAACCCTTATCAAGGTGCCTTGTCATCCCTACAATAAACTTTGTTAGGAGCAGTGTTACTTGGTGAAGTTTTACTTCAAACTGGGTAACACGGCACACGAGACCCAGACATGATCAAGAGGGCTTATGGGAAAGTTGCCATGGGTCGATCAAGTGTTTTTGAGTGGCACAAAAAAAAAAAGAATTCAGTTCTATACTTTCTGGACAGACCCTGTACCTAGTCAACAGCCATGCTATGAAGCCACTGCATGTCTTCTCAATGACAAGAAACAAGTACAAACAGCTGAGGGGAAAATATAACTGCAAACTTTACAATGTGCTGCAAATGTTTTGACAGCGCATGCTAAACCTTTTAATGTGCGAACACAATTGAAATGATAAAAACTAATCAGAAAATTTTCTTACGTGGCCAGAGTCTGAGCTATCTCTAGCTGTGGGTAGGCGTTTACAAGGCTCACTGCAGCAACCTTGTACAACTTATTTGGGTACCTATATGTTTAAAAAAGCCCACATCACTTTTTTGCAGAATACAAGTGCATAAAAACAAACAATTTGAAAAACCACAGTAATACAACTGTTTCCATTAAACAATCTCAAACTAACTGAGATTCCTTGGATGAATGAATCCAAAGAGATAGTTGTACCTTACAAGGCTCCTGCATCCCTAATAGGCATGTTGGTTTCTTTATGTGCTTGCTTATTATGGAACCTTATGAATGACTGTATCATGAGTGAAAGCAGTAAATTGAGGCACTTCATATTTAAATTTGCTCATGAAACAATCCTGGTATTTAATGCAGCACCATACATCAATTTTGGTAGCAGATGTACGCATAAACTATGGGCGTTAATTAGCGGGGAATAAATTTATATTGTTGAAAGCTTATGACATACTTGGATCACCTGGGGTTTTTAAATTATTGGATAAATTTGACCACGAGCCGTTTTAACGTGCACTTAAATTCAAGTACAGAGGAATTCTTGAGTTTTGCCCCCATTGACATGACTCTGTGGTGGCTAGGAGTCGAACTCATGTCCTCAAGCTTAGTGGCATGACCTTCACCTTCCAAGCTACCACTGTGGGTTCATTTTATAACTGACATTATGCTCAAGGTACATGGTGCAGTACAAAGTTGCAAAAAATAAATAAATAAAAGCATGTGATAAAGATAATTACAAAACATTTACTATAGGACGAGCCCTCGTTCCAATTCAATCCCAATTTTCTTACACACGGGTAAAATGTTGACACTTACATTGTCTGCGAAGACAGATTAAATGAAAGCCATTCAATTATCTTTTCCTGAGGTGTCCGGCACATCTCCTGCTTTCACATTTCGAAGATGCAGGTTAATGTCCATCGGCAACTGAGGCAGTGTGTATCGCGTAAATTCATGCTGTGCTTCATCTTTGTCAGGTGCAGCTCCACTTTTCAGTAGCCTAAAAGAAGTTAATTTATTATAATCAACAAAAATAAACATTAAAAGAGCTGGAAAGAAAATGAAATACTCTACCACGTACTATCGCTCATAATGCTAAAATTTATCTCTTTTGCCACTGCTGACCATTCAGAAATACAGCAGAGACACTTTCTAGAAATGCAGACACTTGTCATTAGCAGAGAAAGTGCCTGCTTTCTGCAACAGTGTATGGACAGTCAGCATCAGCAGTTATGACGACTTAGACTGATTACAACGCAAAGGGGTGTAATTTTACTGACTACCTACATTAATACCTCCTTGCCAACAACACCTTCTCCCTTTGCAGTGTAGATGCTAGGCATCAGGAATACATTATTGGTAACCTCACAGACATGGGCATCCTACTCAAAAAACTGTGCCAGAAAAAAAAAGCAATTACAATGGAATGACACTTTTCGAAGTATCTCTTTGAGAGAGACAACCGTGACGTGAGCAAAGGTATATGGTTTTTTTTTTCCTCAGCAGTTTCATGCACAAGTGTGACTGTGGTAAAACATTTGACTGCCACGCCAAAGGCTGGGTCAATTCCCACTGGAACCCAAGATTTTCATTACTTACTTATTTGTATCTATTGTGTTTTTGCTCATGGACAATGCCAATTTTTCACTCACAGTCGACGCTGCCACCACCAACACTGGAGTTTCTGCTACATGGGCTCTGTTAACGCTATGCATTGACATCACGTTCTGGCTGCAGTGACAACTCTTGTTCAACAACTATCAGTCATGACACAAAAGGCAAAATTTCATTTTTGAATAGTCAACATGAAACATGATCTTACGCCCTTCAAATAGGGAATGGCTTCTCCTTTCTTTTTATATTGCTCAAGGTAGCACTGAGATCTTCTTAAAATGAAATAGGTTGACAGGAG